>NC_056751.1:790598097-790944347 GCF_019279795.1 Protopterus annectens | reverse complement strand
ACAAAAAAATACACCGAACCCACAGACATTGCCAACATCCTATCTGACAGGTTCAGCGCAAACTCCCCCCCCCCCACCAAAAGGGCAAATATCTATCCCAGCAGAGTGCTGCTCCCCTGACATCTCAGATGCTCAGGTAAGAGCCGCCCTCTCCAAAGCAAAAAACACAGCATCAATGGGACCAGACGGTGTCCCGGGCTGCATCCTACATGAACTCCAAGAAGAGCTAAACCCAAACATAAAACTACTGTTCAATCTCAGCCTTACCACAGGATATGTACCCAAAGAGTAGCGTACAGCAACAGTGGTCCCTCTCCACAAAGGTGGTGCCTCAACGGATCCTGGAAACTATCGCCCCGTAAGCCTGACTAGCTTGGTCTGCAAAGCTATGGAAAGGATCATCATGGACCTCATAAATAAAGATATTGGGGACCTACAGACACTGGATCCTACCCAGTTCGGCTTTGTTAAGGGCAGATCCTGCCTCTTAAACCTGGTTGATTTCTTTGAAACAGTCACTAAGGCCATTGATGAGGGGAAGGTGGTCCACACAGCCTACCTGGACCTCGCAAAAGCCTTCACTACAATACCCCACTTGGGCATTATAGATAAGCTCACCAGCTTAAATATAAACCCCTATGTCACTAGATGGGTTGCAAACTGGCTCAAGGACAGAACCCACATGGTTAGAATTGCTGGAGCCATGTCAGACTCCAAACCAGTTACAAGTGGCATCCCACAAGGCACAGTCCTGGGACCTCTCTTGTTCGGTATATATTTCTCGAAGGTACAGGCCAACACGGAAGGACTGTGGCTGACCAAGTTTGCAGATGACTGCAAACTGGGCACCATAATCGACTCTCCAGCCGACACAAGCATCCTCCAAAAGGGCCTCATAGAAACAGACAACTGGTGCCAGAGCCATGGCCTCAAGCTAAATGCCAAAAAGTGTATAGTCATCCCCTTTGGCAAAAACAAAGTGCCCACAAATTACCACATAGGTGGTAATCCATTAAGTATGGAAGAAGTAATTAGGGATCTGGGGACCCAAGTTGATAGCAATCTCATTTGACAACCACATGGCCAAAGTGGTTAGAAAAACATTTTATATAGCCCACCTAATCATGAAGGGATTCACATCTAGATCAGGGGAGGTCATCGTGCCTCTTTACTCATCCCTCATCAGGCTCATAATTGAGTACAATGCCCCTTTTGGGATGTACCTTACCAGACACCTGCAGCAACTGGAAAGACCCCAAAAGTACCTAACCAAGAGGATCAAAGGGCTCAAACAGATGCCATATGCTGCCCGGTTAAAGAAACTCAAGCTCTACTCAGTGGCATACCGCCTGCTCAGAGGCGATCTGTGCCTGACGTATAAAGCCATGTCCAACCCGGAATTAATGGACATGCTGCACCTCAGAAAATCCAAATCCCATCGAGCTACGCTCGAGACGTGAACCTCAGCACTGAAATAAATAGGACATGCTGGAGGGACAGATTCATAACCCAGAGGCTCCCTTCACTCGAATAAAATCCCATTCCAGGTTAGGCAGAGTCCCTCATTGACTCTCTTCAAGAGGAATCTTGATGAGTGAATGGGGGATCGTAGGTTTACCCTGGGTATCACTTCTGTGTCACTGTTAGACAGAGGCACAGTATACTAACCTCGAAAAAGGGCATAGCAAAATGAATTTAAAATGGGTGGTGAAAGCCGAACACACTCTGGCTAGGCTTATAAATGCCCTAGGGCAGATAGCCTAGTATGAACCTATGAACTGGGATAAAGAAATTGTGGGTAGCAGCTTAGCTCAAGAGTTTTTGGTGTATGCGAGCTTGGTATTAGGCCGACTCAGTTCCGAGGGCTTGGAACCGAACCTATCAGTGATGAATGGAAGAAGATCAACAACACAGATGGAACGTTATGGTAAGACATAAAGTACAGTTTTGTACCTACCATAAATGTAGATGTCCGATAGGTATGCATCTGCAGTCATAACATATGGGTTGTCCTGCCTCAGGCAGCCCTTCGGTTGGCCGGATTCCAAAGTCTGGGTCTGGCCTCGGCTGATGTCGCACCTTCCCCAACGTCAGAGCATCTGGGGTATAAAAGCATCAGCCAACGTCATTTTCCTCAGTTTTTCTTGCCCCAGATGCCAGGTGCCCTCTAGGAAGGCTACATTTGGAAAATGCAATAGAATTCCAAACATTTGCAAAATTATATATATATATATATATATATATATATATATATATATATATACATGTATATACAAACAAATACACCATAATAGATTCCCCCAGCTAGCTAAAAGAGGGGTAAACACCCTAGGAATACCACAGAGGGGTAGGAGGGAGGGTAAACCTGACTGCAGATGCATACCTATCGGACATCTACATTTATGGTAGGTACAAAACTGTACTATGTCCTTCAAGGATGCATCTGCAGTCATAACATATGGGTAGAATACCATAGCCAATCTGGGGGAGGAGGTACTAAGAAAAAGATGGTGTAGTTAAGATCCCCTGCAGGACTGCAGTAGCAAAGCCTGCTCTGGATCTGGAGTATAAAGGTAGATTGTAATGTTTGGTAAATGTATGCATGGAGCTCCATGTAGCAGCCTCTAAAATGTCCTTGGTAGCCACCCCTCGTAGGAAGGCTGTAGTGGTGGCCGTGGCCCTTGTGGAATGAGGCCTGATGTTTGCAGGAACTGACTTTCCATGAAAGGAGTAACAAAATCGAATGCAATTTCCTATCCATTTTGAAATTGTCTGTTTGGAAATTGCTTTTCCTTGCACCCCAGCAGCATGTGCTACAAATAGTTGGTCAGTTTTTCTGCTACTTTTAGTTCTGTCCAAGTAGTAGTGTAGTTGTCTATGTATATCCAGGGTGTGCAGAAGTTTTTCCCCTCTATTCTGTGGATTTGGGAAGAACGTAGGCAAGTGAATAGCTTGGTTCAAGGATCCCCTGATACCACCTTTGGCATAAAAGTAGGATTAGTTCTTAGTGTAACTCTGTCCTGATGGAAGATAAGAAATGGCTGTACTGCCATTAATGCTTGTAACTCAGATACTCTTCTTGCTGAAGTTATTGCCAGAAGGAATGTAGTTTTCCAAGACAGAAACTGAAGATCCGCTATTGCTGCTGGTTCAAAGGGAGGAAGTGTTAGTTTCTCCAAGACAAAGTTGAGATCCCAAGCAGGTAAAGGGGGGTTTCTTGGAGGTTTGATATTTTTGATCCCTCTCAGAAATTGCTTGAGGAGAGGGTGTGAGAAGATAGGTGGATCCACATTGTATTCTGCTGAAATTGCTGAGGCATAAATCTTAATGGAAGAATAGGAAAGGCCATTGTGGAACAGTTCTGCTAAGTATTCCAGAATATGTGTCATGCTTGCCACTGTCACATCTAAGCCTTTTGATGTGTTGCAAATGAATAATCTTTTCCATTTAGCTGAGTATGTCTTCCTTGTGGAAGGCCGGCGAGCTTCCATGATAATGTCCTTCACTCTCTGTGATAAAACATTTTGTTTTGGATTTAAGGGATTTCCCAGGCAGTTAGCTGCAATGTTTTTAAGAGTGGATGCATGATCTTGAAATTGTTCTGCATCAGAAGAAGAGGCCATAGGGGGAGAGGCTATGGTTTTGCCTGTGACATGCTCCTCAATAGTGGATACCAGTGTTGCCTTGGGTAGTCTGGAGCTATCAGAATCACTCTTGGCTGTTCCTCCCTGATCTTCAGTAGAACCTTGTACATTAAAGGGAGAGGTGGGAAGGCATATACTTTTAGAGCTTTCCAGCTGAAAGAGAGAGAGTCCACCCTCCATGCTTGTGGGTGGTATGTCCTTGAGCAGAATGTCCTCAGTTGATGGTTGAGGGGGGAGGCGAACAGATCTATCTCCGGCGTTCCCCATGCCTTTGTTATGAGTTGGAAGATGTCTGGGTGCAGCATCCATTCGTGTGCATCCATGGTAGTTCTGCTTAAGCTGTCTGCCAGTGTATTTTCCTTTCGTGGCACGAACTGGGACTGCAGTTGGATATTGAGTTTCAGGCATAGCTCCCATAGATTCATAGCCAGCTGGCATAGAGGGTAGGAGTGTGTGCCTCCTGCTTGTTTATGTACCACATGACCGTGGTGTTGTCTGTCCTTATTAACAGGTGGCCTTGATGGAGGAAGGGTTTGAAAGCCTCGATTGCATGCATCACTGCCAGCATTTCCTTTTGGTTTATGTGCATGTGTAGCTGTCCTTGAGACCATAGGCCTTGGATACATTTGCCCTCCATGTGTGCTCCCCATCCTCGGTCTGAAGCGTCCGTGGTGATGGTTTGTTTTGTTTTTGGTTTGTTGAAAGGCAACCCTCTGTTGGACTGGCAGGCCTGAGCCCACCACAGGAATTCCTTTTGAAGGCAAGGAATGATTGGTATCAAAGTTTCCAAACTGTGACTGTGTTGAGACCATACACTCCTTAGATACCATTGTAATTTTCTCATATGCAGCCTGGCCTGCGGTATCAGAATTATGCAGGATGCCATATAACCCAGGGCCTGCAGGATTTTCCTTGCAGTAAGCTGAGCTTGTCTTGTCAGAGTCATGAAGTAATCCGGAAGTTGTTTTTGTTTTTCTTCTGTGAGAAAGGCCATTTGGGTGGTTGTGTCTAGATCCGCACCCAGAAAGGTTATCCTTTGGGATGGAACCAGTCTTGATTTTTGGATGTTGACTGTGTATCCCAATGCCTGTAGTAGGTGGATGGCATAGGCCAAGTCTTTTATCAAATTTACCTTGTTGTCCGCTTGTATAAGACAGTCATAGGTTCATAGGTTCATAGGTTCATACTAGGCTATCTGCCCGAGGGCATTTATAAGCCTAGCCCATAGTTTTGTGGCTTATGCCACCCTTTAGTTTGGAGAAACTATGCCCATTATTTTGCTGTGCCTCTGTCGAGCAGTGACACTGAGGTAACCCCTGGGGTGTATCTGCGATCTCCCATCCATTGGTCAAGATTCCTCTTGAACAAGGCCAGCGAGGTGCTCTGCCTCACATAAACCGGGATTTTGTTCCACAGCATAGGGAGTCTTTGGGTGATGAATCTATCCCTCCAGCACGTCCCATTAATAACCGTGTCGAGGTTTAAGTCTCCCGCCCTTGTGGCTCTGAGGGATCTAGATTTTTTGAGATGAAGCATGTTCATCAAATCTGGGTTTGACATGGCCTTGTATGTCAGGCATAGGTCATTTCTGAGCAAGCGGTAAGCAACTGAATATAACTGGAGTTCTTTCAGTCGGGCAGCATAAGACAGATTTTTGAGACCCTTTATCCTTTTGGTGAGGAACTTTGTGGCCTCTCCAGCTGCTGCAAGTGTCGGGTCAGATACATTCCGAATGGGGCATTGTACTCGATCATTGGTCTGATGAGTGATGAGTATAGGGAGACTATGACTTCCCTTGATCTAGATGTGAATCCCTTCATGATAAGGTGGGCAATGTAGAAGGTCTTCCTAACTACTTTAGCAATATGAGTGTCGAATGAAAGGCTACTGTCAACCTGGGTTCCCAGGTCCCTAATAACTTCTTCTGTGTTCAGGGATTGCCACCTATATGGTAGCTAGGGGTAACCTTATTTTTCCCGAAGGGTATGACTATGCATTTCTTGGCATTTAACTTTAGGCCATGGCTCTGGCACCAGTTATCCGTTTCTGTGAGACCCTTCTGAAGGATATCTGTGTCGGATGTGTTTTCCACTACGGCCCAGTTTGCAGTCATCTGCAAACTTTGTCAGCCATAACCCTCCTGTGTTTGCTTGTACTTCAGAAAAGTAGATGCCAAACAAGAGTGGGCCCAGGACTGAGCCCTGTGGGACACCACTTGTGACAGGCTTTGAGTCTGACATGGCGCCAGCAACTCTGACCCTGTGGGTTCTGTCACTCAGCCAGTTTGCAACCCATCTTGTAATGTATGGGTTTACATTTAAGTTGATGAGTTTTTCAATGATACCCGAGTGAGGTATTGTATCAAAAGCCTTCGCCAGGTCTAGGTAGGCTGTATGGACTGCCTTTCCCTCGTCAATGGCCTTGGTGACTGTTTTGAAAAAGTCAACCAAGTTTAGAAGGCATGATCTGCCTTTGACAAAGTCAAACTGGGTTGGATCCAAAGTCTGCAAGTTCCCTATGTCTTTATTTATGAGATCCATTATGATCCTCTCCATGGCTTTGCAGATAAGGCTTGTCAAGCTAATAGGACGGTAATTTCCAGGGTCGGTGGAGGCACCGCCTTTGTGGAGTGGGACCACAGTTGCTGTGCGCCACTCCCTGGGTACGTATCCGGAGGTGAGACTAAGATTAAACAGCTGTCCTAACTGTGGGTTTAATTCCTCGTTGAGTTCATGGAGCACACAGCCGGGGACACCATCAGGTCCCATGGATGCTGTGTTCTTTGCCTTGGAGAGAGCAGTTCTCACCTGAGCGTTAGAGATGTTTGGGGGGCTACAATCATTTGGTATAGATATCTCTCCTTTAGGGGGGGAGAAGTTTGCACTGAACCTTTCAGCCAGTATGTTGGCAATGTCTGTAGGATCAGTAATCTTCACATCATTTTGAACTAATTCTGAGCATATCTGGGAGTTTCCTCCTAGGTTTCTGACATAGCTAAAGAATGCATTATGGTTGTCTTTAGAGTCCTTAGCTATTTTTTTCTCAAAATTAGCTTTGGATGATTTTATGAGAGCTCTTAGCTTTTTACTTATAGTGATCAGCGGTGTCTTACCTTTTAAGGATTTTGCTCTATCTTGTAGTAGCTTTCTCCTTTTGTTGTAGAGTTTGTTTATGGCTGGGGTCCACCAGACTGGACGCTTGCCTTTGGTACAAAGAGTCTTTGTTTTGCTTGGGATTGCCTGATCCATGCAGCCCTGCGGGTGCTGGTAGAAGGCATTTGTAAGTGATTCAGCGGTTTGAGTAATGTTAACCGCTGGCTCAGGGGCCTTAAAGGAGACCACACTAGTCTTTAGAAGTGTGAAGTCGGCTTTCGAGAAGTTCTTTACTGTGGTCTTTTTCATTTCGGGTGGGGGCGGGATGAGGACCTCCAGCGAGATTAGTTTGTGATCAGATCTCACCAGTGAGGGGTATACTTCCGGCGTTGAACATTGTGCTCCCATGTTCGTGATGATGAGATCAAGTATGTGTGGGGATGGTGACTAGTTGTTCCATGGCATTTGAGTTTATGAATTCCAGGAACTTTTGGGCTAGAGTGTTTGGGCTTGAGTAGTGTTCCCAGTCTATATTAGGGTAGTTGAAGTCACCTAGTATGATGGTGTTCGGAGATACATTTATCCCCTCCAGTGTTTTCAGGAAGGCCATATGAGGTTCCTGAGTTTGCGAGGGTGGCCTGTAACATGCTACAAATTGCAGAGCAGTCTTGCCTATGGTTAATTGCACCTGGATGATTTCCGATGCATCGTGCAATGCCACCAATCTTGAGGTGTGGGTGTCCTTGATGAATATGGATACCCCTCCTCCTTTCTTGGTACTGTCCGGGTTTTGGGGCCGGAACGCATGATATGAGGTAAAACCTGATAGTGCTGGGGTGCTCTCAGGAGCCTTGAACCAGGTTTCTGTCACAGCACAGACATCGATGTTCTCCATACTGAGAAGGGCCTCGAGTGGGTGCATCTTGAGGTTGAGACTTCTGGCATTGAGCAGCATTACCCTTAGTTTTTTTTCTTTGTTTTGTTCTAGGGTGGTAGGTTTAGAATTTGGGCCTTGCCTAAAAAAGGCACTATGGGGGTGGCAAGAGCCTTTGCCAAAATCCGGAATCCCAGGGGTGACAAATGCAAGCCGTCCCTTGCGAAGCAGCGTGGCTTGTCCAGCATGTCATCCCAGGCAGACAGACATTGGATCCCCTTTGAATGACACCAGAGTTTAAGCCAATTGTTAAAGCTGATCATCTTATCTCTGTATTGTGGCATCATTCTTGGTGAAGGTAGGATACTGCTCAAGGTCAGGGTCATACCTGCTTGGGCTACATAATCAGAGAGCTCCTCTATGTCTCTTTTCATGTAGTCCAAGGAGGTACGTCTCAGGTCGTTAACACCAGCGTGGACAATGATTGAGTCGTACTTGTACCTGCTGTTGAGAGACCTGAGTGCATGCGTTATGTGGCGGATTCTAGCACCCGACAGGCAGCTTACTGTGACCTTCTCCTTACTCAGTCTGGACGTCAGTGTGTCTGACTATGGAGTCACCAATGACTAGTGTGTCTGGCATTGTGTTTGGCCTTAAGGGCTGTGACTGCTTGACACTCTGACTGTGTGGTCTATGTGTTGCAGGTGTTGTGTTCTGAGGTGGTAGTTGTTTGGGTGTCTGCTTTGGTGGCCTCTGCTGTTTTGGTAGATTTTTGATCAGAGCCTCCAGTATGTCTTTGTGTGTTTATGTGTATGATTTGAGGTTGTGATGGTATTATGTGAGACTGGGTCTATAGTGTGTGTGGTTACCTTCTCCTCCTGTCTGGTCATGCCAGTCCTATGTTGAGAGAGCTCAGCCTCCAGTTTGGCCGTATAGTTGCATCTCTCGCATGTATTTGTGTTTTGTGGGAGGAGGAGAGGGTTGTCTTTGTACATGAGGCAATTGTAACATTGCCTCAATATTCCCAGGTTCACCAGCTGAGCAGGAGAGGACATCAGCAACTGATCCCTCGACATGCTAGAAGGAATAGACAGAAAAACTTAAGAAAAGGTTCTGGGGGATGTGGGTGACCGAGAAATGGGGTTTGCTTTTTTGGGGTACTTTCTATAACAAGAGTGCTGTATCGAGGTGATAAGTACTGTAGAAGCAAGTGCTTTGCTATACAGATAGAGAATAGTCTACTTGGGAGTCAAGTAGAGATAATTTATAGTTGTAGGATACACTAAATAGAACAGTAGTATACTTTGAGGAAGGTAGTTTTAAGGGAAAATTTGAAGAGTGGACTTTAGGTAGCCCTAATAGTTTAAATCTGATTAACCGGCGCTGCACTAGTGTGCAACGGTAGCAGCTCCGCGCTAACGCGTGCTTTATAGCAGGGGGCTGGAAAAAACAGGAAATGACCCAAAATGGCCGACAAATTACTAGTTGCTGCTTCTAACCACTCCTCAGAGGACAAACAAGCAGCTCAGTACTCCCCACTCCCACTGGTGAGTAAAGAAACTACCTCTGGCCACACAAGAAAATGGAGGAACACAGAAACCAAATACAAAGCCCAGGGATCAGCAAAATCTGATCACTGGAACAACTAGCTAGGAAAGTTTAGGAAAGGAGAAATATTTTTTTGTTTTTTTTGCAAACAGACAGAAAAAAATGCAGTAAATGCTTTGTTTTCGACTAAATTGCTATCAAAGGCTGGTACACTTGAGTGTATTAGCCTGTTTGTTAGTTTTAAGCAATACTTTAGCCCACAAGTGCAATCAACAATATAAGCTCACAAAAACAGGAAAATAAGGTAATAAAACAGTAATATAGGCACAAACAGTAGTCGAAAAGCTCAAAAGATCGAAAAATGCAAACTAAAAAGTTTAAAAAATACTTATGATCAAGAAAGTTGCTTTTTCTGCTCTCTGCTGGCTTAGGAACTCTGCAGGGGACCACGAGGAGCTATGCCTAGTTCTCTAATCGTCCAGATAAGGGTAGATTTGAATCCCCTGAAGTCTGCAGTGTGCAATTACTGATGCCAGGCATTTCGTGAATACTCTGGGCGCAGTAGATAAGCCAAAGGGCAATGCTGAGAATTGATAATGCTCTGATCCTGCAAGAAATCTGAGGTGTCTTCTGCAGTTTGGTCGAATAGGGACGTGCACATGCCTCCTTGAGATCTAGAGTCACCAGCCAAGACTCCTTGCCCAACATGGGAAGAAGTTGCTGTAGGGTCAGCATCTTGAATTTTGGCACAATGAGGTAAGTATTCAGTGCGGACAGGTCGAGAATAGGCCTCCATTGATTTTCTTTTCTTGGTACAAGGAATAGTCTGGAGGAAAATCCTTGGCCTTGCTCTGAAGGTGGTACCTTTTCTATAGCTTTCATTTGAAGCAAGTTGTTGATCTGCTTTAAAGCCTCTGCCCTCTGATTTGGTGGTAGGTTTGGCATTCCGTTTCTTTTTGGCAAAGTGTGGAAGTGGAACCTGTATCCTTTGTCTATTATTTGCAGTGTCCATGTGTCCCTTGTAATATAATGCCAATTTTCCGAGAATAAAGCAAGCTTTCCACCCAAGGGTGCTTCCAGTTGAGCCCTGGTGGGCGGAATCAGAGTAAAGTCATTGAGCCTGTCCTGGTGTAGTAGTTGTTGTTGCTGCTGTTGCACTACCTCTCTGGTTGGCAGGCTGCCACTGACGGCCTCTGTAAGAGCCCCTAGATTGGCCTCTGCCTTGGGGGCATCTGTTCCTGCCTCTCTGGGCTCTGTCCGAGTCTGGAAAGGACCAATTCTTAGTAGGCCAGTTTCTGCTGAATCTCGGTGGTTGTACTTGTAGGAAATCCTTAACTGTTTGCACAGATTTTGCCTTTTCTTCATACTTTTTTAAGACCTCCTGAGCAGAGGAGCCAAATAAATTTTGTTTCTCCATTGGAGCATCCAGGAGTTTAGCTTTAACATGGTCTGGCAAAGATTGTTCCTTCAGCCAGGCATGCCTACGAATAACTACCCCAGTCATAGCTTACCTAAATGAAGCCTCCAATGCATCATAACCACACTTTAAGAAATGATTACTAACCTGCTGTGAGTTGTGTACCAAATCCTGAAGGGATTTACGGTCAAGGGGCTCAGGAGAAGAAAGCTTCTTGTTCAGTTCATCTAACAAATACTCTTGGTACTGTATCATATGAAATTGACAATTTAATGCCCTGACAGAAAGAGTTGCAGAAGTATATACCTTCTTTCCCCATCTCTCTAAAGCTCTAGACTCTCTTTCAGAAGGTAGAGGATTTTTGGCAGTGGCAGCAGCAACCCCTTTAGGGCCCAGAGTAATAGTTTCTGGGTCTGCAGAATGGGCTTTATACAGATGAAAATGAGAATCCGGGACCCTGTAGTATCTATCAGGTTTGGCAGGGGCCGGGGGGAGAGTATCAGGGGCTGTACTAACATCATTGTACACATCATCAATTACATTCAAAACAGGAGGTATAGCTAAGGGCCTATGCTGAGGCAAATGTAAAAAGGTCCTTAATCTTTTTCTAGAATCAGAGAAATCCTGACCTTGCCATTGAAAATGCTCTCTCATGAAGTGCAGAGTCTCACCAAAGGAAAACTCTTTAGGAGGGGAGGCCGAAGGGATAGATTCTTCTGCATCAGAATCCTCATAGGGCGAATAAGCCTCCTCCTGGTGGTCTGACAACTCAGAACCATCCGAGGACTCATCTGAAGAGTGTGGGTCAGAAGGCTCAGTCCTGGGCCTTTTGTCTGGTGGAGGGTGAGAGGCCCTGTCCGGGTGAGGTTGTGAACCTCTAATTAAAGAAATAAGGTCCTCTGCAAGGCTGAGGATCTGAGAACCAGAGGAAGGGCTCTGGGATGTAGTCTTGGGAGGCAAAGCTTTAGAAAGTTTAGCAGCTTTAGCCCTAGAAAAGGCCTTAATGGACATGGAAGCAGGGGGCCTAGCTGCCCCACGTGCAGGAGTAGATATGTCCAAAGGTATGGTGTCGGACATATCCTGGGCACTGGTTTCGGTAGGTAGCTCGGTAGCCGACTCAGCCGGGGCCTCCCGGGCCGCGGTGGTCGGTTGAGTGGATTCGGATAAAGGAATCTCCGAGGACTCGGTTTCGGCCGAGACACTCGCGGTAGGCCTTACCGTGGTTTCAGCCGAAACTGCGGGTCGCGAGTGTCGGTCCTTGTCCTTCCGTTTTTTCACCAAATGTGATGTCGGAGTCTCCGACGGCATTTTATATGCAAAACTAGCCCCCAAAAATTCCTCTGCATACTCCAACCGACGTCTAAGAGTTCGTCGGTTGAAGGAAGCACAGGCTGAACAGGACGATACGTCGTGGTCTGGGCCTAAGCAAGGAAGGCAGTAGGAATGGAAATCCTTATGAGGTATTTGTTTCCCACAAGTTAAACAATTATTTACTTTATCTGACATCGGCTGAGGCAAGAAAGAGTCCCCAACGGGGTACTTAGCTTTTTCAAAGTTTTCGGTAGCTGAAATCACTGGATCTGACCGACCGGCACTTGCGAACAGCTTCCGCTTCGGGCACCGCGCGGCAAGAAAGACTGAGGAAAATGGCGTCGGCTGATGCTTTTATACCCCAGATGCTCTGACGTTGGGGAAGGTGCGACATCAGCCGAGGCCAGACCCAGACTTTGGAATCTGGCCGACCAAAGGGCTGCCTGAGGCAGGACAACCCATATGTTATGACTGCAGATGCATCCTTGAAGGACATCTTCTTTTTCCAGGGGAAGAGGCTCCTAAAAGGAGGTCACAAAAGAAAAATGATTTTTAAGGGGAAAAAATTGTAAACCATGTGCATTATGCAGTGTGGATACAGCAGTTAAATATACCTAAACTGATGAACAGCTTAAGAGTGAAAGAAAAATTTGCCAGCAGATATTTTAAAATCATGGAAACGAGGGCTGAAAGCATATTCAAGTTATTATGCACAGCCCACACTGAAAACTTTTCCAACTTGCCCAAAATGTCTTTTGGACAATGGGTTTCAGAGATGATGACAGAATATCCACCACCCTCCTCAAAAAAGTTTTATCTCTGATTATCAATGGAGGTTGAGAAAACAAGCTCTTAACTTCAGAGACAGGAGGTTTGTATGTCCTTTGCTAGAAAGATTAGACAGGCATCCTCCACATGAAATCTCCAAAAGAACTACACCTATATCGGCCAAATTAGAGCTACTAAAACACCTTATAGCCTCGTGACATCTGGACTTTGAAATGAATTTCATCAACAGAAGAAAACATGTAGAGTTACCCATGAGTCCAGTCCTAAACTAAGAATTTTCTGCTCTGTCCACTGGATATAGAGGGATCATTGAGAAAATTTTCTGATATTTTGCATTGGCCAGAGGGGCAAATGGATCACACACTGGGAAACTATTCTTCAGGAGCAATGTTCTGGCAATGATCAGAGTGATCACTCATGCAGCATCAACTAACAAAGGCTGAATATCTCCACAGGAGAGGTTTTTCCCACTGGGAATATGTGTGGCAAACAGAAAACTGTGGTTTTAGACCACTCATGCCCACAGCTATTTTCTTATAATGGTACTAGGACCACATTTTGTTTTGCTAACATATGACTACAGATGATATTCCAGGAGGAAGAATGTTCTATAGAGCTTGGAGGGTTAGTAACTGCCCACTTTTCTAGCCTACTGATGAGCAAGGACAACTCCTATAGAGACCTTATCCCTTGGGCTGACAGCAGATTGAGGTAGCTATTGTCTCTAGGGCACAAGCATCTGTAGTGACTGTGAACATTGCATCTAGAGGCACACCCTCCTGTTTCAGTAAGGTCAGAAATCTAGGAGGTATGTACTATTCATGCATTTTTGAGTTTAACCATTAGGACCTGTCCAGCATTTTCCTCACAGATTTATAGGTTGGGTACAATTCTACACCTACAACTGTATGAAATAGAGTAATTTCCTGTAGGTGCAAACTATGGGCTGCCTAGAAGA
Source organism: Protopterus annectens (assembly GCF_019279795.1). Taxonomy (NCBI): domain Eukaryota; kingdom Metazoa; phylum Chordata; order Ceratodontiformes; family Protopteridae; genus Protopterus; species Protopterus annectens. The sequence continues at coordinate 790,930,714 of NC_056751.1, read as the reverse complement.
TTGCCCAATTAAAACCACAAAAGCAAACTGTGTTCATGCACACTGAAGATTCTGAATTTCTCTGGATGACCCAAGTGTTGTGACCATTAAGTTCCAACTGTCCATCTGTTACAAGACCCTCATTTATTATTGGGTGTAAGGTACTATAAACATTGTGGCTGCCTCAAGTCTCAGAATGTGGGGCAAATATCCACCAGTACCTGACAGTGAAATTAAGAAAGAGACTGTAGGATGTTTTGAACTCTATTCAGAGACAAATAAACTGAACCATTCTGGTAAAGTGGACAGAGCTCTGACTACTAGACTGATATTGTCAACCAGCCAGGGAAACAGTCTCACCAGAAGATCTCTGTGCTGCATGAGAATGTCCCTCACAATGTCACTGAAGGCCAATTGTCCAGGTAAGGAAGACCTCTGATGCTCTGTAAGTAGAGATACGTCTACTAGCATGCATTTAATGAACACCTAAGGGTTTGAGGTGAAACTAAAAGGCAGGGACCAAAAGTAGTAACAACTGGCCCCTTTTTCTGAAACAGAGTAATTTCCTGGATGCTTTGGCAATGTTTATTTGCAGAATGAATATTTTGGAGATTAAAAGAGCATATAACCATCTTCCCTTGACATGGAATGATGGACTGTGGCATGACCGTGTGGAAGGTTTCTAGTATGGCTTTGATGTCCTGCATCTTTTTGGGGACAAAAACATTCTGAAATAAAATCTTTGTCTTTCCTGGTCTGTTGGCACCACTTGGTGGCTCTTTTGATGAGGAGCTACACCTCCTTACTTGCTTATACTCTCTAATGGGGTGGTACAATTTGCCACGGTAGTGGCAGGTGGTTTGTTCTGGACTTGAATGGGGTAAATAACTTATTTTTGATGATATCCTTTATCAACAATCTACATCTCTCTAGAAATATTGCTGCATTGAGAGAGGATGAGGGAAAACCTACTCACTGCCCCAAGGAAAGGTGATCAGTGTGTGAGTCAAGCATGTTGAGAAACCCATTAAGAGGATGTCATCTATTTGAAAGCTGACACCAGTGACCCTTGGACTAAATATGTAGTTGGTATCTGAGTAAGGAGGACTGACCAGAGCTGTCTTCCTACGTCTGCCAGCTGCATGGGGCTCCCTGAAAAGCAGCTTTCTCTGGCTTCAAGGAACATCGGGCAGAAGAGATATTTGTCAATTTCAACCTTAAACAGCAAAGGATCTTTAAATGGTGTGTCAATACATGTAACTTTGTTGTCAGTGAAGGAACCAAGGCACAGCTATGGATATCAGAGCATTATTATGCCAGATCCTGCTGCCCTTGCAGATGTTCTTCATGTTTCACTGTTGCAGTAATCACCTGTGGGTTATCCCTGCTATGATAGCCCTCAGCTGGCCCGAATACCAGAGTCAAATTTTTTTTTGAGTCGGCTGCCGTCACATGTAGTCTGATGTTAAGTCGTCAGTGCTATAAAGCAAGGCAGCCAATGTCATTACATCAGTCTTTCTTGCCATGGAGTCCATAGCAGAAGCAGTTTGCACGAGTGCCAGTCCGTCGCTACCAGAAGTTGAATTTCAGCTGAAAACATCTAAAGCTAAGTACCCCATTGGGGATCCTTTTTTCTTGCATTAACCGATGTCCAAAAAAGTTAACAATTGTCTCGCCTGTGGAAAGCAGATCACACACCAAGACTTCCATTCTTACTGTGTCACTTGCATAGGCCCAGACCATGACGTCCCCTGTTGCTGGTTCTGTGCCCTCTTTAATGCAAAAAACATTCACCGTAGAGCTCTTTTTGTAGACAGTTATTTTCATGTTCTGTCTTCACATTCTGATATAGTGTCCATCAGCCAACAATCTGTGGACATTCTGAAAAAACGTAGAGATAAACACAGAGACAGACCACACAAGGCTAAGCCTTCTGACAATGCTACCGATAAGCAGGTTGTCAGTTCTCTGGAATTCAGTGAGGCGCATTTGCAGCCCCTGATGCCCGATTTGATATCTACACAGTCCTCTACCGAGATCCTTTTTGAGTCTGGTATTCTGCAGAAGTCTTCTTCATCTTCTGAACCTTTGGCTGTCTCTGCCTCGGTTGGGTCCAGAGCCGTGACACAGTCACCGGCTTCTGAGGAGGCCTTTCACACTACCAATTCTATACAAATACATCTTCGCATCTAAATACCGTTTCTCTCAGACCAACGGATTCTCTTAGGCCTAGAAGCCAGACCAATCCTAGGAAATCTGCTTATAGCCACCATCTTACTACTGCTGCACCACCCCAAGCTCAAATGCCTAAATTGGCAGAGGATATCATCTCTTATCTGGGGTGGTCAGGCCACGTCTTCTAAAAGGAAAAGGCACCCTTCTCCAGAAATTATGACAGAACAGGATTCTGAGGAATCTGATTATTTTTGAAGAGGAACAGCATCCCTTAACTGCTTATGAGGATTCAGATGCAGAGGAATCCATCCCTTCTGCATCCCCTCCAGAGGACCTTTCCTCAGGGAACATTTCCAATGGAAATCTCAGGACTTCCCACAGTCTAAGAAAAGACTTAGAGAGTTTCTGGACTTGCCCCAGCATAGACCCCTGGCCATCCCCCCTATTTTAGAAGTGATGGATGATGTTTTCCATGAATTCAGCTTAGCCCCTGATGCCCTCCCTCCTGCTCCCAGTAAACCTGACAGGTACTACAGTGTACCGGATTCTCACAAATACCTGTACAGAAATCCCAGAGGTCATCACACAGGGACCTAAAGGAGCTAAGACTAGTTCTGCCAAGAATCATCTTCCTTTTGACAAGGACTCCAGAGATCTGGACAGATGGGGTAAAAAAGTATACACCTCTGCAACCTTATCTGTCACAGCACTCAGTTGTCAGTTCCATATGTTAAAATATCAACAACACACTTTGTAAGAATTAAAACAGAAGATTGCTACCTTTCCTGACTGTGCCAATTCAAAATAGATAGCAGATTTACTGCACTCTGCTTGTCAAGTGGCCAAACACTCACTACAATGTGGATATGATGCCCTAGAAGTCTCTACCAAGGCAGCAGTGACAGGATCTGTTATTAGGAGACATGCTTGGCTGAAGGAACAACCTCTCTCTGATCACGTCAAGTCTAAACTTATTGATGCACCCCTAGATAAGGGGTGCTTGTTTGGGGAAAAAGCAGAAGATGCGCTTAAAAAGATGGAAGACAAAGCAAAATCTATGCAAACAGTAAAAGATTTCTTTCAAGTTCAACCTCCCAGATTCAGCAGGAACTTTCCCTCTAAGTACTGGGCCTTCCCTGCACCTAGCAGACAGGGCCAATGTAAGCCCCGCCCCTATCCCAGGGCCAGCAGAGAAGCAAACAATGGACCACTTCCATCTCTAAGGCAGGGAGTTCTAAGCCAACCTTTTATGGCAAACACTTACAATGACTCCCCCTCTGCCCTCCCTTCACTCACCAAAAACTAGGAGGAAGGTATTCCCTCTTCAAAGACAATTGGCTTTCTGTAACAAGGGACCAATGGGTCTTAAAGATAATTTCTCACGGATACAAATTCTCTTTCAGCGAACTCCCAATTCAAAGAGGGTGCCCAGACTTATCTCCAAATCAGTGGGCAGAGGCACTGAAATAGGTTCAAACTCTCATATCATAGGGGGCAGTAGAACCTGTCCCCTCAGATCAAACAGGCAAAGGCTTTTATTCAGACTATTCCTTGTTCCCAGAAAAAAGGGCACTTGGCGCCCCATCCTGGATCTATCCATTCTGAACACCTCTCTGGTGGTCCCCAGATTCAAAATGCTAACTTTACAGCAGCTGCTGCCTATGCTAGCAAAAAATGCCTGGCTAGTGACCCTAGACCTAAAAGATGCCTACCTCCACATCTCCATCAGGGAATCGTGCAGAAAATTCCTGCGCTTAAGAGCAGGCTCACACCACTTTCAGTTCTCTGTGCTGCCCTTTGGCTTCTCTACTGCTCCCAGAGTATTCACCAAATGGTTGGCACCGGTCATAGCATTCTGCAGACAGAGAAGTATACAGATATACCCTTACCTGGATGACTGCCGCATTCAGGCAGAGTGCAAAGAAAAGCTGCTCCAGGATTTTCTCTTTGTCAAATCTCTCCTAACTTCCCTAGGGTTCACAATCAATGAGAAGAAATAAAAACAAAACCCACCAGGAAAATACAGTTGTGTACACTTACCATAAATGTAGCTGTTCGAGTATATTCACTGTTGCAGTCATCAGATTTGGGTTATCTGCCTACAGGTAGCCCTCAGCCGGCCTGAATACCAGAGTCTTGGGATTTCTGCGTCGGATGCTGTCACTTCTTCCATGACGTCAGGGGTATAAAACATGCAGCCGATGCCATAACATCAGTTTTTCTTGCCCCAGATGTCAGGTGCCCCCAAACTAGGAAGCAGTTACTTGGTATGGAACACTCCCAGCAAAAAGCAAATACACATGATATAAGATATGCCAAACAAAAAAGATAGGTAGAAGTAAAGAGAAGTCAGGGGGCATTTCCTAGCCTATTCATAGTGCTGGACTTAACAAGGTGATGGAGAGGGTGTGGAATTGGGTTTACTCATAATGGCAGTCACAGAGACAGTCTCATGCAGCTTAGGGTGTCTCCCACTAGATGGCATGGCCCAGCAGGAGTCTAAATATCTTGTTTGAGTTTCTTGGATTTGTAATTACAGCATCCAGATTAGTCCATGCTGCCTTTAATGCATCACCATTAATATCAACAAAAGGTGGAACCACCCAGGAGGATGCCTGGAAATATTAACAGGCAGCCTGAAGTCTCGTTTATGAAGAACAAATTTCACTGAAAGGTACATTACTTCTCTCTCATATCTTTTGTAAAAATCTTCTACACTTAGGGTCATGTAGGGAAGAAGGTAGTTAGTTATATGGACACCTTTGGCATCGGTTTCCATAGGGGAATCAATATGATCTTTCAGATTCTCTTCTTTGAAATATCCTCTGTAGCAAAAGATGAACATATCCACTTTGCAATAACATGAAGCTAGAGTGCTTTGGGTCATATGTAGACCAGGCAGGAACACAGTCTTGTAAGTCTGCAGGATGGAAATTCTGTACTGGGCCTCCCACTGCTAAGGTATCCAACATCAAGATAGGTAATGCTAGCACCATGCATGCCCTTTCTTTCAGGTTAACTCAAGTCCTGGTGTGTGGCTTTCAGTTTGGGACTTTTGTTCTTATTAGAAGGGTTGTCTGTTAGTTCATAGGTTCATAGATGTGTACTAGGCTAATGGCCCTGGAGCCTTTACAAGCCTAGCCCATAGGATTATCCCGGCATCGGTCACCCAACCTTAATTCCCAGTTCCTCTGTCGAGTAGTGCCACTGGAGTGATCCCCAGGGTGAATTTTCTATTTTCCATCCGCTCATCAAGATTTCTCTTGAAGAGGGCCATTGAGGTGCTCTGTTTGATTTGTATGGGAAGTCTATTCCATAGCATGGGCAGTCTCTGGGTTATGAACCTGTCCCTCCAGCTTGTTCTGTTGATTGTGGTAATGAGGTTGAGGTCTCTGGAGCATGTGGTGCGGAGGGATTGTGATTTCTTTAGATGTAGCATTTCTAACAGAGTTGGGTCAGACATGGCTTTGTAAGTCAACCAGAGATCACCTCTAAGTAGGCGATATGAGACGGAGAATAGCTGGAGTTTTTTTGAGTCTGTCCATATAGGACAAGTGTTTAAGGCCTAGGATTCTCTTTGTTAGGTACGTTTGTGGCCTCTACAGTTGTTGCAGGTGTCTAGTGAGGTACATGCCAAACAGGGCATTGTACTCGATGATTGGCCTAATGAGGGAAGTGTACAGGGAGACAATGGCCTCTTTCTTCCTGGATGCAAAACCCTTAGTAATGAGATGTGCTACATAGGATGACTTTCTGACCACAGTGGCAATGCGGTGGTCAAAAGAAAGGTTGCTGTCAACCTGTGTTCCCAGATCTCTTATAACACCTTCTGTGTTCAGTGGACTACCACTGATGTGGTAATTCATGGGAACCAGTTTTTTCCCAAAGGGGATGACGACAAATTTTTTGGCATTGAGCTTAAAGCCATGGTTCTGACACCAGTCATTTGTCTCAGTGAGGCCTTTCTGTAGGATGTCAACATCACTTGGGGAGTTAATAATAGCTCCCAACTTGCAATCATCTGCGAACTTTGTCAGTCAGAGTCCCTTCATGTTGGCCTGGACTTTAGAGACGTAGATTACAAACAGGAGAGGACCCAGAACCAAACCCTGTGGGACTCCACTTTTGACTAGTTGGCAGTCTGACTTGGGAGTCAGCTACTTTCACACAGTGGGTTCTATCGGTGAGCCAGTTTGCAACCCACCTAGTGATATAGGGGTTGATGCCTAGCTTAGTGAGTTTTTCTGTGATTCCTAAGTGCAGAATGGTATCAAAGGCCTTGGCCAGGTTAAGGTAGGCTGTATTGTATGTATGTTTGTAGATTTCTCTACATCCTTGTTTATTAGGTACATGATGATGCATTCCATAGCTTTGCATATCAGACTCGTCAGGCTAATAGGGCAGTAGTTCCCAGGGTCTGTAGTCGCTCCTACTTTGTGGAGAAGGATGACTCTAGCAGCACACCATTTGGTAGGGACAAAGCCTGAGGTGAGGCTGTGATTGAACAGGGCACACAAGTGAGGTGCCAGTTCACTCTAGTTCATGTAGAACACATCCAGGGATATTGTCAGGTCCCACAGAAGCTGTATTCTTGGCCTTGGACAGTGCCTTTCTAACCTGTGCAGCAGTAATACTGGGTGCCTGGCAATCTACTGGTATTTGGGGAGAGAGGGGAAAAGTTGGCATTAAATCTGTTGGCCAGTATATTGGCAATATCTGTTGGCTTGGTATAGGAGGTACCATTGTGCAGTAGCTCAGAGCAAATCTGGGCATTGCCGTGGAGATTCTTTACATAACTATAGAAGGCCTTGTGGTTGTCTTTACTATCTGCTGCAATTCTGTTTTCATAGCTAGCTTTAGAAGATTTGATGAGGGATCTCAACGTTTTGTTGAGGCTGACAAGGGAGTTTTTCCAGTCTTGGGACTTCACTTTATTCTGCATCAGTTTCCTCCTTCTGTTGTAGAGTTTGTTTATTGCAGGGGACTACCAGATTGTCTTCCTTTTTTTGGAGGAGAACATCTTGGTTCTATTGGGTATGGCGAGATCCGTGCATTTGTGTACATGTTCGTACTGTGCATTGGTGTATGATTCGGTGGTCATGCAACTATTCTCCATTTGCATGACCATGCCGTGAAGTTAGCCACCTCTGTTGTTAGGAGCCCAAGGTTAGCTTTGGACCCTAATATTCTCCAGGGTGCTCAGGAATGTAGTGTGTGAGTCTTGGGACATGGTTGGGGACCTATAACAGGCTACAACCTGAATCGCTGTCTTACCCAATGTTAGCTGCACTTGAAGTATCTCCGATGCGTTATGTTGGGCTACCAGTCTGGAGGTGTGCACATCCTTTATGAATATGGAAACACCACCGCCTTTGCAGCTTTGGTCCAAGTTCTAGGGCTGAAAGGTGTGGAATGAGTTATAGCTTGGTAGTACTTTATTCTGCATCAGTTTTCTCCTTCTGTTGTAGAGTTTGTTTATGGCAGGGGACCACCAGATTGATTCCTTTTTTGGAGGAGAGCGTCTTGGTTCTATTGGGTATGGTGAGATCCATGCATTTGTGTACGTGTACATGTTCGTGCAGTGGTGTATGACTCGGCTTTGGATTTGTGATATCCCATTTTCTGTAAACGGACTTTTAGGGAAGTCCAAAGTTTATGTGAATGGTGACAAGACCAAAAAATATGTAGAAGATCTGCATTAGGGTGAGAACAACAAGAACATGAGGCTGATTTATTTGCATCAAATTTGTTAAGTTTAGAAGGAGTAAAGTATGCATTATTATTAATCATTAATTGAGTGTAGTAGAGTTTTTTGAAGGGCGAATATTCTAATGTAATTTTAATAGCTGAAAGTTTATGTTTTGTAGATATATGAGAATTGTGTTTGTCCCAATAATTAGAAAAGAGACAATCTGTATTATAGATTATCTGATTTATAAGATTATAAGATTTGGATAACATTTTCTCTGGAAGTGTGAGGATTTGCATAATCACTTTATAATTAGTGAAATCTGCGTTGTCTATTTTGGTGTGAAGGAACTTAGCCTTGATAATATCTCTCAATTGACGTAAAATAGTTATGTAATTAGCATTAACCTTAAGAATTTTACGTAAGTTGGTGAGGGTTTCATTTTTGTATTGCATCAGATCCCAAACCGTAAAATCCTTAATCATGGGAAAACTTGAAAGATTAATAGATATGTTGTCTAAGTTAATATTTGGGTTTAAATGAAGAGGTTGCATTAATTGAAATATATTTTCTAACTTGACAAGTTTTATCAATTCTTGAAAAGCATTGATTTTTTGTTTTAAAGAATTAGGGATTTTTAAATTATTCATGACACCTGTTGAAAGAAAAGGAAGAGCTAATGGATTAATATTTTTTGTTAGAATGTGCTGATACCATAATTTTGTCCAAATAGGATACTGATTGTGCCTCTCCGTATTAGTATTCAGAATGGATAATAGTTTATTTGCCGAAATAATCAAATAATAAAGATGAAAATTCGGAAGACCAAGTCCTCCCCTACTTTTAGGAAAAATCAATTTAATGTAAGAGATTCTTACCGATTTGGGAAACCATAAGAAACTAGCCAGTAGTTTATTTATTTTTGAAAAAAAAGATTTTGGAATTAACTGGTCCACAGCATTGAATTGAAATAACAATCTGGGGAGTATATTCATTTTAATTATTGCTGCTTTTGATAAAAGTGATAAATTTAGTAATTTCCATCTATTCAAATCTAGCATAATAGACGACCATATTTTAGCTAAATTGTTTTGAAAAGTGGAGAGACCATTATGATTTATAAGAATCCCCAAATATTTAAAATTCTGAACTATTCGGAAAGCAGATTCGGGAAATAAATATGATTTGTGGGCTAATGGATTTATGGGGAAAATATGTGTTTTTTGAGTGTTAATCTGGTATCCTGAGGCCTCTGAAAATCTTTCAATAGAACCAATTAATTTTGAAAGGTCTGAGCAAGGTGCTTGAAAATATATTACAAGATCATCTGCAAAAGCCGAGAAACATACTTTAGTGTTAAGAATTCTAGGAATCTTGTGAAAAGTATTTTGAGATATATATAATAGCAAAGGCTCTATGTATAAATTAAATAAAAAAGGAGATAATGGGCAACCTTGCTTAGTACCATTGCTGATCTTTATGCTTTTGGATACTTTCCTATTTATATAAAGAAAGGTAGAGGAATCTTTATATAAGATTTTAATGAAGTCTATATAGGTAGATGGTATATTGAAGCAAGACATAATATGAAAAAGAAAATCCCAATTAACCCTATCAAAAGCCTTAGCGGCGTCAAGAATCAGTGCATACATCGGATTTGGGTAGTTTTTAGCAAAGTGTATAAGAGAATCAATTGTCAAGGTATTATCTCATGAATGTCTGTGTGACATAAAACCCGCCTGTTCCGAAGAAATCAAGAAAGGTAAAACATTTTTCAGTCTAAAAGCAAGCAAAGAAGCTAAGATTTTAATATCAATGTTAATCAAGGAAATAGGTCTGTAATTGTTGGGATCGGATTTTTCTTTATCTTTTTTCAAAATTAAAATGGTTTTTGAAATGTTCCAGTGTAAGTCCGATATACCATAAATCATTATATAATTAAAGATTTCCAAAAGAAGGGGTGTAAGCACAGATGTGTAGGTTTTAAAAAATTCAGATGTGAAACCATCTGGTCCCGGAGATTTACTAGTCTTGAGTCTGCCAATGGCTTCCGATATTTCTTTAATAGTCAATGGGGCAGAGAGTGCATTCTTTTGTTGATCATTTAACCTAGGAAATTTAATAGATGATGCAAAGTTCGCTATATGCTGTTTAACCCTTGGTTTATTTTCCTTAGAATATATCTCTGAGAACAATGATGTAAATAATTGCATAATTTCTTGATCAGTATTATAAATCTTGTTGTTATATTGTAATGACGTAATTCTGGGAAGATATTGATTACCCTTAATTATTCTAGCTAGCACTTTAGAAGGAACCTGTGCCCATTCCGAATATGTAGCTAAGAGCCTTTGCTCTGATATGGTAAGGTTATGCTGATGTAAAAGCAATAGTTCTTTTGGGAGCTTAACAATAGTTCATATGCAGCGAAATTAGAATTCACTCTATATTGATTTTCCAAGGTTTGAATTTTTAATTTTAACTGCAGTTCTTTGTTTCTATATTGTTTTTTAAGATATGATGCCTTATTAATTAGTATACCTCTAAGAGTAGCCTTACATGCCGCCCATTGTATGTCTAATGGAATATCTGATGTGTCTAAATTAAGATATGTTTCCTTTATTGTTTCAGTTATTAATTTATGTATATTTTCGTTTGAAAGTAAATTGTTATTCAATGTCCAACTATTATATGAAGATGCATCAAATGTATTTGCAATCAGACTAATCCCAAGAGATATTCTAGAGTGGTCAGAAAAGAATCTGGGCTCAAGGGAATAAAGAATATTCCTATGTATAAGAGAATTAGAAATAAGAAAAAAATCCAATCTTGACCATGTTTTATAGCATTTTGAGTAATATGTGAATATGTCTTTTCTGTCATATTGTCTTGTAAGAGAGACAGGGTCTGTAAGATTAAGATCCATTATTATTTCTTCCAGAGCGATGGATGCTTGGAAATTATACGAGAGAGATCTACTAGTGCGGTCAGTGTCAGGATTAATGATAGCATTCCAGTCCCCCCCTAAAATAAAATAGTGATCTTTAAAAGAAGAAAGAATATTAAAAATCTGTACAAAGAAGATATGTTGTTGTTCACAAGGACCGTATAAGTTAAAAAATATAATTGGTTTATCAATATTGTGAAAACAGGAGATAATGTAACACCATCTTCCATTTACATCATATTTTGCATCAGAAATGGTACCCTGAAAATTGTTTTTAATTATAATGGCCACCCCTCTTGAATTTGGACTATTACCAGCTGCTACTATCTTTTTAATCCATTTTTTGTTTTTTTCTTTATCAAAGTCTTCTCTATTTAGATGTGTCTCTTGTATAAAACATATATTAGCCTGTGACTTAAATAGAAGATGAAACAGTAAGGATCTCTTGTTTTTATTTTGCAATCCTCTCACATTCCATGAGTCAATAATCAAGGTCATTCTTTTAAATAAAAATAGATGTATAAGATTTGTCTAAGGTTTGACGAGATGTATTAATAACTATATATGTTGGCCCCTTATAATTATTATAATGTAACTTAATGGCCCTCAAAAAAAAAATTATTATAAAAATCCTACAATATTCCTTCCCAAATACCCCGGTGCCTAACCACCCACCCCTTACTTGAGAAGGAGTAAATGAGAGAATCAAATAAGTGGTTTTGGTTAACACTATCAATATCACTTGCATCAAATTTGCATAAGAAACTATAAATGAAAGCCTAACTAAACATAAAAACAATATTATAATATCATACATATATACAAATCTATCTAAATTCAAGATGTCCAACATATTTAATCCCTATTCAGATATTTAAGATACAAGCTCCAATTTTAAGTGAAAGATACAACAGTTTTAAAGAATTTCCTCAATAACTCAAAGAGAAAGTAAAACATTTTTGTTTAGTACAATCAACATCACATTCCAGACATTGAAATGAGTCAAATGTATTTAGATTACCATATTTGAAAATAAAATGAAAATAAATTTGACATTACCCTACATATATTAGCATGAAATAAATTTACAAATCCCCTTCATACTCCCATCCAAAATTATTTAAATAAAACATTTAAGTGCACAAACATATATAACATGTTCCTATTAGAAACACATGACCCTGCACAAGCTCTATTTAATGTTTTAACTATATATTCATGTGTATAAACCAACAAATACTTAGAAACCCCATGCTGCGTTTGTTTCTGTGAAGACTGCAATCTGACATCCTGTCCACCAACATTAAAGCCAATAATTCAACAAAAATGTAACGGTGACTCTTATTAATGTTAGAGCAATACACCATGGTAAACAGCATCAGAATGTATGATGAGACCAAATGAGTGTATCAGAAAACAAATCACATTACTGCCTTAAGCAGAATATGAATTCTAACATGAATTAGTAAAACAAAGTCATTATTCATAAATGATGATCTGAAATTCAATATTTCAAAACACTATCTCATTCTTATGTATCTGATGCTGAAAAAGATAAAAATAAAATAATTGAGATAGAATGGGGAGAATAATTCAATCAATTCAGCACTATAAGTCATTTGTGTAAAAGAAAGCATGCACACAGGTCATGAGAACATAATGCATATAAATCATTGTGAAAAATGCATTGTTGGGAATGAAAACTCAAATGTGTGACCGAAAAAAAAAAAAAAAAAAAAAATGCTATTTATAATGCCTCTTTCATTAAAATTTGCCAGTTATATTTCAGTCCTTACATACTGGCACACAACACTGCCGATACTTGTGGACTTATTATCACTAAATAAATGAACATTGTGATTAGAGGTCTATCCCCCTTATGTCATGTAACTACTCGCAACATCCAGGAACTTCTAATCATTTACCTTACAAACTACAAGAATTAAATTATATCTATCTATACATAATTTTACATAAGCCTATGCATATTCTAAAGCAAGCTGTTCACCCATCCTCACACACTTCTCTCATTGCAGTGATGACTACCTTCAATTATATTTTTATCAGTTACGTTAGGCTTTCTAGACACATTCATCTGATGTGAAGCTTAGCTGAAGAGCAAAAAACTAATTAAACAAAACATTGCTCAGATATATATTTTTTCCTTTTTTTCCCCTTTCTCTCTTTTAAATCGAGCTTGAGCAATTCAAGCCGAACTGTCTTCTGTAAAAGGGAAAGACAACCTTTGCATGTTATTCTAATATGCTGACCACATCTTTGCCTACCCCCAATATCATTTACACAGAAAACATGTAACTGCTTTAGGCGTCGGAAATCGGAAGAGCATATAACACAGCAGCCAAACAGCAAGGCTGCGGACGTATCTGTATAATGTTGAGATCAATGGATGTAACCGCAAGTGTTGCTATGACAGCATGCAAAGAAAAGCAAAGAAGCAAACGGGTTACACTTGGTAAACTGCAATATATTTTGATGTTTGCTTAAACTAGTTAAAACAGTATTCAGACTGTTAACATTAAATATAACACTTGGGGAACAAAATCTTATCGATCCGCTGTAGTGCCTAAACATGAGGATCTATTCATATTTCGGAAACATAGCAAACACAAGTTTCAGCGGACAGAGTATGAATCACCGTATTTTAACTTAAATTGGTTGACACGAATAAAATTACCTTACAAATTATCTCATGTACTTTCGGCTGTTGTGATTCAGTTCCAGTATAACTCTGTTTGTCAACGTAACACCAACTTTATGCAGCATTCTCTGCATGCTAAGCTATGACTAGCGAACCAATGACAGATATAACTGGACCAGACACTCTTAATAGCTAGATGTTAAAAAATAAAAAAAAAGAGAAAAATACATAGTTTAAAACGCTGTAGACAAGAGCCTTCATTCAAAACGGATCCATCGGATGTCCTTGGTGAATGATGACGTCACAGCCAACCTCGGAAGATCCATAGTGGGTGCGTGGCTAAGTAGAGACAGCAGCTGTTGAAAGAAACAGTTAAATCTTCACCCTGGCCAGTCTCGAGAAGCGCAGATTTTCCCTCCGAAATGCTTACATCTGACACAGGGCACAGAACTTTTTAAACCTGAAAAATAACAAGCAGACTACTTCGCAATACACAAATGTAATTGCAGTGCTTATTAAGAATCAGAATTCAACACCATATTCCTGAGAAATATATGTTCGCAATGAAATCAATATCCTCCTGAAAAGGGGGGAAAAATAATAAAAAAATACAATATATATATATATATATATATATATATACTTTCTGCACATCCATAGCTAAAATAAAACTGAGTAACAAATAACAGGCATTTCCTAAAGGAACCTAGTATTAACAGAAAAACATCACATTTGAAACCAATTGAGAAGTGAAATATTAGGAAACAGAGTCAGGAAGCTTTTTGAATACTTTAAAAAATATATCTTTTGCTTCCTTAGAATCAGAGCATACAAACCTTTTATCATTAAATGTAAAAGACAAGGTATTAGGATATGACATGCGGAATCTTATCCCTCTCTTTATCAAGTCTGCACAATAGGAAGAAAGTTTTTGTCTGTTTAATTTTATTTGAAAAGGAAGATCTTGTGAAAATGACAGTTTATGAGATTTCCATATAAACTGTTTTTTACTTTTGGCTGCTTCCAGAATTTGCAAAGTGTCTTGAAAGTTTAATAATTTAGTATAAATAATCCTTGGTGAAGAAGAATCTTGATTTACACGTAATGCTCTGTGAGCTCTTTCTACAATTATAGTTTTTGAGGATGTTTCACAGTTTAACAATGTTTCAAAGATGTTCCGAGTCACAGATAATAAACTTTTATTATCATAAGATTCTGGCAAACCACGAATAATGATGTTATTTCTACGACTCCTGGCTTCTAAGTCAATCATTTTAGCTTGTATTTCAGAAATAACTTTGTCTTTAGACTTTAGGTCACTTTCTAATGAATCAGTTTTTATCTCTAGAGCTGAATTTCTATTTTCAATTATATCTATTCTGTCATTTATTTGCTTTAAAGTTTTACTAAAGTCAGCAAATTGTTCTGAAAAGTTTTGAATAGCACTTTGTATAGGTTTTAGTGCTAACTTTAGTTCGTCTAAATAAAAATTTGAGTCATTCAAGTCTTTGTTACTTACTTTAGAAGTATCAGGAGATTGTTTAGATGTTCTCAATCTTTTTGAAGAGGTATCTTTTTCAGGTGAGAGCATTGAAGAGAATTTGGCCTTCGTAGGCTGGGTCTCCATGGAGTCAGATTTAGTAGCCATGCCCAGGGATGAGGTGCTGATAACAGGATGTCAGATTCCAGGAGAATTCTTAAGCAGCAGGTGACCAAATCAGATGAGACACAAAAACTGTTCTGAGGTAAAAAATATCCCAAGGAAGAATTTCCAAAGATAAAAATAATCCAAATGTATGGAAAAGGGCTTGTAAAATCTTTTTTTGAAAAAAACTGAGGAAAAAGATTATTACAAAGTTGTAAAAAAAAGAGAGATGATACAAATCTGTGAGGAGCTCAAAGAATAGGGACTAGTCTAGTCGGCAGCCATCTTGGAATGTTAGGACAGAAATTTCTTCTGAAAATATAGCTGGGATAAAATTACAGTGGAGTTAAAAAAAATAGGGTGGAAATGAATGGAGCTATGGATAAGTAACACAAATTATTCAGAGGGACCGACAAATGTTAAAAGTATAGCAGAATGAGGGAATGTCACAGAAAAAAGAAGAGGATCAGCTGCAGAATGCTAAGCAGAAAATAAGGGATTACCTCAATAATATGCACGAGTCTAGAAAGATTGCTGTTAAGCAACTGTTTTTTGATAGTAACACTAGAGCACAAAAACTTTTAGCACAACGACTCATGCAACAAAGAGTAGAAAGGCCTGTTGGCAAGCCTAGGGAGCCTATAACAAGGAAGGTAACAAAACATCCTGTAGGGGGTATTAGAAATATTTCAGAAATTTTATGAAAGGCTGTATAAAGCAGAGAAATATGGAGTTCAAGAAAAAATACAAATGGAAATGTTTAATGAAGAATTAAATATGCCAGGGTTAGAGGTAGATGAGGCTCAAATACTAATGGTTAGGATAGCAGGAGATGAGATAAAAAAATTGTGATGTATAACCAATCTACAGGAAAGTCCCCAGGAACAGATGGTATTCCTGTGGAAGTTTTGGAAGGTAGGAGGGAAAAACTGATGATGATTTGGAAGGTTTTGTTTAACAGTATTTTAAGAGGAGGAGAAGTACCAACATCCTGGAAGAAGGTGGTGGTAACATTAATACCTGAAGAGGTAAAGATCCATCAGATCCAGCTTCATACAGGCCCATTTCAATACTAAACCATGATTATAAAGTGTTCATATCTATAATGGCTAAAAGTAATGACAAAATTGATAAATACGAATCAGTGTGGTTTTATGGAGGGGATGCAAACATTTGATATTAACAGAACACTGAATATCCAGAAGGAGACAGAATGTAAGAAAATACCACTGTTGTTGGTGGGTCTTGATGCAGAGGAAGCATTTGATAGAGTAAGCTAGGACTTTATGAGCAGGGCAATGGAAGCATTTGCATTTCCTGAAAAAATTATAAGGTTGATTAGAAGGACATATGAGAGATCAGAGGTGAACATTAACGTGGGTGGGGTCCTTTATGATAATTTCTGCTTAAGCAGAGGAACCAGGCAAGGCTATCCTCTTTCCCCTTTGTTATTTACATTATATTTAGAACCAATGTCAAAGAAAATAAGGGACTCAGAAATTCATGGATATAATTGGTATGGCAGTCAAGAAAAGCTGTCTCTGTTTGCAAATGATATAATTTTACACCTGACAAAACCAGAAAGGGACATTGCAGTGTTGTGGAACATTTTGAGACAGTTTCAAATCTTTTTGGGATACAAAATGAATGAAGCTAAAACATAGGCAATAGCGGTAAATTATGTACCCACACATTAATTGGTTCAGCAATATCCTTATTTGTGGGGACATGATAAAATGAAATATTTAGGAGTGTGGATTAAAAGCGATTCTGGTGTTGTACCTAAGGGTAGGAGGGAAGAGACTAACAAGATAATACAAAAACTGAGAAAATGGAATCTTTGTTATATGGATATGGATAGTAAGATACAAGCAAATGTTTTTAGTCCCTTTAGTCTTATACACAGGTCAGCATATTTTTATCAACCAGAGGAGAAGTTGTGGATAGCAATTAATAAAGAGCTGAAGGGCTTTATCCTGGATGGGAAGACAGCAAGACTCAAGTGGGATAAGTTGATTCTTCCAGTAGAACAGGGCAGATTACGATTACCCAATTTGAAGGGTTATTTCAGAGCTACACAGTTAAGGCTCCTATACATAGCACAAGCAGAAAACTGTAACTCAAAGTGAAATGGGATGATGTTGAAACAGGGGGAAGCTCAAGAAACAGAGAGAGACTGGGATTTTGGATGCACACCTTTAAGGAGAATAAAAATAATCATGCAGAACATTATATCCATAACGTAGCAGAAAGTATTCTAAAAAACTAACACGGGAATGGAGAAAGGAGATTCCGTTGATAGGGATGACTGGAATTAGGGATATACATAAAGGCAAGAGAGGGCTGGAATTTATTGGAGAAAACTGGCAAAGGGAACCAAGGTATTGGGAGCAAATAACTAGAGAGGGAAATATGATAGAATGAAAATATGCCAAGAACTTATTTGGACTGCAGGTTAGAGATTGCCTTCCCTATCAATGATTAATATAAAAGTATAGGTAAAGAGAAAGAAATGGGGGGGGGGGACCAGAACTGGTAGAGTTTTTAGTAAAATCTAGAAAAGAAGCTGCCATTAAAAAGGAATAATTAGCAGAGTATATAAAATATTGCATGATAACTATAAAAATCAATAAGCGGAGTTTAGAAAGGATTGGGAAGAGAGATTGGATAAGCAATTCACAAAGAAACAATGGGAGGATATATGTATGTCTCCCAAATGTACAACAAAATCTAAAAGACTTAGGAATTTGGTTGGAAATGTTTACATAGATATTTTTATACCCCAGGCAGACTCCAGAGAATTTTTCCTTTGGTAGTTAGCAAATGTTGCCAATGTGAAAAGGGAAGAAAGAGATAATTGGGAACATATTTTGTGGGAGTAGAGTGAATTGGTGGACTTTAAGAATTCCCTGCAGGCTGTACTGTCGGAGATGCTGGATGGGCAGATTAGTGTGACAGGGGAGATGCTTTTTCTGAGCTATGATACAGAATCAGAATTGTCTAGACATGGTAAGGCCTTGATGTCTCTAAATATGGTGGCTACCAAAAAAGCAATCACTAGAAAATGGAAATCAAAATCAACTATATTAGAAGTAGTGAATATAGTAACTGAGATAAAACAACTGTAACTGAGATCTTCAGAAAAAGATAGGAGCAAACTACAGAAGAAAAATGGGAACTGAGGAAAATACATAAGGGGAGGAATGAGGTTCAAAAGAAGGCAGGACTTAAATGAGCTATGTAATGTTTGACTGAACATGATTGGTTAGATTATAAGTGATGTAAAATGTTTGAATCTGGGCGTATGTCAGTATGATTTCTGATGTTAAATGCTTGCAACTAGGATTGTGTCGGTGTGGTTTGTTTTCATTTATATAAATGTATGATTGCTTATGTCATAAGTGATGGTTTAATAAAGATGATTCTTGTTTAAAAAAAGGGAACAGGAATTGAATAATTTATGTAATGTTGCTTAGGTTATATTATATATACCAATATATGTGAAGCATAATGTTTGTTAATTTTAACTTGTTAATACAGTTTGATTACTTTTATATAAATGTAAATGTCCCTATGTCATAAATGTTAATTCAATAAAGGTCCTCACTTCTTAATGCAAAAAAGAGACAAGGCTTGGAAGATCTGGTCCAAATCCAAACTCCCTTCCCACTTCCAACACTATAAAGAACTTCACAAGCTTACTAAGAAATTCATGAATAATGACAAGAAAAACTTATATAACAACCCTCCATCCTCACACTTAGATAACCCAAAGAAGTTTTGACATGCCATCAACTAAATTCTACATCCGGGTAACCCCTCACACTCCCAACCATGCCCCAATAACATACTTCTAGAAACTGCTACCAACTTCAACTCTTATTTTATCAACACTATCAGCAAATTAACACACCAACCCAATCACTAATAATACCACCTGACCCTCCCACATCCCCCAACCCCTCTCAGGCCTTTTCTCTGAAAACTGTATCTACCAACTACATTAAATCCTAGCTTCTAAAGCTTAAACCCTGGTCCCCCAATGTTGCTAATCTACCCCCACTCTTTCCCTAGATCTTAGATCTCTTGCTGTCCCCATCCCCACACTTATCAACCATTCCATTACTGAATCTAAAGTACCCACAATCTGGAAACAATTCTATATCTTACCTATCCACAAGAGAACTAACTCCTCAGATCTTGCCAACTTCAGGCCTAATGCAATTCTATCCCCTCTTTCTAAAATTGTAGAGAAATGTACACAAACAAATCATTCACTTCCTCTTACAAGAGAATATACTTACTCCCACACAACACAGCTTTCACCCTAAACATGGCACCTCCACTGCCCTGATTTCCTTCATAAACACCATATTCCAAGCTAGAGATCATAACAAACTTGTCGCATGCCTATTTCTCAATCTCTCAAATGCATTCAACACTATCTCCCACCCCCCCCCCTGCATAAACTCTCTGAACTAAACCTATCTACTTCCACTATTTCCTGGTTCACTAGTTACCTCAATGACCAACTTCAATCTGTTAAATGGCTCTCTGCAACCTCTCCTGCTCTACCTGTCAAGATGTGTGCACCTCAAGGATCAATCCTTGGCCCATTACTGTTTAACATCTTTACCAACCTATTGTTTACATCTTGCCCACAGTCATCACTTGTGCAATATGCAGATGACCCCACAGTTATTACCATAGCTGATTCCCTCTCTAACTTAAACACAAGGACACAGAAATCTTTCTTATCCATTGAAAACTGGCTCAGCAAGCACCAGCTAATTCTAAATCCAAAAAACACTAAACTCCTGCTTTTCACCCCCAAAATATGAACCATCTTAAATCCTCCTTCTCAGTCTCATCCTTCAATAACACTCCTATCACCATGGAATCACACACCAAACGACTTGGAGTCATCATCAATGACCATTCCAAATTTGATCTGCATATTCTCAACAACATTAAGAAAACCCACCAAAAACTTGGACTCCTTTACAGAAACAAAAAAGTTTTGTCCATTAAAGCTAAAATCTCCCTATCCCATGCCTACCTTTTCCCCAGCCTATTCTATGGCTCACAAGTCCTCACTAACCTTCAAACCACTCTCCTAACAAAACCAGAATGCACCTACAATAATGTAGCTAGATTCATTGTGGAACATTCCTACCACTCACGCCACTGTCTTGCTCTTAAAAGGTTAAACTGGCTAGAATTTCCTCACCATCTGCTTCTCTCTCATCTTCAAATGATGCATTCTGTTCTGCATCTGCCTTCCTTTAATCCCTACATTGCCTCTGTTGTCTCCCTCTACTCCCCACAAGATCCCTATGAACCTCTGAACAAACCTTGTTCAAATCTATGAGCCTAAAACTAAAACAGGACAAAACCTTTACAGTTACTCCCCAGCCCAATCTTGGAATAAACTTCCTTTGGATATTAGAAATATTAATCACCCACATAAATTCAAAACTGCTACTAAAAACTATCTAACAGTACATGGATATGTCACTGTAACTACCCTCATTGACTGACCTCCCTCTCACCTAACTCCCTTTCTTTCTTCTATGCCTACTTTTAAGTTGTACATTGACTTAGACTCATCTAAGTCAGACATAATACATTATAAATATGAAGTTAACGCTTCAGTTTACAGCGATTGCGCTGCATGTTTCACTGATGTAACTGGTACTCTCTGAAGTGATTATGTCATTTGTTTTTATTGAAGTTAGAAGGTATTTACTCTCTAGGGTTGTTAATCATGTGCTTCAGGTTTTGTTAATTCATTTTTTTTATATAATTTGCTGCATATGAGTTTTGTTATTCTGCACATTTTCTGCAATTGTGGAGCTTTTCTCCCAGAGCCTCCACTGAAAAAGGGCTTCAGCTCAGTCGGACTAACCCCGTCGTCAAATGTCAAACAATAATAATAATAATAATCATAAAGGTCTTTAAGAAAAAAAGACAGGTAATGCTAGCCTTCCAACAGTCAACTTTGCTTATGCAGCCTGCAAGAGCACTACCAAGATTGGTCTATCCAACACTGAATGGGCAGGAACTGGACTTGTCTGTCCAGTGATAGGCTGAACAACTGCCACAGCAGCAAAAATTGGAAGACTGATTTGGCTCAGAGGGAATAATGTTAGGCACATAAATACATTACAAACCCAAGAAAGTATGCCTGATGTCAGTAGTACTGTCATCAGTCTGATTGTTCCTGGAAGGCTGTTGAGAAATGTGTAGAAATGTGTACTCACGCATGGTATGACTTACCGCTGAAGTGGATAAGCCATTGACTTGCTGAGAGCAGGACAGAAGTAAGTGATCAAACCTGATCATTCACAATCAGTCCTCTCATAGAGTTGAGCTGGGGAGGGATAGAAACTATATTGTAGCTTCACAAAAACCTTGGTGAGCTTGACATTATTGATTGCAGCAACAGAAAACCTCTAGACTGGAAGGGGACAGAAGGACTATGCACAAACAACATGGGAGAAGTAGCCCCTGACATAGAACTCACCAACACCTGTGAAAGACAAGAAGTGAGGGAACTTAATGCATGTTATCTGTAGAAGTAGTTAAGGCTTCTATCCTTACTGATGTAATGTGTAAACATTAACAACAAACTTTTTAACAGACCCGGCCAGTATCACAAAGAAAATTTTTTTAACAGACTGAGCAGACCTTGATGAACAAAATTTCACCAGAGAACTAGGAGGAATGGTAAGATAAGAGAGGATGGAAAGCCCTCAGCCTGTCTGAAGACACCACAAAACTAAAAGGGAGTTGCTCAGATGCTTCCTTAAACTGACTTTCTAACAAAAAACAGTTCAACCGCCTGCTTTCTTTTTCTCCTTAAAATGACTTTGCTAAATTTAGCACAGCTACCATGAATGCAGTTCTGAGAGCCTATGCAATATACACCATAGTTCTTGATTTTATTGCTGAAAAAACAAAAATAATTGATTGGCAAAGGCTCAAAATCAGGGAGTTTTTAAATATTACTCTAATTCACTTACAAAGTTTATAGATCAACATGTTTTCCATCAAGAATTTTCTGAAGAATAAGAATTTAAAAGTCTAATGTCTAACATGTTTACACACGTTAAATCAGTTAGGATAAAAGCCATAACTACTTCTAAATATAACATACATTGAGTTCCCCCTTCTCCTTCTTGTCTTTCATGAGTGTTAGTGAGTTTTATGTCAGGGGCTACTTCTCCCATGAGGGGGCAGGGCAAAATCAGGGACAGTTGATAGGTATGATGTACAAATTTATCACATCTATCAGCATGAGTGATCTGCTTGCCACAGTTGTTAAAGGAATCAAGTGTAATATTGGAAAGGGGAAAAGCCCTGTGGCAAACCAACGGAGAAAAGAAAGTACAGTTGCATAAGTAAATTTGCATAACAGTAGATATTCAGCTGATCACTGCTGCTTTAGCTTTAGATATATAATGCACATTAATAACAGCTGGCCAGCTTCCAAAGCTTCAAGAGCACCTTCCATATGTCTAAACTGTTATTAAGCTCAAGCTGAGCTGAATAAAAAGAGTGGTTTGGGGGCCAAGCTCTTCAGAACATTCATGCCAAATGAAAGGGAAGGAAGTTAGAGCTCTGAAAAGGTCAGTGCTAGGAAAAAAGAAGTTATGTCTTACCATAAAGTTCCATCTGTGTTGTCAATCTTCATCTATTCTTGACTTGTGGGGCAGAATCCCCAGCTACCTTAGATCCTGGGTGGCCCTACAGAAGAACATTCCTGAAAACCATACTACCAAAGGAGGCTCTCCCTCTGGAGACCATATCCAATTTGTAATAAGTAATAAAAGTATGTGGTTTAGCCCATGTTGCAGCTACGCAAATTTCTGACATAGAAGCTTTAGAATGAAAAACAGCTGAAGTTGCCACTTATCTGGTAGAATGTGCCTTTACTGACATAGGGAGTGTGACACTGCCAGCCCAGCTAGCTAGAATTTTGTAAATAATGCTGTGTTATTTGTGAATATTGCTATGATTTATACAGAACTGTATGTTATGCACTGAGCTTCAAGAATGTAACCACAGTGTACCCTAATGGAAAAGAACAGAATGTTTTACGATTGTGTTTATCTTTCAGTTTCACTGAAGCAGATATGATGCCTAGAGCTAGAGGTTTTCCTATTGGCTTGAAACAGAAATAATTACTAGGTTTAAAGTGTTTTTATTGCTCTGTGACTTCCTTGAAGCTGCACATCTGAGAGAGAAGTATTTCTGACATAGAGGTGATAAATTCTTTTTTCAAAAACATTTTTATTTTGTTTTCATTATAAACATACGCAAATGTACATATAACAAATACAATAAAATAACAAAGCTACTTACAATATTTACATTCATCCCTGATAAACAATCATTTTATCCACGAGAAATTTCATTTTATCCATGAGAAGTTATCAGCATTTGTTCAAAAGGTTTTTCGATTGTTGCTATGCTATTTTTTTGAGTAATGTTATGAGTTCTATAACAAATCATTTGCAGTTCTTTTTTACAAACAACTTTTGCTAAATTAATAAAATCTTTAAACATAAAATCTTGTTTACTTTTCCAGTTCAAAGTAATAACTTTTCTGGCAATTGCAAGAATTGACCAGAGTAAATGAATCTGAGGTTTAGGTATTACATTAGGTATAGGAACACTGAATAGGATTAGTGAGTTAGAGATATGACAGTTATCAGACTATAAAGCATTTACAAAATATCTGAAGTCTTTCCAGTATTGAACATTTCTACATTCAATGAACATGTGAACCCAGTTGGCCTCTACTAATTCATCACATTTCCATTTACTTTCATTGTTTTTGAGTATAAGATTTATTTTATGTGGAGTATAGAAACTTGTATTCATAAATTTCCATGTATACAATCTCCAGTATAAGGAAGAGGAGGTACCATATGTAGAATTCAATAACATTTTTTTTGATTCATCAGATATTTGTTCTCCATTAATCTTTACATAGTAATTCCAAAAATCTGAGTAAAACTTTAGTGTGTCTTCTCTTAGTATGTTATAGATAGGTGAGATACTTAATTTTTGATTATCTGTCATTTCAAGACACCCAATAAAAAGCTGAATCAAACTAGGTATAGATTTAGTCCCTAGGTTGATTGATACTCTCATTTTGTTTTCTATAAACTGTTGTAATGAGTGCATAAACAATCATCTTGACTATTATCAGAAGTACATAAAAGAGAGTTTAGTGGTTTAATACTCTTTTTTCAATAAACTGATGCCAGAATATCAAGTTATTTTCCTTTAATTTTTGCATCGCAATGATGTTGAAATATTCTAAGTATCTGTTTAGGCTGGGAACTGAAGGCATGTGACAAAGAGTGATGTCATCCAGCTGACCCAGCAGTAATGTTTTGATATTAATTTAGGAACTCTCTCAGAGACTGTGCATTGTGTATTTGTCTTCGGACCTGGAAACATCCTCTCATCAGCACTTGCCTTGCTAATAGTAAGTAATTTCTCTTAGATATTGCTAGGAATACAGTAAAGATTAGTTTAGAAATTTCTGTATTTATTTGAGACTGTCCTGCAATGTTGTTTTAAAATCTTTTCTATGATTCTGCTCTGTAGTCACCACGTTGAGTTATTGAGCATTGACTTGTTCTTTTATTATTTATTATTAAATATATTTAAACCTTTTAATTGTGCCTGGTTTGTTTAGAGATATTTAAGCTCTTAAAGTACCTGCATATGTATTTGGTGACACTGTATAGGCCACACCAATAGCCTTGCTGTTGGTCACATTTACCATTTGGATAATAGTAACATTACACAGTAGAATTGGTCACCCTTTGTAAGGGCCTTATAGTAGTTGATAAAGAGCTGGTTGGTGGCAGTGATAACTACCTTTTAGTCTGGGCAAAAGGGGGCATAGCTAGTAAACCTGTGCCAGCCTTTCCTAGGAGTGTGTGTGTGTTTGTATATGAATCAAATCTCAAAGTGTGTGTGTCAGCTACTTGGGCAGGGACATGAAGCACTGGTTGGACAGAGAGGGTGCTGGAGGTTTTGGCTTGACCACTTAGCTGAGATCTTAACCCTATAGCTGTGCTAGTGGGGAGTCTTACTGGGGATCTGGAGAGAGAGGGAGAAACCACCCCAGAATGACTGTGATCTCTATGTGCTCCTAAGGGTAATTGTGCTTGTCATCCTCCCAATATGTATGTTCCTCACTGGTGCTAGTGGTGAGGACTGAGGCTTCTTGACTACTGAGCCAGTGCCGGGGAATCACAGGGAGTCTTAGATTTTCATTCTTGTAAATGAAGGAAATACAATCCCTTAACCATCTAGACAAAGTAAACTTAGAAACAGATTTCCCCAAGTTTGCACTTGCAAAGGACACAAACAATTGTTCTGATTGTCAAAATTGTTTAGTTCTATCCAGATAAAGATGTAATTGCTTGTACACATCCAGAAGGTGCAGTCAGTATTTGCCTTTATTAGAAAAAATTGGGAAAAATACAGGCAAGTCTATAGACCGATTGGTACTGATCTCTGAAATCACTTTAGGAAGGAAGGTCGGATTTGTTCTGAGTGACACTCTGTCTTTATGGAAAACTAGATAAGGGGCTTTTGAACACAGAGTCTGTAATTCGAGACTCATCTCATTGAAGTAACAGCTATGAGAAGCAATGTTTTGCAAAAAAGAAATTTTAAGTCACAGGTAGCTGCAGGTTCAAATGGAGGTAAAGTAAGAGATTGCAATACTATAGTCAAATCCCACGGTGGAAGCAGATTCTTGAATGGGGGCTTTAAATGGAAGGTGCCTTTAAGAAAAACCTTGCAAAGCCTATGAGATTAAAGACTGGTCACAGATACCATTATGGAAATTTGAAATAGCTGTTAAGATTACCTTGGATGTGAAAGCAGAAGCTCCTTTACCAAAAATAGTAGCTAGAAACTCTAGATTTTTTTCTACTGGCACTGAAAAGGGATCCAGGCCATTATTGGAAGCCCAAATAAAAAAAATCTCTTCCATTTCTATGGTAGAGATTCCTGGTGGATGGTTTATGAGATGCCAACAAAATCTGTTGTACAGGAGAAGGAATATCATTATGCCTGGTTTCTAAAGGAATTGGAGAAAACAAGCAGTTAACTTTAGAGTCTGTAGATTGGGGTGCACTAGTCCCCGAGGATGGGAGAGAAGGTCCAGAACTGTATCCAGAATCCATAGGCAGTGAAGTAGATGAGGCTAGAGTAAGGGAAACCATATCTGTCAAGGCCAGCAAGGTGCAATGAGGATCACTTTGCTTCTCAGCCAAGCTGCTTTCTTGAGAAAAGGTGGGATCAGAGGGAAGGGGGAAGGCATAAAGGAGACCTGGGGGACAATCATGGATAAAAGCATCTCTGGGGGACCCCCCCTGAGGAGGAATTATGGCAAAGTAGCTTCTGCACTTGTTGTTCAGCGGTAAAGCAAACAGGTCACAGCAAGGCTGGCCCCAGCAAAGAAAGATCTTCTTCATTACTTGGGAATTTAGAGACCACTCGTATGACATGAGGATGCATCTGTTCAACTTGTCTATCATGTTTGAACTCCCAGGATGTGCACTGCTATCAGAAAACAGTTGGAAGTTATGGCCCATTGCCAGACTCAAAGGGCTTCTTGACACAGAGGATAGGACTTGGTTCACCCTTGCTTGTTGATGTACCAGACTACAGACATGTTGTAGGATTGAATAGCTATCGTTCCCTGAGGTAAGGCAGAATGAAATGCTTGCAATGCCAAAAGCACTGCCCTTAGCTCTAGAACACTGATATACAGATTGGCCTTGGAGGGTGACTAAGTGCCTTGGACTGTCTTCCCAAGATAATGCCCCCCCATCTGGAAAGCATCTGTGGTCATTATGGCCTTGAGCTGCAGGGGGACAAATGGGTGTACCAGAAGAATCTCCTTGGAAAGAATCCACCAGGTTAGGTCATTTTTGCATTGGCTTGATATAAAAACTAAGTGATTCATGGGGTGGGTTAGAATAGACCATTGGTTTGCAAGCAGCCATTGGAGAAGTCTCATGTGAAACTTTGTCATTGGAACTAACGTGATCACTGCTGCCACAGAGCCCAATGCCTGTAGAATTTGCTGAGCTGGTATTTTGTTTGAGTGAAGGAGAGGGTGAACCTGCGATTGTATTTTCTGCAACCTGTGGTGGGGAAATGATGCCACATAAGACAGAGTGTTGAGACAAGCTCCAATGATTTCCTTATCCTGAGAAGGAGTTAGTTGAGATTTCTCAAGATCGACTGTGATGCCCAACTGTTGAGATAGTTCCAGAATGAAGTCTGTTGTTCATAGTAGTACATTCCTGGTGGAAGCGGTGAAGAGCTAGTCATCTAGGTAAGGAAATGCTCAGAATCCGTGCAGCCTCAAATGTGCTGTGACCACTGCCATGCATTTGGTGAACACCTTGGGGGCTGTGGTGAGACCAAAGGGCAGCACTCTGAATTGGTAATGATGGGCTCCTAGCCTGAAATGGAAAAACTTTCTTGAGCATTTGTCCATCTTTATGTAGTAATATACATTTTTAAAATGGATAGAGCACATCCAATCATTTTACTCTAAAAAGGGAAAAATTGACTGAACTGTGACAATCTGGAATTTTGACTGTTGGACAAATTTGTTCAGAATACTGACATACAAAATTGGTCTCCAGTCCCCTGTTTTCATTGGCACTAAGAAATATCTTGAGCAAAATCCGGATCCTTATTGGACTGATGGGACTTCTTGGGTGACTCTCTTTTTCTAGCAGCTTTTGTATTTCTAATGCTGCTTGAACTCTCTGACTGGGTGGAACATCAGGGGAATCTTGCTTGGGTTCTCGGGTAAAGAGTGAAGGGGATTAAATCAACTCTGGAAATGATCCTTAGCAGAAAACAAAATGAAGATACTGCAGTTAACTATACCTGAACACAACCAAATAGATCCAAGAAACAAATCCAAAAGTAGAAATGTTGAGTTTATTGGCACAAACTAAGCTTTCTGGTGTTATCTTTCATCGGTGTTTAACAGTCAACCTAATAACAGTTTAATTCATCATAAATCAAAATGGAACATGTGACACAGCCATCCAATCACAATAACTAACTAATTATTAAAATGCTTCACAGCAGAGTGAAGGGGATTAAATCACCTCTGGAAATGATCCTTAGCACCCAGGCATCAGTGGTTATGCATCGCCAGGCGGTTGGATGCAAGGAAAATCTTCCTCCAATTGCCTCCAGAGGCAAGCAATCAGGCCAACTTTCAGGAGCACTGGTAGGTTTGACCAGAGACAAACTTCCTAGAACACTGATTCTGCAGACACACCCTGCCTCTGGAATGGTGTCTTCCATTGTGACTCCCCCCTCTGCCCCAAGGGGAGGCTGAACCACATGTGTCCTGGAAAGGCTTTGGGGACTTCTTGAACCACATCTTACCACTCCTTTGATTCCTGGAGTAGGATTGTTGAGGACTGGAAAAACGTACGCCCACAGCAGAGTCTTTCCATCCTTTTCACACCTGGACAGAGTTTCTTTTACTTTGGGTCCAAACAAAGAGGATCCGTGAACTTGCTGACCTGGTCACCCCTTCGGCTGCATGCTCAATGAGTCTCATGGATGAATTTGAAATAGACTCCATGGTAGCTAACTCAGAGGTAACTTTTTCTTGGACCCCCCCTCAGCCCTGACAGTTCATTGACCACATCCCCCTGATGTCTAGTGAAGTGTGCCCAAAAGTTCAAGGACCTGATGAAGGAGGTTGATGATTCATAGACTCGCTACCCAAATCTGTCCATTGCCCTGGACTCTCAGGGGGATGTACAGTAGAACCTTCTTTGGCTAGTTATTTTCTTGGTGGTGGCCACTACCACCATAGTATCAACAACTAAGCCCTTTGCCCAATGTGGATGGTCTTCTGGAGCAGAAAGTATCTTGTTGGGTCTCCAGAGGACAGGTTCTACAGAGTCAGAAGCCTCTCAAGCCCGCTGAGTGATTAATTTAATTAGGTCGTCAGTGGGCGGGCTCACCCAGAAGGTAGATGGGCGAGTACCAAAGGCCTGCAAGTACATGGATTCCTCAGAGGAAGGGTCTTTGGGCTTCCAATCACCCCTCTGTTTTAGGATGTCAAGAATGTCTCTGAAGGATACGTCTTCTGGGGTGACTGTGGGGGAACCCTCCCCCTCATCAAAATCCATGTCCTCCATGATGGATTCCTTGGGAAAATCAAGGTTTCTCCTCTTACACAATCTCTTTTGAGGTGGCTCTTCAGTGGGAACATCTGAAGGGAACTTGGAAAAGGGTATGCCTTTAGTAGGTACGTCTTGCGACCTTGGGGTTCACTGTCCAGGGGTCGAGGTTGGTGCTGGAACCGAAAAACCTGGGGTCACAGGGAGAGATTCTGGTAACTTTGGAGCCACCTGAGATGAGGCAGTGACCAAAGCTCTTTCCATGGCTTGAAAGGCAGGACTCCCTGAGGAGGGCTGGGAGCCCGGAACTGAGACAGACAAACTCGGAACCGGGGTCACACCCTGCCCTGAGAGACCCACCTGACAAATGAGAACTGAAGATGGGTCCTCTGTCAGTGCAGCCTGAAGAGGCAAGGCCAGCTCCATAGAAAAACTTGGGCCAACTCGAACCCCTTGGGCCTGATGGTGAAGACACAGCCCCAGGGAACCGACAGTGCTGAAGGCACCGGAGCATCAGAACTGCACTTGGCAAAGACAAAAAGGTTGTTGGCACCAAAGCCATTGGAACCTGTGAGGTTGGAGTTGAAAGCTCTAAAGCCTATAAAGAGGTTACAAAAGGAGAATAAGAAGGGGTCATAGGGGAGAAACCACCTGCACCAGAAGGGACAGGGGGCTGAGAAGATGAGAGGAAAAACTTTGGGTTCATTATTTTCACATTACAAACAGAGAGAGAGTGGTGGAGCCAAGTTTAAACAATTGACCATAACAGGGAATGAACTCTTAGGAACTTTTCCCTGTGGTCACTGCACCTCTTGTAGTCAAGTTAACAAGATCAAACAATTCACTAGTTCCAACACAAGTAAGATTTATGATGTCAGGATTTTTGGGTGATATACCTGGCTACTTGTCACTGCTCTGCATTTTACGTAGGTAAAACTTCAAGATCATTGAGAATAAGAATAGGGGAACATCGCAGTGACATTCGTACCAAAAAGCTGACAAATGCTTTATACCAACACACTATCAAACACCCCATGGCCAAATTCATGTTCATCATCATTGACAAAATCACTGGCAATAGGCATAATCAGCTAGGGTGGCAAAGTATACTCAGTCATAAAGAAAAATATTGGATTATCCATCTTGGAGCTTTATTTCCACCGGGTCTTAATGACCACCTATAAGAATTATATTTATATGGAGTAGTTCATATTTCCTATGAACAACAATATTAATATATGATATTTTCATATAAGAAAATCTTTATGTCACATAATGTGCTATTGCCAGATGACAATTCTTAATTTGATTTTCATTTATATTCTATGTCAGTGGTTGTTTATAAATTCAAGTATTAGTTGCTTATTATTTTGAATGTTTTCACAATACTACTATGCCTATGTGTGTATATATATGGCATTTCTAGATATGCTCAGAATATATTGCTAGTGTTGCACTTCTTTCTCAGCCTGACAGTCAACTCATGAATTATTCAAGGATATGGATTGTACCTAACATATCCATTGGCTGGGTAATAATATAAGTATACTATTGGATTGCTGGTAGAAATCTTTGCTTTTTTCCTCTCACTGAAGAAAGCAGTAGCCGAAACTAGTCTGAGAGATTTGATTCAAGTAATTTTGGACATTATTATGTCCTAGTTTAAATTTGTCTAATAAAACTACGTGGAAGTTACTATGCTGGCCTCTATTGTTTGATTTGGAGTGGTTTGGCCGAGCATGCTGTACGTGCGAGGCGTGCTGTTTTTGTATCTGTTACTTCACCTCGCTGTTGGCGTCTAACTCCACGTGTCGGTAGGAGAGGACTCCTTCCCTGCTGTTAAATTTTGTTTACCCAGTGGTGTGTTACCTGGATTGTACCAGCTATTCAGATTTTATTCTGCTTTGGAATATCTACTTTTCGTTGATTATTTAGGTGTATGGGCGAAATTTGTGAAATGCAACAACATTCAATTGTGTGGCCAGGGGATATGTTCGTGC
Organism: Protopterus annectens; assembly: GCF_019279795.1. Classification (NCBI taxonomy): domain Eukaryota; kingdom Metazoa; phylum Chordata; order Ceratodontiformes; family Protopteridae; genus Protopterus; species Protopterus annectens. The sequence continues at coordinate 790,899,410 of NC_056751.1, read as the reverse complement.
AGGAATTCATCAGGACACTAGGATTGTATCAGCATATTTGGATTTTCATCTTATTTTGGAACATTTAAAAGACTTTTTTCATTGAATGCTTTGGGTCTATGGGCGGATTCACGCTTAGTCGTTGTTTGACCAACGGAGATTGTTACGCGCAGTAACCCAGGTACTTTATAACATTATACCATTTCTTTCTCTGTTTTTGGTATTTTTGGGACAATTAGAAAGTGTTTGTATACATCGATTGGTTTATGGATTACGAACGAGCATATACATAACTATTTCTTTGGATGACCTATGGTGGATTTACTTGGTCTATTTGGGCCTGTGGGTTAACCAACATAAAAGCGTGAATACTGTACTATACGATTGCAGGCTAATATTCATGAAAGAACTCAGGTACTGAATGCTTTATACAAGGACACCTTTTTTGACATTTGAGTTGGTCTATACAACTATTGGCAATACATTCTTGGGGCTGTGAATTACTGAATATTAGCTTTGGAACTTTATTTTGGAACATCCATATTTTTCTATGTACACCACGTATTCCTATGAGGAACAACGTTTGGTCTATCTTGAATTTCAAACTTGGGCTACAAACAACTCATGGACATTTACGTATTATGGACAATGATGTGTGTTGAATTTGTTTGATCATGTTTCACAGTATATATTGTTCATGAAAGTTATCTGATGTAAATGTCATGAAACATTGTAGTCTTTTTACAATTCTGACAGAAATTTTACTGTTGTTATCATTTTAAGAATACTGGTTTATACATAAGGGATATATATTCTTGTTAAAAGTTTCCCCTTTTTTGAGAATGTCAGCAAGTGGTGATACTCCAATATTGTGAGATAGATATAATAATATCTCTAAAAGCAGCTTCCATCAATACCATAATATCATGTGATGAAGTTCACATGAATATATAATATTGCTCTTTATTATTATATATTATACATATTGGACATCACATTTTTTCATTAAACAAGGGGTGAATTACACATACAAAAACATTTTTGACCCTTGGATCATTTATAACATAGACATATCTCATTGCCAATATATGTTCCTTAGGGAAAGTCACATAGGTGTATATTAACATCTTACTTTATGTTTTGAAATACTTGTAATATATAGCTTGCATCGTTACAGGATTGAAATTGGTTTATTTATTTTATATTTACCCAACTCTGCTTTCCATTTTTGTATGGTATTTTGAACTCTTTATGGGTTCTGCCTCTGGTCGCTCTAGTTATCTAAATTTGGAACCATTAGATATAGAGTTCTTTGACAACCTATATTATTATTTAACATGGATTTGGACAAAATGTTAGATGGGTTGTGTGCTGACAGGGAAGATATTGGTGTTTTTGGACTGGACCAAATCCCAAGCAACAACCCAAATCAATCCAATTCTAACATTACTGATGGTTGTGAATTGGCCTTTCGTAATTTGGAAAGAGGTTTGAAAGGATTAAGGGCTAATATATGGCACTTGAGACTCTTTAGAGCCTATTTACACAAAAATATGGCCCCTAGAGACCTACGTATAAAATTACGGCCATTAGTCAGCAGATCTGAACAGAGGCTGACGGAGGAATGGGAACAGGCATTACAGAATGGCTCTATGGTATTTGTCAGAATATTAGCCTCATATTATGAAAGGACCATTGATACATGTGTTTCTGAGGTTAAAGACTTGAGCACTGAATGTAAAAAATTTCAATCCAGTGCCAATTATCATGAGTTACTTGATAGGTTATACAGAAAGAAAACGCTGTAAAATACAAAAAAAAAAAAAAAAAAAAAAAAAAAAATCCCAAGACAGCAAACCAGTCCAGAAGCCACCACTATTCAAAACAAACTCAGCTCACAATGAGGTATCAAAATCCAACAGGTTTAATGACTCCACAAACAAGAAAAAGCACTAACGCCACAATAAGCTGCACAAACACGTTTTCATCGATAAAACGACTTCATCAGACAAATACATGAATCATACTCCACTTTAAATACACAGTAAATAAACAATTAATTGCAACAATAAAATAATCAAAAATCATACCATAAAGCTGCTGATTACATATTTAAAGCCACATACTGCTACTTATACATTGTAGGTATTCCTTAAATAAGAATAAAAATGTTTTACAATTATACCAAATAGTGTTAAGTAACAGGTAATGTGTTGTGCAAAAAAGGTTGTGTTGTACTTAAAACGTTTCATCAAAAACTAATAAATCAACTAAAAATCAACTAAAAACATTTTTATTATATAATATAATATAAATAAAATGATATAGCATAACCTTAATGTATATTAAAACCAAAATAGGTTTATTAAATGCTTAAAGAATAATAAAGAAATATAAATTATATATATATATATATGTATATATATCATGATACTATTTATATTCTTCCTGACTTGATTTTAAGGTAGGGTACTATAGAAATAGAGTCATTTAGACCCGGAAATTTGTTGGATTCTAAAAAAATCTGCCAAAAAGTCTCTCTATGGGCTAATCTAGCCTCCCAGGGTCCACCCCGAATATCCTTGGGAACAGATTCTAATATAAAAAACAAAAATCTGGCTCCCTCACATAAAAGTGAATGTCTGTACAGTGCGTTCTTGGTGTTAAATCTGCCCATTTCGTATTGATGTTCATATATATGACGCTTTAACTGTCTTTCGGTTTTACCGATATAAAAAGCCTGACCGGACTGACAGGTATACAACTCCTGTAGAAAGACAATTGGAATATTCCAAGCCTTTATAACTCTGTTCCTACTCTCCAAATACACGTGATCATTATGAATAAAGTATTTACATGAAGTGCAGTGACCACATTTGTAGGTCCCTTTTCTCTGTCTATAAGTTCTTACTATTTGGTCATTTTGTTCCAAAAGCCTCTTGATGTTAAAACCTCTCCTAAAGACTGTTTTAAAACCTTTGCCCCTAAGATTACTCAGGTCAGTTAAATCTTGAAATTGTCGCCATTTTTTTTCTATAATGCTCCTAATATGTCCTGCATTAGCACTATAGTCAGTAATAAAGGCAAAATTACTAGAAAAAACACCCCCAACATCTTGGTGGGTTTGACTGTGGGCTTCACTGGTAATCCTACCTAATATAGGACCAAATCTACTGGTTCTGGCTGCTTCCACTTCCTCCCTTACAGATTGAATCATACCAATAGGGTACCCCCTATCCAGAAATAAGGAAGTTATTTTGTCACATTCATTCCCAAATTGTAGATCATCTGAAGTCATACGGGAAATTCTAACATATTGTCCTTTTAGAATTCCCCTTTTTTGAAATCTGGGGTGTGAACTTTGATAATGAACGTAACTGTTAGAGAATGTAGGTTTCCTGTATATACAGGACTTAACCCCATCCCCATCTTTCGTAAGAGTCACGTCCAAGTAATTGACACTATTGTAGGATATCTGATGGGTGAACTTTAAAAATGTGGTAGAGCCATTAATGTAAGTAATAAAGTCTTCTATACAATGGACAGGCCCAACCCAAAAAATGCAAATGTCATCTAAAAACCTACAATAATGATTCCAATAAATCGAAAATTCACTGTTAAAGACAAATTTCTTCTCCCAAATAGATAATATAATATCTGCATATATGGGAGCACAATTGGCTCCCATAGAAACACCGGAGATCTGTTGGAAATATTCTCCAGAAAAAAAGAGAAAGTTATTGTGCAGAACCAACCCCAAAAGTTCGGTTATCATGTGTACGTCATTGCCTGTAACACCTGGGCATGCCCATAAAGTTTCTTCCATCCATGATAAACCAATGTCAGATGGAATAACTGAAAAAAGATCTACCACGTCTATGGTAAGAAATGTAACTTCAGTGTTGAAAAGATCTTTGGTCACCCCACGAAGAAAAGCCCATGAATCTTTAAGAATATAATCATGTCTCCCCCATAGTTGTTTGAGTTTCCAGTCCAAAAATTTTGAGATGTTATGTATTTTAGACCCTTGTGCTGCCACAATAGGTCTCATGGGTGGGTCTAATAGATTTTTATGAATCTTGGGCACGCCAAACAGGGTGGGTACTCTAGGATTCAAATTTTCAAGGTATGAAAAAATGTCCATCTCAATGACTTCCTGGTCTAACAAATCTTTAATGGCCAAATCAATCTTTTTATATGATAAATTTATCTCATTAATAGAGGCCGAGGTATATTTGGAGTAATCATGCAAGAGATTATACATTTTAGCTTCATACAAATTCTGGTCCATTAAAACTGTACCCCCACCCTTGTCCGGTTCCATAACCCTAATGGAAAAATTGTGACCCAAATCCTGCAATAAGGAATTCTCTTCTGGGCTTAAATTGGCTACATGTTTAGCCTTGTTAAGTTCCTTTCTGAGTTGTTGCTCCATCCTATTTTCTAAATTCTTGAGTTGGGGGTGTAATGGAGGGCTAAATGTACTGGACTTTCTTAAATGTAAACTGGCAGCCCCTGAGGTCTCTCCGAACAAATTTTCCAAATTTAACTTGCGTATAAGCAATTTCAAATCAAGAATGGTGTGTGCTATACTGCTACATCTACTGGGGACAAACTTAAATCCTTTCATGAATAAATCAAAACAATGGTCAGTAACCAAAAAAATCACTGTAATTATAAATATGATAGTGATCTTTAGAATACATAAAAAAGTCACCTATTTTAGTTTCAATAATGTTACTATTAACTACCATTCCTGTTTCCTGTTCTTTCTCCATCCCCTGTTTTGCCCCCGAGGAGACAACGCTGGTGGTGGGTGACCCCCCACTGATGGGTACCCCTGTTGGGGAATCTGTTCTGACCTCCGGGGTAAAAAATCTACCTCATTCCCCTCCATAGGTTGTTGGTTATCCACGAAAACCTCCGTGTCATGTCCCTCCTGAATAAGTGGCTCAGTTTCACCCCTAAAGGAATTATACCCAGCCTGATTAACATGTGTATTACGCCTGTAATATGGTGGATTAGGGTACTGTCTACCATCCTGGTACTCTTTAATATCCCTGTTGAGTTTTTTGTATTTACGGTTTAAAATGATATTGCAATGCTGATCCACCTCCTTTCTGATGTCATAATATTTAAGCTTTTCAGCTTCATAGTTAAATAATAAATCAGTGGTTACACTTTCATTATACTTGAAAATGTCAGCTTGCAAACATTCAATTTCTTTTACATTCTTCTTAATGATAGCCTTAACAACATCTAACCCACATTGGTCAAAAGCTTTAATTAAGTCCATATGAAAATCACTGCCAGGTACAACCTGGTTAGGGTATTTATATACCTGCAATCCCTTAGGGACTATACTTTTCTTAAGACATTCTTTTAAATATATGTTGTCCAGTTCCAGGGTTTTGTACCTGTATAAGGCGTTCTCTAGGGAGTGTAGAGACTCCTTAAATGTACGAGTGTCCTCTGTAACACGGGTTTCCTCCTGGCTAAAACAAAATTTAGGTTTGGAGTTAAACCAGTCCTGGAACATTGATAATGGTGTTATAATCCTTCCCTGGGCGTTCGAAGGAATATCCGATGCAGTTTGAATATTTTCACGTAAAACTGTTGGCGTACGCCGAAAATCAGTCCCAACAGAAAATTCAGCAGCTTCCAAAGAGTTTACGTGGGTTGTACCATTAGGACTATTAACCATAGGGGGAACTGCCGAAGATTTGGTAACAGCCTTAATAACCTCCCGTTGTTCTAAAACTAGGCTGTTAATACCTTGACTTAAAGGAGTTAGTAAATTGATGAGGAGAGTCAATTGACCCGTGAGCTGTCGCAGTTCATCCGTTTCGGACCTGTGAGGGTTGCCATTGCCCATGCCATGGCCATCACCGGAGGTGGAAGATCCCGAACTGGCTTCCATACCAGATATACAAAAAGAAAACGCTGTAAAATACAAAAAAAAAAAAATCCCAAGACAGCAAACCAGTCCAGAAGCCACCACCATTCACTCTATTTCTATAGTACCCTACCTTAAACTCAAGTCAGGAAGAATATAAATAGTATCATGATATATATATATATATATATATATATATATATATATATATATATATATATATATATATATATATATATATATATAATTTATATTTCTTTATTATTCTTTAAGCATTTAATAAACCTATTTTGGTTTTAATATACATTAAGGTTATGCTATATCATTTTATTTATATTATATTATATAATAAAAAATGTTTTTAGTTGATTTTTAGTTGATTTATTAGTTTTTGATGAAATGTTTTAAGTACAACACAACCTTTTTTGCACAACACATTACCTATTACTTAACACTATTTGGTATAATTGTAAAACATTTTTATTCTTATTTAAGGAATACCTACAATGTATAAGTAGCAGTATGTGGCTTTAAATATGTAATCAGCAGCTTTATGGTATGATTGTTTGATTATTTTATTGTTGCAATTAATTGTTTATTTACTGTGTATTTAAAGTGGAGTATGATTCATGTATTTGTCTGATGAAGTCGTTTTATCGATGAAAACGTGTTTGTGCAGCTTATTGTGGCGTTAGTGCTTTTTCTTGTTCGTGGAGTCATTAAACCTGTTGGATTTTGATACCTCATTGTGAGCTGAGTTTGTTTTGAACGGTGGTGGCTTCTGGACTGGTTTGCTGTCTTGTGATTTTTTTTTTTTTTTTTACTTGATAGGTTGTCGAAAGAACTTACTATATATGATAAAACGATCAAGGAGAGGAAAATTAAGAAATTTAAAAGGGATGTCATAGATTATGACAAGGGACACCCTTTTCAAACACAGAGGACTGTTAGATTTCAAGATACAGTCCCAGGAATGACCAGGGGCAGGACCAAAAAGAGACCCAGATCCATACTTAAACATAGGGACTTATCCTATACTAGTACATCAGGGGAGGAGTCCTCATATACCAACAGTGAGGGTGGAAGATTAGTTGGTTCACCACTAAAGAAGAAAATCAATACTAATTTCCCTTTAGGGGAGGTAAGAAACCCAGAGGGGGTAGGAAACATACCAACAGAAATAGGAACGGATTCAATGACAGGATTGATACAATCCCTACTGGAACAATGATTAAGAATTTTGATAATGTTCTCAATCTTTCTGACTATGTACTGACGGAAGAACAATATACAATATTGAACAAAGGATTGGGTTTTGTTCCGAGTTTTTTTTCTGATCAATATCAAATTGCATTGGATGTCATGGACTATTGTCGTAGACTTAACCTAAAAATATTTTTTTCAGAACAAGACACATCCCATACTCAAAGATCTTCTGATTTCACTTTTCATAAATCTACCTTTCAACCACCCATGAATAAGAATGTGGCTATCTTCCAACAGGCTGTACTCAAAGATTTACATTTTCCACATTTGGAATGTCACATTTTACCAGATAATATGACCTCAGCAGAGAAAGAAGCACTCTCCAAACTCAGATCTAATCATAACATTGCTATACTCCAAGCTGATAAAGGAGGTGCGGTGGTGATCTTAAATATGGATTATTATGTTCAGGAGGGTCTCAGACAATTATCTGATTCCAAATGTTATATGCACATGGGCATTGACCCCACAGATCGCTTTAAGCAAGAGATCGATACATTTCTTGAATCAGCTTTAGAAGAAGGCATTATAACTATAAAAACAGTACAACATCTTAAGGTTAAGGATCCTTCCAAACAAATCTTATACCTCCTCCCTAAAATACACAAATCTATAACCCATCCTCCAGGTAGGCCCACTGTATCAGGCATAGGTTCACTAACAGAACCATTATCAGCATTCCTAACCCAACATCTCAAACCACTCTTGACACATGTGAGGGCTAGAATCCAGGATACTACGGAATTTTTGAAAATAATTGAAGATACACAATTAGAACCTGAATGGATTATGTGTACACTTGATGTCAAGTCCTTATATACGAGTATACCACACTGGGCAGGGTTACAGGCTCTACAATATTGGTTAAACAGGGTGGAACTGTACCCACCGGGATTCAATACTTTGCTTATCTGCATGTCAGAGCATGTGCTTAATAAAAATGTATTTTATTTCCAAGGGGAGTGTTACTGGCAACTGCAAGGCACGGCAATGGGGGCTTCTTTTGCTCCCATATATGCTGATTTGTTCATGGCCTATCTGTAAGAATGCCTTATTTACAACCCCCTACATAATATTTACCAGGTGGAAATAGACATCTGGCGGAGATACTTAGATGATTGTTGGATGGTGTGGCGTGCGGATTCCACCTACCTTATTGAATTTGTGGAATATCTTAACAGCAACTTGTGGGGTATTGAGTTTTCTAGTACATCTCACAAAAATCAAATTGATTTTTTGGATGTTACAGTATATCGAAATGAAGATCATACACTCAATACCAAGATTTATCGCAAATATCCACAATTCAATTCTTTATTACATGCATCCAGCATGCATCCACGCCACACCATCCGCAATATCCCCAAATCTCAGTATCTTAGAATCAAATGTATTAATTCTTCTATTTTGGACTATGAAAATGCCAAAATAGATTTGAACAACAGATTTCAGGATAGGGGATACTCCATCTTCGATATTACATCCACCAGGGCATACACAGATAAACAAGACAGGAAAACCCTGCTACAATACAAGGATCGTACTAACAACTCAAAGGATGACACTATTAGGTTGTTTATTACTACTTTTGGTAAGAATCATCAGATAGTCAGGAGTGTTCTAAATAACAATTGGAACATTTTGTTAGCTAATGACTATTTGCGCAGTATCATGGGCAATCAGTGCCCTTTTTCATACAGGAGAGGAAAAACTTTGGGTTCATTATTTTCACATTACAAACAGAGAGAGTGTGGTGGAGCCAAGTTTAAACAATTGACCATAACAGTTTCCCTGTGGTCACTGCACCTCTTGTAGTCAAGTTAACAAGATCAAACAATTCACTAGTTCAAACACAAGTAAGATTTATGATGTCAGGATTTTTGGTAACTGTTCCACTAGTTGGGTGATATACCTGGCTACTTGTCACTGCTCTGCATTTTATGTAGGTAAAACTTCAAGATCATTGAGAATAAGAATAGGGGAACATCGCAGTGACATTTGTACCAAAAAGCTGACAAATGCTTTATACCAACACACTATCAAACACCCCACGGCCAAATTCATGTTCACCATCATTGACAAAATCACTGGCAATAGGCATAATCAGCTAGGGTGGCAAAGTATACTCAGTCATAAAGAAAAATATTGGATTATCCATCTTGGAGCTTTATTTCCACCGGGTCTTAATGACCACCTATAAGAATTATATTTATATGGAGTAGTTCATATTTCCTATGAACAACAATATTAATATATGATATTTTCATATAAGAAAATCTTTATGTCACACAATGTACTATTGCCAGATGACAATTCTTAATTTGATTTTCATTTATATTGTATGTCAGTGGTTGTTTATAAATTCAAGTATTAGTTGCTTATTATTTTGAATGTTTTCACAATACTACTATGCCTATGTGTGTATATATATGGCATTTCTAGATATGCTCAGAATATATTGCTAGTGTTGCACTTCTTTCTCAGCCTAACAGTCAACTCATGAATTATTCAAGGATATGGATTGTACCTAACATATCCATTGGCTGGGTAATAATATAAGTATACTATTGGATTGCTGGTAGAAATCTTTGCTTTTTTCCTCTCACTGAAGAAGGCAGTAGCCGAAACTAGTCTGAGAGATTTGATTCAAGTCATTTTGGACATTATTATGTCCTAGTTTAATTTTATCTAATAAAACTACGTGGAACTTACTATGCTGGCCTCTATTGTTTGAAGATGAGGGAAGACCCCTGGCTGTCAGGATCTGATCCACCAACCTTAAAATATCAACTTCAAAGAGATTTCTGGTGGAGCAGATGGACAACATTCAGGAAAGGACTAAGGAGCTGTCCAATGATGGGGTCCAAGGTGGGGGAATAAGTGGTCCTGGGTTGGGTGGACATATCAGTCTTTGGCACTGTCTGCTGGGCCATGGGAGATATCAGTATCGGCAGGCAGTAGAGACAGTTGGTGCCGGTGTCAGAACCGTAGTCAAGGTAGGAATGGTAGTAGTCAAAGGCTGAATAACTGTCATGGTCAGTGTTGAAGGCACCGGTATGGGTATTGGTGCCGAAGGTTTAGACTGTGCCGAAAGCTTCGGAACTTTAGATTTTGGTTCCAAACAAGAACCTTCAGATGCATGGTTATGCTGCTTAATAGTCAGTGCTGAAGGGGATGTCTGTACCGAATGAGAGGATTTTGATCCAGAGGCCGGAGGAGACTGTTCGGCCTTGGACAAGGCTTCCTTGAATGGGGCTTTAAGGAGCTCTTTTAGACTAAGTTTATTTTTCTTCTCTGCTAGAGTTCTGTTGCTGAAACCCTGTCAGACTGCACACTCAACATTCAAGTGGGGCACACCCAAACAATACATGCAACAGTCATGGTTATCTGAGTTTATTTTCCTGCCGCACTCTGTACACTGTTTGAAGCCTGTAGTGAAGCTTTTAGGTTTTTCTACCATTGTCCTAAATAAAAAGGCAGGAGAGGCAGAGATAAAAGAAAGAATGAGGAAAGGACAGAACCCAGTCACACCGCAAAGAAGAAATCTACCAGCAAGGGTAGAAATATTACCAATGGTAAAAAGAAGATGGGGAAGGGAAGAAAAACTACCAACGATGGTAGAAAATACCAATGGTAAAGGGGAACAAACACACACTCACACTGAGAGTAGACCAAAGATTTTTAAAACTACAGAATAAAAATTAGAGAACTACTTAAGAAAGAGAATACAGTTTTTTTTTTTAACTTGCCTAACAGAGAGGAATTGGTTGACGCGTCTTGTTGTAAGAGCGGCAAACAAGATCTGAGGTGATGTAAAGATGTAGAGAGGGCATTATGAGTAGAATAGCAGCTCAAGAGATTTTTGGCTGACGAGACCTATATAGTGGCTGAATCAATTCTGATAATTGGAACCATACCCACAAGTTAAGAACAGATGAAGATTGACATCAGTGCTAAAGTTAATCCTCACCCTGGCAACAAAAACCTACACAAACTGGAGGGGGGGGGCTACTGAAGCTGTGATTGCATGAATATCTACTGTTATGATAAGTTTACTTACTCATTTGTGCTACATTCATTGTATTGATTACTGCTGCATTAGCCTTAGCTATATGGATATATTTCCATAGCTTAGACAAACTGGGAAGAAGGATGAACATTCAGAAGACCCTGAAGAATAGTCCTAGTAAAGCCTGTCCTAGACCTGGAGAAGGAATCTAGTTTGTAGTACTTTGCAATCGTAGCATGCACAGAGGACCAAGTTGCTGCTTTTAGAATATATCTAGAGTCCAACCCATTCCAGAACAGCCACAGATGAAGACAAGTCTGTGGAAGAATGAGCCTTGACCCTGGCTGGAATTGCCTTGTAGTGGTGGGTATAAAAAAGGTGATAGCATAAGCAACCATTTGTAAATAGTCTGTTTTGACACAGGTTGTATTTTCTTCTTTCCTTCTGAACAACTGATAAGAGTTCCTAAAATATTTTGTTCAAGGTAGTACCTGATCTGGTTGTGGACATTCAAGTTATGGAGTATCCTTTCTCTTTCATTTTTAGGTTCCAAAAAGGCAGGAAAATGGACAGCTTTTCCCTAAGTAAATTTGGATGCCACTTTAGGCACTAATGAAGGATTAGTTCTTAAGGAAACACTGTCTCTGTGGAAAATGAGATAAGGTTAACCTACAAGAGCCTGCAACTCAGATACCCTTTTTGTAAATGTCAGAGCAATCAGTAACACTGCTTTCCATGTTGAGGACTTCATGTAAGCCTAATGAACTGCTTTAAAAGGAGAAAGATTTAGTTTTTCCCAAAAAAGTAAGATCCCAAGGAGAAGCCTCTTGTTTTCTAGGAGTCTTGGTATGCAACATCTATTTTTAAAAAGATTTACACGAGATTGCATTGAAAGAGATGGATCCATGAGCAGACATGCTGAAGCCAATAAGTTAACCTTGATGGAGTTGTAAGACAGCTGAGAGGATAGTAATCACACAAATAGTGCAGAATGAGAGAGACACTGAAAGGGTGCTAGTTCTTGTCTTGGCACTAACTAGAAAATGTTTTCCATTTACTAATATACAACTTTCTAGTAGTAAGTTTTCTTGCTTCCTTTAATACTTGCTGCACATCTTCAGAAAATAGGTGCCCAAACAGTATAACGATTCTAGGATCCAGGTAATTAGTTGTAGTTGTTTGGGGTCAGGATGTATAACCCCCCCCCCCTGTCTTGTATAAGTTCAGTTTGTGAGTAAGATTGTGGTAACTGCCATTGGCTATTTCCAGTAGAATGGAAAACCACTATTACCTAGGCCAGAAGAGAGTCACTATAGTGATCTGTGGAAAGTCCTTCTGAACATTCAGAATGACCCTCAATTTTAGTAGAAAGGGTGGAAAAGTATACAGGAACATTCCTGTCCAAGGAAAAGAAAAAAACATCTGTTTTCCAGGCCTCCTTGTATGGAGCCCTGGAGCAGAATTCTCCTGATTGTTGCGAGGGGTTGCAGAATGATCTATTTGAGGTGTTTCCTACAGCTGGTTCAACTCCTGGAAGACACCCAATTCAGTTTCCAATTATGAAGGTTTACCCTGGTCCTGCTCAGCTTATCTGCAATATATTTGTATTCTAATAGTATGTAAAATGCCTTTATAGTGAGACTGTGCAGAAAAGCTATGTCTCAGCCTACCATGGCTAGTTTGCACAGAGGGTAGGATTTGGTTCCTCCCTGTTTATGTACCACATCACTGTGGTGTTGTCCATAAACACGTTTATCTGCCTTGAGGACCATTGACTGAGAGTTTTGAGAGTATATTTATAATTGCCGACATCTCTTTTATGTTCATGGGTTTTAATCTGTCCTTTCTGTTCCAAAGACTCTGCTTTTATCCCCATAGACACTGCTCCCCAAACACAAAGACTCTGCTTTTATCCCCATAGACACTGCTCCCCAAACACAAAGACTCTGCTTTTATCCCCATAGACGCTGCTCCCCAAACAAAGTCTGATGTGTCTGCTCCAGAGTGTGCTGGAGGTCTGATGTGTCTGCTCCAGAGTGCGATGGAGTTGGAAAGGAAAATGGGATTCCTGGATTCTGAATAAAATTGGTTTCTCCATCAAAGAATCTTCTTCTCAAACCCCCAGACTGAAGTCTGGAAGTCAGGGGGTGTTGAGGTTGGGACCATATAGATTTTAGGTAACACTAAATTATGTTCATGTAGAGCCTTGCCAGAGGAATCATGAGAATCATAGATGCCACAAGATCCAGAATCCTGAGAAATTCCTTGATTAAAACAGTAGTCTTGAGTGGGAAAACTCAGGAAAAGATCTAGAGACAGATCTACTTTTTCCTGTAGAAGAAATCTCTTTGAAATGAGTTATCTAGAAGCTACCCCAGGAAAACAATCATGTGAGAAGGAGTTAAACAAGACTTTTGTATACTCTACTGAAACCCCAGTATCTCAAATGGAAGATTGCTGACACTGAAATGACTCTGAAAAAATAAGCAAGTCATATACATAAGGAAAAATGTAAATACCTTGCAGACTGCAATATGCTGTCACAGGAGCGACACATTGGTCTATCCACTACTTCAAGGGTAACAGATAGACATGATAGTGTGGTCCAGATACAGAAAGCCTTAAGAAATGTCTTAACTCTGGCACTACAGGAATATGATGATAACCATCTTTTGAATCTAAGATCACCAGAAAACTCAAATGGGAAATTAGAGGCAATAAGTTGTGAAGAAAGAACATTTTAAACTTGGGCACTATCACAAACTGCTTTAGAATGGAAAGTGACAGAACTTGTCTCCATGAATCTTCTTTCTGTGGCACCAGCTTTCAGAGAGGATTAAAGGTTTGCAAGTTGGGAAGGGGAGGAGAGTCTTGTAGATAATCAGATGTGTTAGACTGTCCTTTGTTCTGGTGGTTCCGCACTTCCTTTTGGAACATCCTTGCCATTGCTTTTTAAATATTTACTACCAGACGCTTGCCTATTTTGCTTTTTGAAAAAGGTTGTAGAGGTACCTTTAAATGTTTTGACAAACATGGAGAAGAAAGGCTGAAAAATCTGAGAAATTCCTTGAGTTGTCTCATGACTATTTTTAAGGACCCACAAGCACATGTTCCAAATACCAACTCTGTCTAAGGGAGAATTCGAAATTTGAGCTTGACAATCTCAGGAAGGTTTTGAGTACGCAACCAACAAACCTTATCATAACAGTTCCAGAGACAGCAGGTCTGGAAGTGGCATCAGCCGAATCATAAGCACATTTCAAACAGTGAGTAGCCACTTGAGACACAGAAGCAATAAGGTTACACAGAGATGTTTTCCCCAGAAGAGGAAACAGAAACCTTAGTATTGCTCATGTTCTTAAAAGAGACAGGCCAAAAATTTAACATAGGAGCTTGACAGTTGAGAATTCTAAAAATAAGTGTTGGAGAAGTATGCACTTTTTTCCAAATCTATTCAAAATATTCCCATCCTTGTCAGAATGGGAGGGACTAGTACTAACCAGATGCGTAGCAGCAGCTAAGTTCACTAGAGAAATAACTCCTGCATCTGATATCAGATTGGTATACAAAAACAGAGAAGACTAAGGAGTTCTATTACAATATATCTGGTTTCTTGGGGGCAGCAGGCTGGCTGTCAGACAAGTAATAGGCTGTAACAAATACATTCTCCAATGCTAAAAGAACAGGAGGAATTGGTGTAGTTTCAGGAAAATCTAGTTGCAACAAAATCATAATCTTCTTGAAAGACAAGGGGATGTCATTATGTTTAACTCAAACGACTTGATTCATTTTGGAAACAGTTTCAGAAAAAGAGAATCCTTCTAAGGGACTGGCAAATCCACATTTCCCTCAGAATCTGAATCTGAATCAGAAACCTGAAGATCAAAAACAGAAGTTGCCCCTTCACAATCAATCTTGAATCTCATTGGAAAACGAAGAATCCTTTTTTTGCCAGAAACAATTTGCTGCTCCTTTTTGACAGGCATTTCTACAGAAGCAAAGCAAATCTGGCTAGGCAGAGCAATATCCCCAGTTCCTTCTCCCATAACTAACAAGAGTGGTTCTTCCTTGCACTGCAACAGCTACAGAGGGTGTGTCAAACCCTCAGCTCATGGTGACTGTATGAACTACATCAGCAGGAGCCAATCAAAATGATTAGTAGACAAAGGAACCAGAAATTACCACAGCAGAGTCACCCAACTACAGCAGGGCACTTTGGCAGCTTGCTGTGGTGACAAAGGGTGTTTTTTATAGGTTCATAAATAAGTATTAGGCTAGCTGCTCTTACAAGCTATTTTAAACCTATCCAGTTTCCTTTTTTGTGCACAAATTAACCTATCCCATTTAGTTAGAGGCTAGCCTTACCTATCTCATGGTTGATAATTATGTATTACCCCTAATGAGAATAACTGGGATCATACCATAGATAACTTGAGAGGACCCATGCATGGGATAAATTATTTAGTAGCTGCCTTTATCCATTAGTAGTATGGAAGGCAGTCCTGGAGTAAATTTTCTGTTTCCCATACATAGAATCAAGTTGCACTTGAATATGGACAGGGATAAACTTTGTTTTACAAGGATGGGGAGTCTGTCCAGAGCAGTGGTATCCTCTGCAAGATATACCTGCCCCTCCAAACTAGACTGTTGATGTTGCAGAAGAGGTTTACATCCCTTAACTGAGTATTTCTGATGCCATTTGACTTACTGATGTGCAGTAACTCTATCAGTATTGGCTCAGAGGATGCCTGGTATGCTAGACACAGGCCATCTCTTAGTAGTATGTAGAATACCAAGTATGGTTACAAGGCTTTGAATCGGTCCATATAGCACATGTTGTTTAGGCCTTGCATCCTTTTATTAATTTTCTTCTTTTTGTGGCTAATAGGAGGAAGAACAGATAAACCGGCAGACTGTTCCATAGCAAAGTCAAAAAAGATCCTGGGGAAGCCTGGCAGGTGTAGTCGCTAAAACATCAAAGTAGTAAAAATGTCACTTTTCCACAAAAAAAACCATAGTGAAGAGCAAGGTAAACACTTACCCAGTCCACAAAAGTAAAATAACACAACTTTTACCAAGGAAAACATAGTTCTTAGGTAAATATGAGGCTATCAGTCTGCAGACTATTACTAGCCAATAGTAACCAGAGGTCAGAATTGAAATTTGTAACTTGTGTCTGTGAGAAAAAGAACTTTACCATTATGCCAAACCCTTTCCACTAATTTTAAATTGATTTTAACAACTTTTTTCCACAAAAGTAAAAAGCAACGCTGCTCTTTAAAAGTTACTTAAAGTCATGTGATAATTTATAAAAACACTTTTTTCTTAGCATAAAATAACTAATTTTACAGAAAAAAGTTAAAAATAAGAAGTGATTTTTTTTTTCTCCAAAAGGAACTAATCTGACAAACACTGGAAAATATTAGCTGAATGTTGATCCTCAAAAGCCTGCAAGTGGATTGTTTGGCAGCAGAACAGCTGTGAAGGTCTTGGTGCCCAAACCACTGTTCCTGCATTCTTAGCTTGAGCTGAATAATGGTTTGGGTGAACCAAAGGCATCCTTGAAGCTTTAGAAACTGGATGGCTGTTACAGCCTGTATAGCATATATCTTATATTGCTAAGACTACTGCAGCTCTGATCACGTCATAATGCACTTATAAAATGGCAGTAGAAAGTGCTTAACTAAAGGAAAAAGAATGCAAAAACTGCAACAAGTCACTAAACAGAATGGTGAAAAAAAAGTTTCTACACTCAACAAACCAGAGTGAACCTCAAAGTTATTTCCAAAAGATAAACTTGAGTCATTTGCAATCTACTGAATGCATTTAGCAATTAGAAGAAACTGAACAGTGAAGAGACCAAAGTAGGGTGATTGGGTAGAAAGGCGGTGAAAGTAGGAAAGTTTTATCTTCTGAAATGAGCATGCATGGAGTAGCCAAGGTCTAAATGATAATGAAGGCTGAATCTCCTAAGTAGACTGAACAATCAACACCACATGCAGGGCAAATCCCCAAAAGGAAGGCAGGGAAAAGAAATCATAAAAAAAAAAAAAAAATCTTCTTTTAAATAAAAGCTGACTTTAGTGTAAATGTAAAAAGCAAGTATAAGCCCAATGAAAAGGGAAAAATGTTCTGAAGTAAAAAAAAAACTCAAAATAAGGCCAGCTAGCATGCTTCTCAACCTCTTGGCACAAGAAATCTAGACAAATACAATTAATGGGGGAAAGCCCTAAAAATGGGGACAAATTTTAAATTTTGCTCTTATAAACTTAGAAAATTGCTAGAATGGTTTTGTGTTCTCATGCATTTTCTAAAAAACATGAAGTCTGAAAATCAAATGCCTGTCATTATTTAGTGACTTAAATCCTATCCTCACCGCTTTGCCAGATTACCCCAAAGTTTATGAGGAACACACCAAAAAATATGAGGCAAAAATCTGGACAGTTGAGAGGTATGACACCTAGAGAAACAAAAACTGGAATACTGGAAATCATTAATAAAATGTTGACGGCTTACTCTCAGCTTTCCCTGAAAATTTAAGTCAACACAGGCTAAGGCAGCCTAGGGCCATTTGCCTTACCAAAACTGATAAGCGTGGTACTGTAAACCAAAATTATATCTGTCTGCTGCTCAGAGAAGCAAGCAATTCTATTTGTGGTACACCCGATCTATGAGATCCGTGTTAGAAATGCAGCCATATCCTGCATCCATTCATGGGGATCTGTTTCTGCCATGATCAACTGAATCCAGCAGTGAACTTTGCAGGAATACAATACAAGTGCATTTTATGAATATCTCCCAAGTTTAACTGACAGTCAGCAAATGAGGAAAAGTGAATCCCTTTCTGTTTATGGACCACATAGTCAATATGTTGGTTGTTGGCAGGTGTAGGACTCCTGGCTTCCAAATGGGCTTGAGAGTCTTGACAGTGTATATTGCTGCCATCAGCTCAGTTATACTATGTCTCTCTGCACTGCTTGTTTTTCCAGGTACCTTGCACTCTGAATTTCTCTGTGCAGACTCCTCAAGTTGTGTCTGAAATATCTGCAGTCAGAGCTTGGTTCTTCTTTTGCTGATTGATACACCCTGATTCTTCTGAACTTGGTGGACTCAGTACACAATTTCCTACCTTATACAAGGCAGCAATATACTGTGCCAGAAATCCCAGTCTGTTCTGAAGCAAGAAAGCCCTCTAGCTATTAGAATCCAATAGAATTCCCAACAATGTCAATGTTTTGCATGGGTACAGATTGGAATTGGGAACTTCAAGATAAAGGTTTTGACAACAAGTTAGGGGAAACATCCCCTCCCTTGGACTGGGCTTGTATCAAACAACGATCCAGGGAAGAGTTAATCCAAATGCCCTTGGTCTGGCAACAGTCAATAACGTGAGCAAGGTGCTTGGTAAAGACCCTAGGAACACTAGCCAATCCAAAGGGGAAAGAGGTAAGTTAGCAATGATTTTTCCCATTTCAAACTTGGAAAAACATCTGTGGTCTCTGTGAATGGGGATATGAAGGCAGTCATCCTTGAGATCTGGGAAGACAATCAGAGCTTGAGGAAAGTGGAGGGGAACAAGGACATAGAGGGTTAAAGTTTTGAAATGTCTGTTTAGTTTTCATTACTTTGCCAAATATTAAACCCTAAAGCAACCTCCTTCAAAATAAATACATTAAAAATAAAGTCTGGGACACCAGATAACCCTGGTACTGTTAGGAATTATTCCAAGGCTAACTTCCTACTTCTAATTGATACCACGACAAAATGTCAAGCCCCCCAAATCCAGAGAGCACCGGAGTAATTCATAAAAACCCTGTATAATCACGTATATAGCTGCACAGAGGCAGTGATCCCAACCTAAAATAAGCAGAGGACTAATTCTACAATCAGGTGGAATTCCAACATCAATAGGTTGTATAACAAAAGGAAGAAAATTATGGCCAAAAAACAGCTTCTTTATCAAGCAAAAACAACTTAGGGGACTAATTACGACTACCAAATCCAAATTTAAGGTGATAGTAGCCTTCCAGGCTAAAGACAACCACAAGGTAGTCTACAGCTATGTCCGAAACCTCAAAGGCAATACATAACAATGCACCAAACTAATTGTAAATGGAGCCACCTGCACTGAGCCAGAGGCTATAACAAATCTTCTGGCCAATAATTCAGCTCCAATTTTACCCTACTTTCTCATTATACACTTCTCAAGAAAACCACCCTAGCGCAGCTTCCCCAACTATCATTAGGGAACAGGTTCTCACTGTGCTCTCTAAAGCCAAAAGCACTGCATTGATGTGACCTGTTAATGGCCTAGGATGCCTCCTTAATAGCATGAAGCATGACCTGCTGGGACCACTAGAAGCATTATTCAGTAATAGCCTCCAAACAGACTTTATGCCAAGTGAATGGAGGACTGCAACTGCTATCCCTCTGCACAAGGGCAGGCCATACACAGACCCAAGCAACTACTAACCCATTAGCCTGACCAGTCTCATATGTAAGGCCTTGGAAAAAATAAACATGGATATGATAAACAATGACATAGTAAACTTTCAGACATTAGATCCAACTCAGTTTGGTTTTGTCAAGGACAGATCTTGCATATGCATCCTAGTGGATTTCTTCAAGAAGTTCATGAAGGCAATGATCGAGGACAAAATAGTGCATGCTGCCCATCTTGACTTGGCCAGAGCATTCAACATAATACCCCATTCAGCCACTATAGACAAGCTCATGAAACTAGGTATAAAACACTACATCAACCACTAAATAGCCAGCTGGATCATAGACAGGACTCAAGAAGTCAGGATAGGTGAGTCTACTCTCTACAAAAAGGTCAGTCTCTAGCAGGGTCCACTATGGCTCAGTGCTGGGCCCATTCTTTGAAGTCAAGGCCAATATCAAAGGCCTATTTCTGACCAAGTTTGTAGATGTCTGCAAAATAGATGCTGTCAGACAATCCCCCAAAGACACAAGCATCATCCAAGAAGGCCTGGCATAGAGTAATATCTGGTGCCAGGAATAAAATTCAATGATAAAAAAAAATCATAATAGTATCTTTTGGAAAGATGACCACCCCTGGAAATTACTGCATTGATTATACACCCCTAAGAGTTGACTCAGTGGTCAAGGATTTTGGAGTTCATGTAGACAGAGACTTGGCATTTGGCCATCTACTGAAGTAAGGCAATCATTCTACATTGCACAACTTATAAGCAAGGGTATGTTATATAGGTAAAAAAATGTCATTGTTCCAGTATACTCAGCTATTATCAGACTAGTCACTTAGTACAATGCCTCTTTTGCTACATACCTGTCCAAGTGTATGCAACAACTGGAACATCATTAAAGATCCCTCACAAAAAGAATGAGTTTGAAGTGATATCAGCAAGAAGGGAAGAGTAGTATTGCTGAAACTGAATTCAGCCTCAAGTCTTGGTAAGTAGCTTCTCATGGTGGACCCTGTTTCACAAACATCAAAACAAGATGACACTGATATACAGATGGTATTTTTTATATAGCATGTATCCTGGACAGAGATAGGTTAAAAAATAAAGACAGCTGGGTGTACAGGCCCCAGGATAAAAAAGTGCCTAATCCTGGTGTACATACTGGTGGCAGGACTGGCAAAAATAACAATGTGAAGTCATCAAGACATGGAAACATTCCTAAAATGGGACTAGGCCAGGCTCAGGGGATGGTCCCCCTGTTGTAGAAGGTAGTAGTAGTTCACAAAACTCATAAAAAAACTGACAAGCCAAAAAGAACAAGAAAGATGACAGAGTGGACTATTAAGGATAAGGAAGAAATTATGTATTGTTTCTATTAGCAAGAAACGCAAATTCTCAGATAGAAGGCATCAAGAAAAATAGAGACAAATTAGAGGAAAGAAAAATACTTGCACAAGAAAAACTGTCAAAAGCTTCAAATGAAAATTTGCATTCATTAATACAACAGATCCATGAAACACATTACATAGACAAAGAAACTTTGGGCCACCTGGAAAAAGAAGCAACAGATGAAGTGCAAAAACACAAAGAATAAAACCCAGAGATTTTTTGAAAGGTATAAAAAAGAAACGTGGACATGGGAAAGAAAAACTGATCTGATATGGTGCAATATATATGCAAATGATAAAGCAAAAGTAATCAATAAAAACCCACCAGTTGAACTTACACAACAAGGGATGGGACAGGAAATCACAGCAATTCTGATACAGGCAATGATGTGAGGTGATGGGCCAGAGTTCCCATATGATGGAGCAGCAGATGAAGAGGATATGTCACAGGAAAATGTTCTGCAACTTTTTGTAGAAAACTCACAGGAAATGGAGAACAAAGAATGTGCTCTCAGTCTGGAAGAAAATGATCTAAGGGAATTGCTGCTTGATTTAATAGAGATGGATAGACATATTAAGACCAATGAAAGAAAATTACAGAAAGTAAATACCAAAATATTTGAAGGCTGGTAAAACAGATGAACACGGTAATTAGGACTGTTAAGAGAAATTCTTAAGATATAACAGAAATAAATAGGATATATTATTGGGCAGCTAAATTAACAACAGATAAATTCTTACCACAATAAGGGAAAGGAAGGGAAGAAACAAAATGTTTCCATGGAAGCAACAAATAGAGAAAACTATAAATCAGTTAAAACAAGAAGTATCACTGTTAGAACATAGAAGAGGAACAGATCATCAAAAACACTTATAAAGATAGATGTGGTAAAAGTAACCCATAGTATAAAAACAGACGAGAATTATCATACACTATTGCAAATACTAAACTTAAAATGTCAGCACAGGCAGAAAAACTTAGAAAATTTTAAATATAAAGGAAAAGTACAAAATAAGCATTTTATTGATGACCCCCAAAAAGTTTTATTGAGAACTTGGAAACAAAGTAAAAGGAATAGAAGCATCACCAAAAAAGAAGAAATAGACACATTTTGGGGAAATATTTAGGAAGACCACATGGAACATAATAAAGATGCTGAATTGATAAAAAAAAATTAAAAGAAACAGTATGGTGTTCTAATGTAAATGATATAAAATAGGATGAAGTAAGGGCCAGAGAAATTGAAATAAAATTAAGAGAAACTCCTAAAGGGAAACCCCAGGCCCAGATGCAGTACGCAACCTATGGTTAAAAGTCTTAACATTTTTGCACAAAGATTTAGCCCTGAGTAAGAATTACTTAACTGTGCATCTTGAAATGGACTTCATCCTGATTAGCAACAGGGAAAACAATACTCCTTCTCAAAAGATAACCTGAAAGCCATCCTAAAAATTATGGCAATAGAACAAAATGGTAACAAAAGAAAGTCTTATAGAGCAAAGGTTTATTTTTGCTAAATAAAATCATAATAAAGAATTGTAAAAAGGGTAAGAATCTAAGTATAGCATGGATATATTACAAAAAAAGCATTTGACAGCATTCCACATTTATGGATAAAAGAATGCTTATGGATACATTGATCAATTACTTTACAGTGCCCATGAAACATTGGCAAACTACTTTGCAGCTAAGCTAACAAAGGACAAATTATTATCCTGGGAGAAAAAATCAAAGGGGAATATTCCAGAGTGATTCTTTGTCACCGCTATTTTTTTGTCTTGCTCATAACCCAGTAAAAGCTGTTAAGCTGCTTATTTAACAGATCAGTTCATGGTTACAACTTGGCTCCCACAAAACAACTTTGTTGAAAGACTTCTCATCTACTTTTTGTGGATAACATAAAACTGTATAGTTCACCAGATGATTGGAAAGCACAACTTCCAGTGGTTAAAACTTTTTTTGGTGATATAAGAATGTCACTTGGTCTTGATAACTATGCAATATTTAAAACAGGAAAGCCACAGCACCCAGAAAGTCCATCTTACCATAACCATAGATGTTCGAATGATCACTGCTGCAGCAGCCTTAGCTATATGGGTTATACCCTGCCAAGGATACAACAGCCAGCTTCCAAAGCATCAGAGAGACTTCAGTGTGTCCAAACTGTCAGGTTGCTCCAGCTGAGCTGACTAAAAGACAGGTTTGGGCATAAACCATTCAGAGCTCTAGTGTGGCAGCTAAGGATATGTGGGAAGACACTAAACAAAAGATAATACAAAAACTGAGAAAATGGAAGATTTGTTATATGGATAGTAAGATACAAGCAGTTAAAATGTTTTTAGTCCCTTTAGTCTTATACACAGGTCAAGCATATTTTTATCAACCAGACGAGAAGTTGTGGGTAGCAATTAATAAAGAGCTGAAGGACTTTATCTGGGAAGGGAAGACAGCAAGACTCAAGTGGGATAAGATGATTTTTCCAGTAGAACAGGGTGGATCGGGATTACCCAATTTGAAGGGGTATTTCAGAGCTACACAGTTGACTCCTATACATAACATAAGGAAAAAACTGTAATTCAAAGTGGAAAGGGATGATGATGAAACACAGGGGAAGCTCAAGAAACAAAGAGAGACTGTGATTTTGGATGCAGGCCTTTAAAGAAAATAAAAATAATCATGCAGAATATTATATCCATAAAGTAGCAGAAAGTATTCTAAGAACTAAACCAACACGGGAATGGAGAAAGGCGATTCTGCCGATAGGGATGACTGCAATTAGGTATACAGACAATAGTCAAGAAGGGGACAGAATTTACTGCAGAAAATTGGCAAGGAACCAAGGTACTGAGAGCAAATAACTAGAGGGGGAAAGATGATAGAATGGGAAGACTCCAAGAATGTATTTGGACTGCAGATTAGAGATTGCCTTCCCTATCAAGAATTGATATCAGAGTATAGGCAGAGAGAAAGAAATGGGGGGGGGGGGGGTCCTAAACGAAAGACCAGCACTGGGAGAGTTTTGAACAGAAGCTGCCATTAAAAAAGGAATAATTAGTAAAGCATATTAAATATTGTATGATAACTATAATAATCAATCAGAGGAGGTTAGAAAGGATTGGGAAGAGAAACTGGATAAGCAATTCACAAAGAAACAATGGAAGGATATATGTAGGTTTCCCAAATATGCAACAAAATCTGGATGATTTAGGATTTTTGCCTGGAAATGTTTACATAGATATTTTTATTCCCCAAGTAAACTCCAGAGAATTTTTCCTCAGGCGGACAGTAAATGAAGGCGTGAAGGGGAAGAAAGGTAATTGGGAACATATGTTTCCGGAAGTGTGGTGAGTTGGTGGATTTCTTGCGGGATGCACTGTCAGAGATGCTGGGTGGGCAGATTGGTCTGATGAGGGAGATGACTTCTCTGAGCTATGATACAGAATCAGAATTGCCCAGTGTCGCTCGTCCCTCTCTAACATAGATGACAAGCAGGCGGGGTATTTCGTTTAGATGCTTTAATACATAGAAACACATCAGGATGGATAGCAGCATCATAAAATATAAACAAACTGGTTAACAGACAGACCATACATACAAACATACTTACATCTCAACAGCTTACTACAAAATAGCAGACTTGCACGTGCTCAGTATTTATACACTTGTGCAAGCTAGACATGCATTATTATAGACATTAGAAACAAACACAATGTTCATGTCCAAGCTGTATCTGTTATATTGTCTGAAGATAAGACAGGATCTCATAACAATCTGGACTAAATTTAGCAACAGGACAGTCTTCAGTAAACAACTTGCATCAGGAACTTCTGGATTCATCACAGGAACAGAGAACTTCCTGTGGAATTGGAACACTGGACAACTAACTCCGAAATAGTCTTGCTCACAGGCTAGGTGCTGTGGTACAGGCTTGGACACAGGCATCAAATGTTTCTGATTCCGATTAAACTCTGCTCCTTGTGATTGCAAAATGTACAGTCTCGGCTCTGGACAAATGTTCTTCATGACACCAATCCGATCATAACCTTTGGACATTTGGATCATTACCACTTCTCCTTCTCGTAATGGATTGAGCAGTTTGCTGTTCTTATCACAGTAGAACGTCTGGGTTAAATGCTTCTTCAACAGATTGGTTTTCACTGACCTGTTGTTCTTGACACACTGAACCAACAATTGACTACTGATTGGTAATGTGGTTCTGGTTTGTCTCAACAGAAGTCTCTGAGCAGGTGAACCAAGATGTTTATCAAGAGGAATATTTCTGAGATTCAAGAGATTCAGGAAAACATCACTATTATCTTGTTCTGACTTCTCAAGTAACTGTTTTGCACTTTAAACTGCAAATTCTGTCAATCCATTTGACTGTGGGTACTCTGGGCTACTTATGACATGTGTAAAGTCCCATTCTTCAGCAAATCTTTTGAACTGTTGGCTTCTAAACTGGGTGCCATTGTCAGAAATAACTTTGTGCGGACTACCATGGACTGCAAAATGATGCTTCAGTAACAACAGTGCTGGATGCTAGGTTAGGAAGTAGATCAATCGCGAACCAATTGGAGTAAGAGTCTAACACCAAGTAATGTTGACCATTCCACTTGAAAATGGTGGCTACTGTTGACCAAGGTAGTTCAGGAATCTGGTTTAACTGAAGTGGTTCTTTCTGTTGATGTGACTTTGTACTATTACACACAGAACAAGATAAAAGTGCTCTCTCAAACTCTTGTGACATAGAAGGCCAAAATACTAGTCCTCTCATCCTTCTTTTGGTAAAGTCGGCTCCTGAATGACCACGATGCAAGGTAGTAATTGTAGAATAACAGGTGTGCTGTACCTTTAAGAAGCATTTCTAAAGTCTGTGTGTGCATATAAATACCAAGCATGTGTTATCTACAGAGCCATTTTGAAGGTGCAGCCAAAGTGTTAACATCTATATGCATGATAGCTAGTTTGCATATAAGTTAGTTACTTAGCTTCATTTATGATGTGTTTGTATATAATAAAGCTGGTTGAACAAGAACCCACAATGTTTGCCTGTTTCTTCCTGAACTGGTGAGCGACAGCAATGTACGCCTGTTGCAAGGACTTTGGAACAATTACTTTCAGACCGTTCGTAATGATACCTTTGTCAGACAAAATCTCATCTCTATGGAAAATAAGGTTGCATTTCTTGAGGTAAACTAGATTGCTATGACGGCCATCCTTGCTTGATAAAGTGGTGGAGCCTTTGTAAAACTAGATCTGTGGCTGTGTGATCTCTCAGCTCATCAAGACATGTGGAAGAAAAATTTCTCACTTCCATGTGACCTATAACCTGTACAATTCAATTGAAAAACATATGTTAGGGGAAAAATACAAAACGTGCAATAAACTGGTTGCATAAGTGTGCAAACCCTTAAACTAAGTCTTTGTTGAAGCACCTTTTGATTTAATTACAGCATTCAGTCTTCATGGGTAGGAGTCTATCAGCATGGCACATCTTGACTTGGCAATATTTGCCCATTCTTCCTTGTAAAAGCTCTCCAAATCTGTCAGACTGCAAGGGCATCTCTTGTGCACAGCCCTCTTCAGGTCATCCCACAGATTTTCTATTGGATTTACGTCTGGGCACTGGGTGGGCCATTCCAAAACTTTAATTTTCTTCTGGTGAAGCCATTCTTTTGTTATTTGGATGTATGCTTGGGGTCATTGTCATGCTGAAAGGTGAAATTCCTCTTCAGCTTTCTTGCAGATGCCTGAAGGTTTTGGGCCAAAAGTGACTGGTATTTGGAACTGTTCGTAATTCCCTTCACCTTGACTAAACCCCCAGTTTCAGCTGAGGAAAAGTAACCCCAAAGCATGATACTCCCACCACCATGCTTCACCATGAGGATGGCGTTCTTTTGCTGATGCAAAGTGTTGTTTTTGCGCCAAACGTATCTTTTGGAATTGTGGCCAAAAAGTTTAACCTTGGTCTCATCAGACCATGACACATTTGCCCACATGCTTTTGGGAGACTATGTATTGTTTTGCAAATTTTAGCCAGGCCTGGATGTTTTTCTGTGTAAGAAAAGAGATTGTTGTCACATGTGGTGCACAACCAGTACTTGCCAGAAATTCCTGCAGCTCCTTCAGTGTTGCTGTAGGTCTCTTGGCAGCCTCCCTGACCAGTTTTCATCTCGTCTTTTTATCAGCTTTGGAAGGATGTTCTTGCAACATTACTGTTGTCCCATATTCATAGGTTCATAGGTAGGTACCAGGCTATTGGCCCTAGGGCCTATATAAGCCTAGTCAAAAAGGTACCCTGGCTTTCGCCACCCAAGAAAATTATTTACCTGTGCCCCTGTCGAGCAGAGCCACAGAAGTGATCCCTGGGGTGAATTTCCTATTTCCCATCCAATCATCAAGATTTTTCTTCAAGAGTGCTAATGAGGAGCTTTGTTTGCTATAGAGAGGTAGTTTGTTCCAGAGTATGGGAAGTCTCTGGGACAAGAATCTATCCCTCCAGCATGTTCTGTTTATTGCGGTGACAAGGTTTTGGTCCCTAGAGTGTGTAGCTTGGAAAGATTGGGATTTCTTTAAGTGGAGCATGTCCAACAGCTCTGGGTTTGACATAGCTTTGTATGTTAGGCAGAGATTGCCTCTGAGTAGGTGATATACGACAGAGTAAAGCTGGAGTTTTTTGAGACAGTCTGCGTAGGGCATCTGTTTGAGGCCAGTAATCCTTTTTTGTGAAGTATTTATGTGGCCTTTCCAGTTGTTGTAGATGTCTTGTGAGGTACATACCAAAAGGGGCATTGTACTCTATAATGGGTCTAATGAGTGACGAGTAGAGGGGAACAATTACTTCTTTTTTCCTGGATGAGAAACCTTTTGTGATGAGGTGTGCCATGTAGAGGGATTTCCTGGCTACTGTGGCAATGTGAATATCAAAGGAGAGACTACTGTCTACCTGTGTCCCAAGGTCTCTTATCACACTTTCAGTATTAAGTAGACTACCGCCTATGTGGTAGTTCATGGGTACAGAGTATTTACCAAAAGGGATGACAATGCAATTTTTGGCATTGAGCTTGAGGCCATGGCTTTGACACCAGTCATCTATCTCAGTGAGGCCCTTTTGTAGGATGTCCACATTGCTAGGGGTTTTGATTATGGCTCCTAGTTTGCAGTCATCTGTGAACTTCGTTAGCCAAAGACCTTCTGTGTTAGCCTGTACTTCAGAGAAGTAGATACCAAACAGGAGAGGACCCAGGACTGAACCCTGTGGTACTCCACTTGTCACTGATCTGAAGTCGGATTTGGAGTCTGCTACTTTCACAGTGTGGGTTCTGTCAGTGAGCCAGCTGGCAACCCATCTTGTGACATAGGGATTTATACCTAGTTAAGGTTCATAGGTTAGTACTAGGCTAACTGCCCTTGCGAGCCATTGTAAGCCTAGCCAATTATCCCTTGTGAGACTCAAACCCTGCACCTTGTGTTTGTAAGGCAAACATCTTAACCATTAGGCCACACTCCCAACCCTTTAAGTGAGTTTATCTATAATTCCAGAGTGGGGGATGGTGTTGAAAGCCTTGGTGAGATCTAGATAGGCTATGTGAACCACCTTACCCTCATCTATGGCTTTGGTGACTGCTTTAAAGAAGTCTATCAGGTTTAGGAGACATAATCTGCCCTTTACAAACCTGAACAGGGTGGGGTCCAGGGTTTGGAGATTACCAATGTCTTTGTTTATAAGTTCCATGATGATACATTCCATGGCCTTGCAGACCAGGCTCGTCAGGCTAATGAGGTGGTAGTTACCAGGGTCTGTGGTGGATCCCCCTTTGTGGAGTGGAATAACCATTGCTGTGCACCATTCAGTGGGCACAAAGCCTGAGATGAGGCTATGATTGAACATGGTATTTAGGTGGGTGCCAGTTCGTGTAGAACACAGCCTGGGATTTTGTCAGGTCCCATGGATGCTGTGTTCTTGGCTTTGGAGAGTGTGTTTTTTACCTGTGCAGCCATAATTACAGGAACTTGGCATTCTTCTGGTATAGAGATGCGCCCTTTAGGGGGTGAGAGGGGGGTAAAGTTATCACTGAACCTATCTGCCAGGATGTTGGCAATATCAGTTGGTTCTGTATATTTAGTCCCATTGTGCTGTAACTCAGAGCAGATCTGAGTGGTGCCATTGAGATTCTTGACATAGCTATAGAATGCTTTGTGGGTGTCTTCAGAAACAGTGGCAATTTTGTTTTCATAACTAGCTTTGGAGGATTTTATGAGGGATCTCAGCTTCTTACTCAGGCTGACCAGTGAGTTCCTCCAATCATGGGATTTTACTCTTTTTTGCAGCAGTTTGTTTCTTCTGTTGTAGAGTTTGTTTATGGCAGGGGACCACCAGATTGGCTTCCTTTTTTTGGAGGATAGCATCTTGGTTCTGTTAAGGATAGCACGATCCATGCACTTGTGTGACTATAAAGTGCATTTGTGTAGGATTCAGCAGTCATACCTCTATTGTCCATCTGCATGGGTGTCATGAAGTTTGCCACTTCTGTGTTAAGAAGCGTGAAATTGGCTTTGGAGAAATTTTTTACGGTGGTTTCCCTAATGGCGAGTGGGGGTGGGTTGTGGATGTCTAGGGTGATTAGCTTGTGGTCAGATCTGACCAATGAGAAATTGACCTCTAGTGTGGAATACCGGTCACACATGTTGGTAATGACCAGGTCTAGGATATTGCTGCCCCTGGTGGGGGTGTGGATAAGTTGATCCAAGGTGTTTGAATTTATGAATTCCAGAAAGCGTTGAGCAAAAAAGAGTTGGTACATGAGTAGTTTTCCCAGTTATTGGGGGGGGGGGGGTGTAGTTGAAATTGCCCATTATTAGGGTGTTAGGTTGTACGCTAATATTTTCCAGTGTATCAAGAAATGAGGAGTGGGAATCCTGGGGCATGGTGGGGGATCTGTAGCAAGCTACAGTTTGGATTGTGGTGTTGCCCAGAGTTAGTTGCACTTGGATAATCTCGGCTGCATTATGCTGAGCAACTAGCCTGGAGGTGTGGATATCCTTAATGAATATGGACACGCCTCCACCTTTAGTGTTTCGGTCCAGGTTAGGTGGCCAAAAGGTGTGGTATGAATTATAGCCTGGTAATGCAGGGGTGCTCTCTGGAGCCTTGAACCAGGTCTCTGTCACTGCAGAGATGTTGATGTTCTCCAATTTAAGGAGTGCCTCGAGGGAGTGCATTTTGAGTTTTAGACTTCTAGCATTGAGTAGCATTACCCTCAGATTTTGCTTGCTTATACCTGTTACGGTGGAGAATTTGTCATTTGAGCCTTGCCTAAAAAAGGCACTATAGGAGTGGCAAGAGCCTTAGCCAGTATCCAGAATCCAAAGGGCGACAGGTGCAGGCCATCTCTGGCAAAGCATCATGGTCTGTCGATCATGTCATCCCAGGCAGAGATACTGGATCCCTTTAGAATGACACCAGAAGCTTAGCCAATTGTTGAAGTCAATCATTTTGCCCTTGTACTGTGGTATCATTCTGGGTGATGGCAGGATGCTACTCAGGGCTAGGGTCATACCTGCCTGGGCAACAAGATGGGAGAGGTCCTCCATGTCTCTTTTCATGTAGTCCAGGGAGGTACATCTCAGGTCATTCACACCAATGTGGACAATGACAGAGTCATATTTGTAATTGTTGTGGAGTGACCTGAGTGTGTGCATTATGTGACGGATCCTGGCACCTGACAGGCAGCTGATAGTAATTTTTTCCTTGTTTAGCCCGGTGAGTGGAATATCAGTGTGCCTGACTATACAGTCACCTCTGACTAGAGTGTTGGGTACGTTGTTATGCCTTACGGACTGTGGTTGCATGGCACACTGAGTTTGTGGGCTATGTGTCATTTGGGATGTGTTGGGGGGTGGAGGTTGCTTGCATTCCTGCTTTGGAGGTCTCTGTTGCTTGGGCAGATTTTTATTGAGAGCCTCCATGAATGTAGGTGTGTGTTTTGTGTTTCTATGTGTGTGTTTTGGTGGTGTAGGTTTTTGAGGGACTTTGTGATGAGTGTGGTGTGATGCAAGTGTTTACCTTCTCCTCTTGACTGTCTAGTCCTGGGTGACGAGAGCTTTGCTTCCAGTTTGGCTATATAAGTGCATCTCTCACAGGTTGTAGTGTTGGGTGGTAGGAGGAGAGGGTTGTCTGTGTACAAGGCAATTGCTGCATTGCCCCAAGATGCCCAGATTCATCAGGTAGACAGGAGAAAACACCGGGAGCTGACCCATAGACATGCCTGGATAGGTGCTTATTTATTAAGTACTAAAAAGTGTTTTCCTCTAGACAAGTGAGGAAAGTTGAGTGCTGTAGTAATTTGTAGCTTATTTAGTGCTTACCACGAGTTCTGAACAAGTGCTGAGCTCAAAGAAACAGATTTGAGTGCTAAAACTAAAAAACTGGCTAGTTCTAAGGGAAAATTTGAAGAGCAGACTTTATGGTGCCGGGAATAGTTTAACCCTAGCTAAGTGGCGATGCATAAAGTGCATATATATATATTTTTAATATAGCAGTAGCAAATGAACAAACCAATTTAAACAAATTAACCAATAAAAAGCTAAAAATGGAGACCCGTTCCAGCAGTCTTCAATTAGACAAGTTCTAACTGCACATTCCTGCGACTAGGGTACAGGGGAAACCTTTTCCAAAAAAGATGGCCTGGATTAGTGCTCAAGGTATACAAACAAAGCTAGATTCAGCAGGTCTGAATCTAGTCTATGCTACAGCAAACAAGACATACCAATTTCAGAAAGAAACAGTTCAAATAAGCAGGCACAATAAGCCTTTAACCAGAAACTCCCAGCTCAGAAGGGCAGAATCTACCCTCCCCTCCCACAAGAGTCCAGACCACACCTTCTTAATGTAAAATAACTGGCCCTAAGTTCAAGTGCTTAAACCAGAACTAATATACTTTTAGAATAACAGACACTAAGCCTTCAATCGGCAACTCCCAACTTAGAAGGATGTAAGGTACCTGTTCTGCCACAACAGTGCAGACCACAAACCTTCTTAGTGTAAAACAACTGGTCTGAAGCCCAAGTGCTTAAAATAAAGGCTTAGAATAACAGTTACAACTTAATCAGGTTACTAACAAGCAGAATAAATGCAATTATGCACTTTTAAAACAGGCAGCAAAAGCAATATAAATTAATAAAGTAGGAAGAAACACAAATACAGTAAAAGCAGATGAATAGAGTGCATGTTTTTATATAACAATAGAAAATGAGCAAACTGATTTAAACAAATTACCCAGTTAACCAGTAAAAAAGCTCAACACTGAGCCCTGTTCCAGCAGTCTTCAATCAGACAAGTTTTAACTGCACACTCCTGCCACTAGGGTGCAGGGGAAACCTACTCCAAAAAAAGATGGCCTGTATTAGTGCTCAAGTTACACAAACAAAGCTAGGTTCAGCAGGCCTGAATCTAGTCTATGCTACAGCAAACACGGCACACCAATTTCAGAAATAAACAGTTCAAATAAGCAGGCACTATAAGCCTTTAACCAGAAATTCCCAGCTCAGAAGGGCAGAATCTAGCCTCTCCTCCCACAAGAATGCAGACCACAAACCTTCTTAATGTAAAATAAGTGGCCTGAAGCCCAAGTGCTTAAACCAGAACTAATACACTTTTAGAATAACAGACACTGAGCCTTCAATCAGCAGTTCCCAACTTAGAAGAATATAAGCTACCTGTCCTGCCACAACAGTGCAGACCACTAACCTTCTTAATGTAAAATAACTGGTTTGAAGCCCAAGTGCTTAAACCAACAGGTTTAGAATAACAGTTACAATTTAATCAGGCTACCACCAAGCAGTAATAACTGCAGCAGAATAATACAATTGAGTACTTTTAAGAAGAAGCACAAGCACAATAAGGTAATAAAGTGGGAAGAAACACAAATACATTAAAACCAGATAAAGTTTTCTCCACTTTTTGATGACTGTCTTCACTGTGTTCCATGGTATATCCAATGCTGTGGAATTCTTTGTGTACCCTTCTCCTGATACCTTTCAACAATGAGATCCCTTTGATGCTTTGTAAGCTCTTTGCGAACCATGGCTTTTGTTGTATCAGTCAACTGAGTAAATGTCAGGAAAATCCTGCTAGGACAGCTGAACGTTATTTGGGGTTAATCAGAGTCTCTTTAATTGATGGCAGGTGTGTACCCAAGAAGACAGAATGCTGTAATTAAATCAAAAGGTGCTTCAACAAAATATTTGTTTAAGGGTGTGCACACTTATGCAACCAGCTTATACATTTTTTATTTTTTTATATTTTTTCCCCTAACAGATTTGTTTTTCAATTGAATTGTATAGGTTATAGGTCACATTAAAAGTGGGAAAAATTTTGAAATGATTTATTGTGGTCTCATTTTTTATATCACAAAAACCTGGCATTTTAACAGGGGTGTGTACACTTTTTATATCCACTGTATAATAGCACAAGGATACCCAGAAAAAAAGTTGCTCCATTGCACGCTGAAGGACTTCACTTGCAGAATTTATTCCAAATGGCATTCTCAAAAATCTGTACCTGCCAAACTGTGTACTGAAAGTAGTGAGCGATGATGATGTTTTGTCAAGCTGAATTTGACAAAATGAACTTTTTGCATCTAAGACAGAAAAAACAGTGGCATCTGGCATATCAGCTGTGACATCTTCGACTGGGCATATTGGATGATGAGGTGTTTTTAGTTCTTTGTTCAAATCTCGTGGATCAATATGTATTCTGATGTCATCTGAGCTTTTCCTATGAGCTACCACCATGGAAGATACCCATTCAGTTGGTTCTGCAACTGGACAAATCAAACCTTGTTGCACCATTTTATCTAACTCGGCTTTGACTCTGTCCTGCATGGCTATTGGAACTTTACAAGCTGGCCTGATAACTGGACTGACATCTGGATCTCCCTTCATGGAGTACACAACTGGAAGCTTCCCTAATTTGTCTTTGAAAAGATCAGCATAGGTAGAAAAATTATACTGGGCAAAATAAGAGTAGTGGTCTCTTAAGCTAACATGATGGACTTCCTTATTAAATGAAAGTAGTCCCATTTTCAAATTGTCTCTGGGTCCTAATAAAGACTGGACGTGCCTCGTGACCACATAAAATACCAAGTCGTAGCTTCTCCCAGCAGAGTAACATGATAGCACTATTGAACCTTTAGTATGAATTTCTCCACCTCCATAAGCAACAAGATTCACACACCTTGTCAAATCAAGTCTTTCACCGTGACACACTCGAGCAAATGTTTCTGCTGGCATAACATTGCACTTAGAACCTGTGTCAACCTTGAGCTCGATGGGCTTGCCATTTATCCAGACAGTACAAAATAATTCATTCTTTGCCCTTAAATCTACTGCATTGACTGTTTCATGAAGCACTGACATGCCATCAACATAAAGAGTAGGGCTGCAGTTCTCTAATTGATCTTGTTTCTTAAAATGTTCCCTTTTAATAAAAGAATGTGGGCCTTTTGTTTTACAAAAACTTTTTAAATGATTCCATTTATTGCACTTATGGCACTGCTGACCAAAAGCTACACATTTTTCCCTTTTAGATTCATGACTTCCACCATAATTACGACAGTTGGCAATGAAACTAGGTTGGAGCCTGTGCTTTGAGTTTGCTGACTCACTCTTATGCTTCACTGAGACTGTGCGAACTCTGGAATTTGCTGGAAAGCACTGGGGTTTACCAGTGGGTGCTGCAGGGGCTACAGTTGCTGCCACGTGTTTGGGCCTGTTTCTTTTAACACATGCTGCATACTATCAAGACGAGCTTTATCACTGTGCCTTCTAGAGCTATTCTCATTTGTAAGCATATTGGTGTGCTTTTCTGTGAGCGCATATATCTGACAAATCTCAATGGCCTTATTCAAAGTTAAATCACTGTCATGAAGCAAAATCTTTCTCTCAGTATCACACACAAGTCTGTTCTTTGTCAGCTCATCCCTTAAATCATCAAATCTGCATGTTTTAGCCTCGTTTTTCAAGTCAGTTATATATGCTGCAAAAGTTTCACCAGGCTTTTGATCCCTTGTGTAAAATAAGTGCCTTCCCATTGTAATATTTGTCTGGGGGTTACACATTTCTCTGAATTTACGTTTTAAGCATTCAGGGTCCTCCCCTGACTCAGCCTATACAACAATATGACATTTTCCCCTTCTCCTGCATAGATAGCAAGTGCAAACACAAATGAACACTACCTTTTCAATGGCTTCTGACCCACCTAAATTAAGTGGAATAAATGCCTTTGTACGTTCATTTTTATCAGAAAATGCAGCCTGTAGGAAAATGTCGTAATTTTGCTCAAACATTCTCCAGTTCTCTGCAATGTTATTGTCAAACACAAGTGCACTGGGTTTTTGAAATCTGTCTGCATTCCCACAAAGTATGTGTTTGTGCATACACTGAAAAATTATGTACATACAAACTGTTCTGCAAGTTTGTAATAACATTCAAATGCACAAGCTCTTTGAAATACTGAACTTTGTGAAATATGCTCTGTAATGGCTGTATTTTGAGAAATAGCTTTACTATAATACTGCACAAACATGCAAACACCTTATACACTTCTGATAACTTGGATATCTTTAATTAATACGAAAAATACGTGCTTAGCAAAAATGCGGTTGTTTCCTCTTATTTTATTCATTTTATGCAATTCGACTTTATTTCAAATATTTTCTGTATTAATTTGAATATTTTTATCAATACTGGATATATCGATTATTTGAATATCATTTATAGCATTCTGCATGCCTCGTTTCATATTTTGCAAATAAGAAATAGTTTTGAGTAAGTTTTAATATCTGAAATTCATTTCTGACCTGTTTCACTCGTCTATATTCCTCCAGTGCCAACCGGGTGCCTCTCAGATTTAAATGAAAGAAACTGGAACTCTTTTTCGTAACAAATCATTTTGGCCATTCTTCTTCTAACCTCATGTCCCTTTAGGCATGCCGCTTCAGACACCATGTTGCTCATCCCTCTCAAACATAGATGACAAGCAGGCAGGCTACTTCATTTAGATGCTTTAACACATAGAAACTCATCAGGATGGATAGAAGCATCATAAAATGTAAACAAACTGGTTAACAGACCGACCTTACATATATACATGCTTACATCTCAACAGCTAACTACAAAATGGCAGTCAGGCACGCACGTGCTCAGTATTTATACATTTGTGCAAGCCCTTGGATAGCTTCTTAAAGGTACATACAAACACACATTGATCTGCACCTAGACATGGTAAGGCCTTGCTGTGTCTAAAAATGGTGGCTGCCAAAAAAGCAATTACTAGAAAATGGAAATCAAAATCTAAACCAACTATATTAGAAGTAGTATCATAGTAACAGACATAAAACAACTGGAATTCAGAGCTTTAGAAAAGATTAGGAGCAATCTACATAAGAAAAATGGGAATTGTGGGAACAATATATAGAAGGCAGGAATAAGATTTAAAAGGTAGTAGGACTTAAATGAGCTATGTAATGTTTGAGTGAGAAAGATTGGGAAGATTACACGTGATGTATAATGTTTGCAACTGTGAGTGTGTCAGCATGGTTTGTGATGTAAAATGCTTGCAACTATGATTGTCTCAGTGTGGTTTATTTTCATTTATACAAATATATGATTGCCAATGTAGTAAGTGATGTTTAATAAAGGTGTTTCTTGTTAAAAAAGGCAGGAATTGAATAATTTATGTAAAATTGCTTAAGTTATATGATATATAGCAATATATGTGAAGTATAATGTTTATGTTAATATAGTTTGATTACTTTTATATGTATGTAAATTTGTCTGTGCACAAGTGATAATTCAATAAAGGTGTTTAAAAAAAAAAAAAAGAAACCCTTCAGAGCTTTCCTGCCAGCAGAGAGAGGGAGGTTGCTCCCTGAAAGGACAATGTTAGGAAGAACAAAAATTAAACTGTCCACACCCTGGTATAAAAAAAACAAAAAACAAAAACATTCTAAATCAAGGCAAATGGAGGAAGGGAGTGGCTACTGAAGCAGTTATCATTCGAACATAGGTTCATAGGTTAGTACTAGGGTAACTGCCCTTGTGGGCCATTTTTAAGCCTAGCCAATTACCCCATGTGAGAATCAAACCCTGCACCTTGTGTCTGCAAGGTAAACCTTAACCATTCTGCCATCCTCCCACCCATTTATATATATATATATATATATATATATATATATATATATATATATATATATATATATATATATATAAAGTACATGTGAACTTGTTATGGTAGGTTCAACTTGTACAGCTGCATTATGCTCATCCTATTGATCACTGCTGCAGTAGCCTTAGCTATGTGGGTAATTACCTTAGTTCACTACCTTTGGGATGCTGAAGGAGAAAAGTCCAGGGGCCACTGGAGAATGGTCCTACCAAAGCTTGATCTGGACCTAGAGAAAGAATTAAGATAATACAGTTTTTTAAAGTATATATAGAGGAGCAAGTGGGATAAAATACTTCTAGAATCCAACCCTTTCCAAAAAGCCACAGATGAAACTAAGGCCTTGATCCTGCCTAGAAGAATTTTGCTATGGTGAGTATAACTAAAGGCAATAGCTTTAGATATCCATTTGGACATAGCCTATTTTGACACAAGTTGCCCGTTCTTACTGTCAAAAGAAATGAACAATTGATAGAGTTACTTCTGTCAAGATACTACCCAAATTGTTTGTGGACATCTGTGGTACAGAGATCCTTTCTTCCTCATTTTAGGTTCAGGAAAGAAAACGGGAAGATGGATAGTTTGGCCTAAAGTAAACCCAGGTTCAACTTCAGGCATAAAAGAAGGATTAGTTCTCAAAGAAACCCTGTCCCTCTGGAAAATGAGATTCACTCACCATAAGGGCTTATTTTCTTCCAGAGGTCAGAGCAATCAGTAAAACTGTTTTTCATGTTAAGAACCTCAAGTCAGCTAGAAACTGGCTATACTACTCAGACAAGCTCCTCGTGGTCCTGCAGAGTGGTCCTAGCTACAGAGAACTCAGAAAAGCGACTACTTTCTGGATTTAAGTATCTTTGCTGTTTTTTTACTTGAAATAGCTTCTCTAGCTTACCCTAAACAAGCTCAAACTGTTTTTTAGCTGTTTGCTGCATTATTTTAATATCTGCACTTAAAGTTACATTTTAGTTGAATTTGATCGAAAGTCTGTTTAATTTAACTGTTGAGGCTGCCCACTAAAGTGTGCTAGCCTGTGTAACTGATTTATTACTGTTTCTGCATTTTCTGTGTGTTTCTATCTAAAAACAAAAAAATAATCCTTGTTTTCCCGCCTCTCCTCGACTAGTTTAGACCAGTTTACAGGCATTGCTGTATTCTGGGCTGTGGTGTAGTTCCTGTGTTGCCCATTACCTTACTTGGATAGAAGGAAGTTTCTTTGCTCACCAGTGGGAGTGGGGAGCCTTGAGCAGCCTACCTGTCCCTGTAGGAAGTGACCTCAGCACAAGAGCTGTAGTAATTGGTTGTTTTGGACCATTTCTAGCTCTTTTGAAGTTCCCTGTTTAAAATCCGCCTCTGGGCGTTTTTTTCTGGCTATACTACTCAGACAAGCTCCTCGTGGTCCTGCAGAGTGGTCCTA
This sequence comes from Protopterus annectens, assembly GCF_019279795.1. NCBI lineage: Eukaryota > Metazoa > Chordata > Ceratodontiformes > Protopteridae > Protopterus > Protopterus annectens. The sequence goes on along the minus strand of NC_056751.1, from coordinate 790,860,782 downwards.
GCTACAGAGAACTCAGAAAAGCGACTACTTTCTGGATTTAAGTATCTTTGCTGTTTTTCCTTAAGATACTTGACTCACATGCTCCACATAGACAAATTAGAACCAAAACTCGCATAGCACCTTGGCTCACTACTGATACTAAATCCAAAATCAAACTTCGCGACCAAGCCTGGGAAAAATGGAGAGCCACAAAAACCCCCCAAGACCGTTGTAAATTTCAACAACTAAGAAATGCCACGAAAACTGCCATAACCCAAGACAAAAAACAATACTTCTGCAGCCTCCAGCAAAAACACCAGAACAACCCAAAGAAATTCTGGGCAGGTTTTAACAACCTTCTGCACCCAGGCAAAACTTCCACCCCAACCCCTGAGAAACTCTTAGAGAAGGCCAAGAAGAAGTAGCCAACACCTTTAACTCCTTCTTCACTGAGACTATCCAAACCTTAGCCAGTCACCTTACCTCCACTTCCCCACCTGCTGCTAAACTGCGACGTGACAAACCTACCCCTTTAATTTAAAGCCAGTCTCTTCCTCCTATGTACGCTCCCTCCTAAAAAACTCAAACCAACTACCCTAGCGGCTGACCACCTTCCTGGAATTCTTACAAATTGCATCTGATGAAATAGCCTACCCCATATCAATCCTAATAAACAGATCTATAACTGAGATGAACATTCCCTCAATCTGGAAGACTTCCTATATCATTCCACTTCACAAAGGAGGTACCTCCCTGGAAATGTCAAATTATAGACCAATAGCCATCCTGTCTCCCATAGCGAAAATCATGGAAAGATGCATCCACAAACAACTTCTTCACTATCTGACCTCTAATAATCTCTTGTCCAATGCCCAGCATGGTTTTCGTCCGCACCATAGTACAACTACTGCCCTCCTTTCCTTTATTGACTCAATCAACAACAATCGCAATAACAAACTCATATCATCTGCCCTCTTTCTGGACCTATCAAAAGCATTCGATATGGTCAATCATCAATTCCTTCTCAACATCCTTGAAACCCTACGTCTGGACACTCCAGCACTAAACTGGTTCAATTCCTACCTCACTGGTAGGCAACAAGCTGTCCTATGGCAAAACAGAATATCGGGACTGCTCCCGAATACCATAGGTGTTCCTCAGGGCTCAATACTGGGCCCACTTCTGTTTTCCATCTTCATAAATGACCTTCAATCAATCATCCCTAAATCCACCTGTATACAATACGACTCCACCTTAATCTGCTCCGACGTCTCCCTCTCGAATCTCCAAATGACCACACAACATTGTTTTGCACTAATTGAAAAATGGTTCACTGACTTAAAACTTCTACTTAACCCATCTAAAACCAAACTATTACTTTTCTTCCCCAACGTCTTCTCACCTCTAGGTAAAGAACTCCCAAACACTAACAACACAACCTTTCATATTAAATCCACTAATGGGACCCTCATAACCCCTGTCACCAGTACCAAACTGCTAGGTGTCACTATTGATCATAAGCTCAAATTTGACATACACATTACCCAAACAGTAAAGTCTGTTAACAAAAAACTAGGATCTATGTACAGAATTAACTTCCTAACTCCCACTACCAAATTAACTATTGCTCGTACCCATCTCCTCTCTTCCCTCCTCTATGCTTCCCCGATCCTCTCTTTTCTCAATAAACATGAACTTAACATGCTCTCTCTTGCCTATAACCACATTGCCAGATTTATTACAGGTTCCCCTTATCGAACCCATCATTGCCTTAATCTGCGAAGACTTGGCTGGTTGGAACTGCCAAATCTCCTCAAACTTAGCCAACTCTTGAAGCTTATAAAATTATCAACCATCCTGATAGAACTCCCTCACTGTACAAAATTCTAACTCCATATACTAACCTCAATAGTCTCCGATCATCAAACAGCATCCAGATCCTAACCATTAAAGCAAAAACTCAGGTGGGGATGCCCTTTATGCAAATTCCATTGGCAAGCAGTGGAACTCCCTGCCAAACAACCTTAGACTTACTTCTTCGCTCTATCATTTCAAAGCTAACCTTAAAGAATATCTCTCCACACAATGGACATGCCCATGTCGAGAACCTGACTAACTACATATCTCTTTACTTCTAGGTCCACTTCCTAGCCCATTTCCCTAATTGCAGATCTCTAAAATTTCTCTTTCCTTTTAGTAATAAGGAAAATCTCTGATTTCAGTCTATTTTTCAGTATCTTTAACGAAATCAATGTTCTGTGTATAATTTCCTGTCTGTCCTTTAGTCTTATATAACATCTATGTAAATTTTCATTCCTGCATATGTAAGCTGTATTCTCTTGTTGTAACAATACTTTGAATCTTGCAATTTAAATATGTACTTCTATTGTGTATTGGAGCTTTTCTCCTCGGGCCTCTACTGAAAACGGATATGTATCCAGTTAGACCAGCCCGGTTAACAAATGTAAAATAAATAAATAAATAAATAAATTTTACTTGAAATAGCTTCTCTAGCTTACCCTAAACAAGCTTAAACTGTTTTTTAGCTGTTTGCTGCATTATTTTAATATCTGCATTTAAAGTTACATTTTAGTCGAATTTGATCAAAAGTCTGTTTGTTTAATTTAACTGTTGAGGCTGCCCACTAAAGTGTGCTAGCCTGTGTAACTGATTTATTACTGTTTCTGCATTTTCTGTGTGTTTCTATCTAAAAACAAAAAAATAATCCTTGTTTTCCCGCCTCTCCTCGACTAGTTTAGACCAGTTTACAGGCATTGCTGTATTCTGGGCTGTGGTGTAGTTCCTGTGTTGCCCATTACCTTACTTGGATAGAAGGAAGTTTCTTTGCTCACCAGTGGGAGTGGGGAGCCTTGAGCAGCCTACCTGTCCCTGTAGGAAGTGACCTCAGCACAAGAGCTGTAGTAATTGGTTGTTTTGGACCATTTCTAGCTCTTTTGAAGTTCCCTGTTTAAAATCCGCCTCTGGGCGTTTTTTTCTGGCTATACTACTCAGACAAGCTCCTCGTGGTCCTGCAGAGTGGTCCTAGCTACAGAGAACTCAGAAAAGCGACTACTTTCTGGATTTAAGTATCTTTGCTGTTTTTTTACTTGAAATAGCTTCTCTAGCTTACCCTAAACAAGCCTAAACTGTTTTTAGCTGTTTGCTGCATTATTTTAATATCTGCATTTAAAGTTACATTTTAGTCGAATTTGATCGAAAGTCTGTTTGTTTAATTTAACTGTTGAGGCTGCCCACTAAAGTGTGCTAGCCTGTGTAACTGATTTATTACTGTTTCTGCATTTTCTGCGTGTTTCTATCTAAAAACAAAAAAAAAAAAACAAAAAAATAATCCTTGTTTTCCCGCCTCTCCTCGACTAGTTCAGACCAGTTTACAGGCATTGCTGTATTCTGGGCTGTGGTGTAGTTCCTGTGTTGTCCATTACCTTAATTGGATAGAAGGAAGTTTCTTTGCTCACCAGTGGGAGTGGGGAGCCTTGAGCAGCCTACCTGTCCCTGTAGGAAGTGACCTCAGCAAAAGAGCTGTAGTAATTGGTTGTTTTGGACCATTTCTAGCTCTTTTGAAGTTCCCTGTTTAAAATCCGCCTCTGGGCGTTTTTTTCTGGCTATACTACTCAGACAAGCTCCTCGTGGTTCTGCAGAGTGGTCCTAGCTACAGAAAACTCAGAAAAGTGACTACTTTCTGGATTTAAGTATCTTTGCTGTTTTTTTACTTGAAATAGCTTCTCTAGCTTACCCTAAACAAGCTTAAACTGTTTTTTAGCTGTTTGCTGCATTATTTTAATATCTGCACTTAAAGTTACATTTTAGTCGAATTTGATCGAAAGTCTGTTTGTTTGTTTGTTTAATTTAACTGTTGAGGCTGCCCACTAAAGTGTGCTAGCCTGTGTAACTGATTTATTACTGTTTCTGCATTTTCTGTGTGTTTCTATCTAAAAACAAAAAAAAAAAATCCTTGTTTTCCCGCCTCTCCTCGACTAGTTTAGACCAGTTTACAGGCATTGCTGTATTCTGGGCTGTGGTGTAGTTCCTGTGTTGTCCATTACCTTACTTGGATAGAAGGAAGTTTCTTTGCTCACCAGTGGGAGTGGGGAGCCTTGAGCAGCCTACCTGTCCCTGTAGGAAGTGACCTCAGCACAAGAGCTGTAGTAATTGGTTGTTTTGGACCATTTCTAGCTCTTTTGAAGTTCTCTGTTTAAAATCCACGTTTGTACGGCTTTGCGCGGTTGTGTGCATAGCGCAGCGCCGGTTAAACTTCTTCTGGCTCCGCCAAGTCTGCTCTTCAAATTTTCCCTTAAGGAAGCTCTACTCTTATTATAATCAGACTACTCGCTATATTATAAGCCTAGCACTTGTTCTCAAAACTTCTCTACTAAGTAAGCACTCTCGTACTAAGTAAGCACTACATCCACCTACCACCCCTGTGAATATCCACTTCCCTTAAAGGCACAGCACTCCCTTATACTGTTCTAGCATGTCGAGTGGTAGATTACTGGCGTCCACTCCAGTTCAGCTGGTAAATCTGGGTATCTTGAGACAATGCTACAATTGTCTCATGTACACAGACAACCCTCTCCTCCTCCCAACAAACACAAATACATGTGAGAGATGCAACTATATAGCCAAACTGGAGGCTGAACTCTCTCAACTCAGGGCTGGCATGACCAGACAGGAGGAGATGGTAACCACACACACAACAAACCCAGTCCCACATAGACCTACCACAACTGCAAACCAAACACATAAAAACACAAAGACATACTCGGAGGCTCTAATAAAAAACTTACCAAAACAACAGAGGCTCCCAAAGCAAACGTCCAAAAATCCACCACCTCAAAACAAAACACATGCAACACATACTTCAATAAATCAGTGTGTCAATCAATCACAGCCCTTAAGGCCAAACACCATGCCTGATACACTAGTAATAGGTGACTCTATAGTCAGACACACTGATGTCCCACTTACCAGGCTGAACAAGGAGAGGGTGACTGTGACCTGCCTATCAGGAGCTAGGATCTGCCACAACACACGCACTCAGGTCACTCCAAAGCAAGTACAAATATGACTCCGTCATTGTCCATGCTGGCGTGAATGACCTGAGACATACCTCCCTGGACTACATGAAAAGAGACATAGAGGAGCCCTCTGATTATGTAGCCCAGGCTGGCATGACCCTGACCCTGAGCAGCATCTTGCCCTCACCAAGAATGATGCCACAATACAAAGGCAAGATGGTCAGCTTTAATAATTGGCTCAAGTACTGGTGTCATTCTAAGGGGATCCAATGTCTGTCTGCCTGGGATGACATGTTGGACAAGCCACGCTGCTTCGCAAGGGATGGCTTGCACCTGTCACCACTGGGCTTCTGGATATTGGCTAAGGCTCTTGCCACCCCCATAGTGCCTTTTTTAGGCAAGGCTCAAAAGAAAAACCCACCTCCTTAGAAAACAAAAATGGAAAAAAACTAAGGGTAATGCTGCTCAACGCCAGAAGTCTAAATCTCAAGATGCAGGCTCTCGATACACTCCTCAGTATGGAGAACATCGACGTCTGTGCAGTAACTGAAACCTGGTTCAAGGCTCCTGAGAGCACCCCAGCGCTACCAGGCTATACCTCGTATCATGCTTTTCGGCCCCAAAACCCGGGCCGAACCACAAAGGGAGGAGGAGTGTCCATATTCATCAAGGACACCCACACCTCCAGGTTAGTAGCAACACATGAAGCATCGGTGACCATACAGGTGCAACTAACCATAGGCAAAACTGCTATACAACTGGTAGCATGTTACAGACCACCCTCCCAATCTCAGGAACCCCACTCAGCCTTCCTGAAGACATTGGAGGATATGAATGTATCACAAAATACCATCATACTGGGAGACTTCAACTATCCAAACATAGATTGGGTACATTATTCTAGCCCTAACATCCTAGCCCAAAGGTTCCTGGAATTCATAAATTCAAATGCACTGGAACAACTAGTCACCTCTCCCACTAGGGGAGATAATATACTAGACCTGATCATCACAAACATGGGGACAAAATGCTCCACACCGGAGGTATACCCCTCACTAGTGAGATCTGACCACAAACTAATCACCATGGATATACATATCCCACCTCCACCCCCAGCACAAAAGACTACAGTGAAAAACTTCTCAAAAGCAGACTTCACTCTTCTTAAGACTGAGATGGTATCCTTTAAGCCCACTGGGCCAGTGGATACCACATCCCACAATGCCGAATCCTTCACAAATGCTTTCTATGGACATCTCCAAGAATGCATGGATCATGCAATCCCAAATAAATCCAAGTCCCTCTCCACCAAAGGCAAGCGTCCTGTCTGGTGGACCTCAGCCATTAACAAATTGTATAACAAAAGAAGGACGCTACTGCACGACAGAGCAAAATCCCATAAAGGGAAGACATCTCTGATCAACACTAGCAGAAAACTACATTCTCTCATAAAAACATCCAAGGTCAACTTTGAGAGAAAAATCGCTAAAGGCACTAAAGATAACCACAAAGCCTTCTTCAGCTATGTTAGAAACCTGGGCGGAAACCCTCAGATATGCTCAGAGTTAGTTCACAACAACAAAAAATACACTGAACCCACACATATTGCCAACATTCTGGCTGACAGGTTCAGTGCAAATTTCTCCCCTCCCTCACCCCCAAAAGAAGAAACACTTATCCCAGCTGAATGTAATCTCCCTGTCATCTCAGATGTCCAAGTGAGAGCCGCCCTCAACAAAGCTAAAAACACAGCATCAATGGGAACTGACGGTATCCCGGGTTGCGTGCTACGTGAACTCCAAGAGGAGCTAAACCCGCACATAAAAATGCTATTTAACCTTAGCCTTACTACAGGATATGTACCTGAACACTGGCGTACAGCAACAGTGGTCCCGCTCCACAAACGGGGTACCTCTACAGACCCTGGGAACTACCGCCCCCATAAGCTTAACCAGCCTGGTCTGCAAAGCTATGGAAAGAATCATTATGTAACTCATAAACAGACACATTGGGGACCTACAGACACTTTGACCCCACCCAGTTCGGCTTTGTAAAGGGCAGATCCTGCCTTTTGAACCTGGTTGACTTTTTCGAAACAGTCACCAGAGCCATTGATGAGGGCAAAACAGTCCATACAGCCTACCTGGACTTGGCTAAGGCCTTCGACATAATACCCCACTCAGACATCATAGATAAGCTCAACAGCTTAAACGTAAACCCTTATGTCACTAGATGGGTTGCAAACTGGCTAAAGGACAGAACCCATAAAGTTAAAATCACTGGAGCAATGTCAGACTCAAAGCCAGTCACAAGTGGTGTCCCACAGGGATCTGTCCTGGGACCCCTCTTGTTCGGCATTTATTTCTCAGATGTTAAAGCAAACATGGGAGGGTTGTGGCTGACAAAGTTCGCAGATGACTGCAAACTAGGTGCCATAGTCGACACACCAGCGGACACATACATCCTACAAAAAGGCCTCACAGAAATGGACAACTGGTGCCGGAGTCATGGCCTTAAACTAAATGCCAAAAAATGTATAGTCATCCCCTTTGGGAAAACACAAAGTACCCACAAATTATCACATAGACAGCAACCCACCGAGTACGGGAAAAGTAATCAGAGACCTAGGGACCCAAGTCGACAGCAACCTCTCATTTGACACCCACGTTGCCAAAGTGGTTAGAAAAACATTCTACCTTGCACACCTTATCATGAAGGGATTCACATCCAGATCCAAGGATGTCATTGTACCCCTATACTCCTCCCTCATCAGACCCATGATTGAGTACAATGCCCCATTTGGTATGTACCTCACCCGGCATTTGCAACAGCTGGAGAGACCACAAAAGTACCTCACCAAGAGGATCAAGGGTCTCCAACATATGTCTTATTCTGCCAGACTAAAGAAACTCCAGCTCTATTCAGTAGCATACCGCCTGCTCAGAGGTGATCTGTGCCTGACGTACAAGGCCACGTCCAATCAGGAACTGATGGACATGCTCCTCCTCAAAAAATCCAAATCCATCAGAACCACGAGAGCTAAAGACTTAAACCTCGGCACAAGTATGAATAGGACATGCTGGAGGGATAGATTCATAACCCAGAGGCTTCCCATGCTCTGGAACAAGATCCCAGTTCATGTTAGGCAGAGCTCCTCACTGACTCTCTTCAAGAGAAATCTTGATGAGTGGATGGGAGATCGCAAGTTTACCCCAGGGGTCACATCTGTGTCACTACTAGACAGGGGCACAGTAAACTAATTCTATTATATAAGGGGGCCTTCACTGTGTCACTACTAGACAGAGGCACAGTATTCTAAATCTATTCTGTGCATTTTTGTACCATTTCATGGGGTGGCGAAAGCCACATCACTATGGCTAGGCTTACAAATGCCCCAGCGCAGATAGCCTAGTACTAAACTATGAAACTATTAGCTGGCTCAAACTGAGCAAGTGTTAAAGTGTTACCTTATCTAGCACACAATTTCAATTCCAAGGAGAGGCCAACAGTTTTCTTGGAGGCCTCTTATGCAACACCGCTTTCAAGAACATTTTGACATGAGACTGCATTGAAAGAGGAGGATCCATACACAAAGTTCCTGAAATCTCTGATAAAAGAACCTTGATAGAGGAATAAGAAAGGCCATAGGATAGAAACTTGCAAAAATATTGCAAAACCAGAGGACAGATGTCTCTGAAGTGGCACTGGTCATGTTGTTTGTACCAACTAGAAAACCTTTTCCATTTCTTAATATGTGATTTTCCAGTAACAGGTTACTTGCCTCAGTCAGTACCAGCTGCACATCCTCAGTAAACAGGTGCCTAAAGGGAATACTTATCATCCATGTAATCAACTGAAGATGACTGATATTTAGGTGTATCAAACACCCCCTGTTCTTGTGAGAGTAGATACAGTCTGTGAGGAAGCTTGTAGTTATTGCCCCTGGCCATGTCCAAGAGAAGGGAGAACCATAGTTGCTGGGTTCAGAAGGGAGTCACCACAATGAATGTGGAGGACTCCTCCTGAATCTTCAGAAGTACCCTAGATATTATTGAAAAAGATGGAAAAGCATACTGGTACACTCCTGTCCAAGAAAAAGAACAGGTATTCATCTTCCAGGCCTTCTTGCATAGAGTCCTGGAACAGAATCTTGCCAGTCCTTTGTTCAGAGAGGAGGCAATGAGGTCTACCCAAGGAACTGCCCACACATGGATCAAATCTTGGAAGATCTCTTGATCTAGTTTCCATTTGTTAGGGTCTGCCCTGGTTCTGCTCAACTTGTTTGCTACACAGTTTTGCTCTGATGGAATGCAGGATGCCTGTATAATGAGATTGTACTGTGAATCTATATCCCAAGCTAAAATGACTAGTCTGCAAAGGGAGTACAACCTTGTTCCCCCTTGTTTGTTGTAACATGTGACTGTGGTATTGTCTGCAGCCACTTGAACAGGTTCCAAGGACCAAAGATGGTTCAGAGAGTTGAATGCCTTGATCAGGCAGGTGTCTTTTAGATATTTATGTGCTTGTGTCTGTCCTTGGTGTATCACACCCTCCTCACTTTTATCCCTCCTAAAACTCCCCAAGCAAAGTCCAAAGCGTCTGTAGTGAATGACTGCTTTGGAGCAAGGAGGGAGAAGGGAAGACTTGCATTTAAGGATATTTTGTTGTCTCCGCAAAAAAGATTTCTCTTCTAACCAGCTGTAGCACTGGGATTTGAAAAGATAAAGGTGTTGATGCTGAGATCAAAAGGATTTCAGATACCAATGTATTTCTCATGTGAAGTCTTGTCAGGGGTATCTTGGAAATCATAGATGCCACAAGACCCAAAATCACGAGGTACAAAGATCTACTTTTCCTGTGGAAGAACTCTTTGAAATGAGGTGTCTATTTGACATCCCAGGAACACAATCCTGTATGAGGGAGTCACTTTTGAATGATCTCTTGGAATCCTAGCTTGTGTAAGAGATTCCTGACATTTTGAAAAAAAGACTATGCAAAGATAAGCAAGTTAAATATGGGAAAAATACTGATACGAGTGTACCCTGCAGCCTGCAAAGAGCTACAACTGAAGCGAAACACCTGGTAAACACTACTGGTTCAGTGGACAGTCCAAGGGGTAAGGCAAGGATGATAATGTGATCCAGTCATGCAAAACCTTAAGAAATGTCTGGAGTCTGGGTGAATAGGAATGTGATAAGCATCTTTTAAGTCAAGTGTTTCTAGGAAACTAGAAAGAGGAAGATGTAACAGGTTGTGAAATGACATAATTTTTAATTTGAGCACCATCAGAAACAGGTTTAGGAAAGAAAGAACCAGAACTGGTCTCCAAGCATCTTTTTTTCTTTGGTACTAGGTACGTCTTTCCGTTCCCCACCTGGGAAAGGAGGAAATGGTGGGGAGAGAGGAACCGGTTCTATCACTCCTTGGAACAGCATGTGATGAAGAACAGGTGGAAAAAAAAAGTCTGATCTGGAGGATGAAGAATGATTCCCTGGAAAGGAAGAATCCCCCCCCCCCCCCCACCATCTGTAACCTTAATAAATTATATTTAGAACCCATTTGTCTGAAACAATCTGAAAAATGCAGTTTCAGACTTTCTGGAAGCACGGATATAGCCAGAGAATTCTGTTTTGTACTCGCTGTCTCTTTTTGCTGCCCCACAACCCACTTGGCATTAAAATGTTGACCCCCCCCACCCCCAAAACAAACTCATGCATCATTTTTCAGTTGTTCTCTCTATACCTACTCACTATTTTTTATTTTTTTTGGATTAGCACAAGGGATTCATTTAGAGAAGTCACATACATATCACCCAGAAAAAGCTATTTTCTAAACGATGTTCAGAAAAATGTACTCTGTAAAGAACAAAGAGTATGCCTGGCTAAGCCCTTGTCTGGAAGCAAAAAAAAAGGGGCCAGGGTGGGAGGGAGACGCAAGGTCTCTTGGATAGTCATACAGCTTAGTGGCCTATCCTTGGTTTTGGGAGATTCAAGACTTGTTTTTGGAACCCCCTTGCCATTTCTTTTTAAATGTCTGTTCACCTGAATTTTGTTGAGACTAAACAAAAAAATCCGTTAAAAGACTGAAATTGGTATGTAAAAAAGCTAAGAAAAGAACAAATAGGAAACCACAATTCTTAACAGGTTAAAACAACACAGTTAAGCATTTTTGTGACTTCTTCAGAACTATGCCATACAGGAAAAGGAACCCTTCTTGTAGGTAATTACATTACACACCCCCAAATACAAACACTAACGAAAGGCTGTAAAAAAACTGTAAAAAAAACCAAAGCACTTAAAGATACAGTGCACTCAAAACATAGAAAAAAACTTTACAATTTGGAAGCTCTTAGCTTCAGTTCACTCATAGTAGATATGCACTCATTTAAACCAGGAGAACTGGTAGCATTCAAATAAAGCTGCCAATATATCTCTCTTTGTAATAACCACTTCTGCCAGTCATCACAATGGGCACCTGTAGCAATCTGCTCCAACACAAGAAATGTGAATCTAATAAAGCCAACACAAATAGAGGCATGTCTTGCCAAAGCACTCTTATTGTCATTCCTCACAATGCTGTAATGATGCTGACAGATCCTTCTGTTTAAGGCATTTTTAGTCTTGCCAACATAAAATTCAGTACAGGTGCATCACTTTGCAAGGTATATCACCTGCTTTACTGTTGCAGTTGAATTTACCTCATGGCTTAAGGTCTAAAATTGTCCCATATAATGGACCCTCTGGATTGATCTCAATAAAAGGACATTGTTTTTTACACTGCTCACATTCTGTTGTCAGAAAAACAGTCTCAGAAAGCTGACAAACTGGCCTCTCCAAAATCTTCTTACTGATTGATTTATTTTTAAATGTGAAGCTTGGTGGAGATGAAAAAAAGAAGTTATGTCTTACCATAACGTTCCATCTGTGTTGATCTTCCATTCATCACTGATGGGCTCAGTTCTGAGTCCCTCGGAACCATTTCGGGCTAATACCAAGCTCGCGTACACCAAAAACTCTTGAGCTAAGCTGCTACCCACAATGCCCTTCTCCCTGTTACCTCAGATCGAGTTTGCATAAGACATAACATACAGAAATAAAGCAGAGGGCATTTTTGCCCATAAAAACCCTGACACACCACAAGGACCCATGAGATCCACCAGGAGCCTTTGGTGTGGGACGGAGGATGGGGTGTGATGAATGGAAGATCAACAACACAGACGGAATGTTATGGTAAGACATAACTTCTTTATCTGATGATGTTAATCTTCTTTCCATTCATCACTGATGGGACAGAATTCCAAGCTACTTGAGAAACCTGGTTGGCCCTTATGGAAGAACATTTCTGAGCATCATTGAGCCAAAGGCCGCTCTTCCCCTGGAGACCATATCCAACTTCTAATGTTTGATGAAAGTGTGTGGTTTAGCCCAAATGGCTGCTGTGCAAATGTCGTCCACAGAAGCTCTGGAGTGAAAAGCAACAGAAGTTGCTATAGCTCTAGTTGAATGTGCTTTGATATTGTGAGGTCCAGGCTTGTCTGCACATGAATATGAAAAAGAAATACAGTCTCTGAGCCACTTTAATAAAGTGACTTTTGAAACAGCATATCCCATTCTTGGACCAGAGAAGGAAATGAAAAGTTGGTCTGTCTTGCAGATAGATTTAGTCCTGTCTAGGTAAAAACGTAGTTGCCTATGCACATCCAAGGAGTGTAGGCAGTATTCTCCTTTACTGGAATAGTTCGGGAAAAACACTGGGAGCTTGATGGATTGGTTCACCGAAAAATCAGAAACCACTTTGGGAAGAAAAGATGGTTTAGTACATAGAGATACTCTGTCTTTAATATTAGGTATGGTCTCTTGATGCATAAGGCCTGTAATTCTGAGATCCATCTAGCTGAAGTGACAGTTACCAAAAAGAGAGATTTCCATGAGAGGAATTTGAGATCACATTTTGCAGCAGGCTCAAAGGGGGGTTAAGAAAGTGACTGCAGTACTAGGGACAGATTCCACATTTCTAATGGCCGTCTAATTGGAGGTCTGCTGTGAAACACTCCTTTGAGAAAGGTTTTGCATAGGCAAAGGGACATAAGTGGAGTGTCCTCTAATCCGTTATGGAAATTGGAGATTGCTGCTAAATGGACTCATATGGTAGAGGCTGATACTCCATTTTCAAAGAACTCGGAGAGGTATTGAAGGATGACAGAGGCTGGAGCTGAGAAAGGATCTAGCAACCATTCTTTAGACCATAGAGAAAAACTTTTCCACTTATCTCTATAAAGCTTTCTGGTGGATGGATTATGGGAGGCCAGAATAATATCGGGAACAGGTGAGGAAAGAGCTTCCTGCCTGCGATTAACGGAAGTGGAGAAACCAAGCCGACAGCTTGAGACTGGACAGATTTGGGTGAGTCAACCCTTGAGGGTGAGAAATCAAGTCTGGACGAGTGTCTAGGATCCATGGAGGCTGTAACAGATGAGGCTGGAGGAAGGGGAACCACACTTGACGAGGCCAGAATGGGGCAATGAGGATCACCTTGCATCTCAACAGAGTAGCTTTCTTTAAGAATAGAGATATCAAGGGAATTGGAGGGTAGGCGTAGAGGAGACCCATGGGCCAATCATGAGTCAAAGTGTCTCTTGGGGACTCCCCCTCTGGGGGGAAAAAGGGCAAAGTAACTGCTGCATTTGTTGTTCGTAGGGGAGGCAAAGAGGTTGCAGCAGGGCTGGCCCTAATGGCTGAAAATTTCTGCCATCATTTTGGGATTGAGAGACCACTCATGTGGAAGGAGAATGCATCTGCTCAACCTGTCCGCAATGATGTTGGAACTCCCTGAGATGTGTATTGCTATTAGAAAGCAGTCGGAAGCTATCGCCCAGTGCCAAATTCTCATGGCTTCTTGACACAGGGGGTAGGATTTGGTTCCTCCTTGTTTGTTGATGTACCAGACTACTGACATATTGTCTGACTGAATTGTAATCGTGCCGGGGGAAGAAGTGGATGTAATGCCTACAAAGCTAACAGCACTGCTCTTAACTCCAGGATATTGATATGCAGGTTGGTCTCTAAGCTCAACCACGTGCTTTGGACTGTCTTTCCCTGAAAAATGCCCCCCCCCCCACCTATCAGGGAAGCATCTGTGGTCACAGTGGCAGTGGGTTGAGGGGCCTGAAAGGGGCGACACCAACGTTCTGCATCTGGCCTCATCCACCAAAGGAGATCTTGCTTGCAAGTGCTGGTTTTGAGCACCTGCGAGTTTAGGGGGTGAAGATTTGCAAACCACTGGGACAATAGGAGCCATTGTAACAGTCTCATGTGTAACCTTGCCAGAGGAACTAATGGAATGGCTGCAGCCATGGGCTCCAGAACCTGGAGAACTTCCCTCGCTGACTGACACCTTCTTTTGACAGAGTATCACATGCAGTTGCAATCTTAACCTCTGAAGCCTGAGAGCTGGGACAGATACCAGACAGGAACGAGGAATGAGTATCAAAAACTGCCCCTATAAATTCCAGCTGTTGGGTAGGTTCTAAGTTGGATTTCTCCCAGTGTACAGTGATTCCCAGGGATTCCGCTAATGAAAGGGTGTATTGGAGGGCCATAGTCAGAAGATGCTTGGTGGGGGCAGAGCGGAGCCAATCGTCCAAATATAGAAACACCTGGAATCCTTGAAGTCTCAGATGAGCTGTCACCACTGCTAGATATTTTGTGAACACTCTGGGTGCCATCGAGAGACTGAATGGCAAGGCTCGGAACTGGTAATGATTGGCCCCTACCCGGAAGTGAAGGAGACTCCTGGCACGTTTGCCCATTTTGATGTGGTAATACGCATCCCAGAGGTCTATTGAACACATACAAACATCCTCCCTTAAAAATGGGAGAATGAACTGAATAGTGACCATGCGGAACTTGGTTTGTACAACTGATTTGTTTAAGTGGCTGAGATCCAGGGTGGGTCTCCAGTCCCCAGTCTTTTTTGGCACTAAAAAGAATCTTGAGTAAAACCTGGATCTGCACTGGTCTGGAGGGACTGGTTGGATGACTCTTTTTTGACAAAGCTTTGTTATCTCTAAAGCCGCTTCTTCCCTTTGATTGGATGGAACATCGGGAAGGTTTTTTGTAGATTCTGGACAGGAGGTTAGAGGGATGTAGTAGCCACTGGAGATTATTCTCTGCACCCATCAATGGTTTGTAATAGAGTGCCAGGCAGTTTGGTGCAGAGAAAAGCGAGCCCCAACTGCTTCCAGAGGAAAGAAATTGGGCAACGCTTCAGGAGCGTTGATAACACCGCACAGAGAAGGAATCTCTGGAGTCTTAGTTTTGGGGACCCCGTCTACCTCAAAAGGGGTGTCTTCCACCACTGTAACCCCCTCTGCCACTGGGGAAATTGCCACGTGCTTTACATAAAGGACCCTGAGATTTCTTGTGCCAGATTTTCCCACTCCTCTGGTTCCTGGAAAAAGAACGTTGAGGCTTGGAAAAACTTAGGCCAATGGCAAACAGAGTTTTTCCATCCTGCTTGCACCTGGCTAGCATGTCCTTCACTTTAGAACCAATTAAGGGAGATGGTTCAATAGGGGCATTCAAAAAGAAGGACTTGAAGGAGTCTGTGAGGTTGCAGATGTGCATCCAGGCATGACGCCTTATGACTATGTCTGCACCCGCAGCTCTGGCCATCCCTTTGGTTGCATGGGAGAGCAGCCTCATGGATGAATTGGAAACAGATTCAAGGGTGGCAAGTTGAGAGGCAACCTTGTCCCATGCCTTGTCAGAGACTTGACCTGCAAGGGATCCAGAAAGTTTGGTAATCAGATCTCTTTGGAGCCTCATGAAGTGTGCCAAGTAGTTCAGGGAACTGACAGCAAAAGTCACTGAAGCAAAGAATTGCTTCCCCAACCTGTCCACAGCCCGAGATCCCTGCTGGGCAGATGGACAGTAGGACTGTCTTCCTCTCGATCCTTTTTAGTGGCTGCCACCACCAACATAGTGGCAACTGGCAAACCTCTGGACCAGTGTGGCTGCTCTTCGGGGGGGGGGGGATCTTATCAGGTCTCCTGGGAATGGCCTTAATAGAGTCAGGGTTCTGCCAAGCATGCTGGATGACAAGCTGGATTAACTTGTTGGTAGGTGGGGTTACCCAAGAGGTAGTAGGCCGGGAGCGAAAAGCCTGCAGGAACACAGATTCCTCGGAGGAGGGGTTGGAGGGCTTCCAGCCACCCCTCTGTTTTAATATTTCCAGGATGTCTACGAAGGAGACATCATCCGGGGGTTACCGTGGCAACCCCTCCCCATCATCGTAGTCCGTGTCTTCTGTCAAAGACTACAGGAGAGTCTTATGTGCTTCCTCTTGCATGCCTTCTTCTGAGGAGGTTCCTCAGTGGGAATATCTGAGAAAGACTCGGAAGGGTGGGTACCCCAAACTGGGGGTTCCTGAGGCTTCTCCTCCCGGTGTCCTGGGGAGGTGTCTCATGGTAGCTGTAGCTCAGAGGGAGCAGGATGAAGTTCCAATGTTGGAGGAGCACTTCCCTGAAGCAAGCACCCTCTCCATCACCTGGAAAGCAGGGCCATCTGAAGAGGAGTGGGAGCCCGGAACAGAGAAGGACAACCTCGGAACTGGGGTCACATCCCACACCGTCTGACCCGCTCCCAGAGATGGAGCCTCAAAGCAGGATCGGGACAGGCATTATCCCAGATCAGAGGGTGGAACCAATAAAATACTCTGAACCGTGTCCTGAACTGAGGACTCTGCCCCCCAACCATGAGTCTGAGGAAGGGACGGTTTCGTCGGAATCAAAAACCAAAGTGATGGCCTTGAAGCCTCAGTGACAGTCACTGTCGGCGCAGAGGAAAGTACAGTTGTGTACACTTACCATAAATGAAGATGTTCGAGTGTATTCACTGCTGCAGTCCTCACATATGGGTTATCCGGCTCCCGGTAACCCTCAGTCGGCCCGAATACCATAGTCCTTGGTATATGACGTTGGCAGCCACCGGTTGTAAAACTGATGTCAGAACGTCAGGTATAAAGGGAGGCATCTGAAGCCATTTCCTTAGTTTTCTTGCCTTAACTGTCAGGAGCCCCCAAAAGAATACTAACCCAGGAAGGTAGCACCCTGGACACGTCATACAAAAAATAAAAATATATAGTCTGTGCCTTAGGAAAAAAGGGGGAATGGAGGGTGGGAAACCAGGACTGCAACAGTGAACACACTCGAACATCTACATTTATGGTAAGTGTACACAACTGTACTATGTTCTTCGTGTTTCACTGTTGCAGTCCTCACATATGGGTTGATTCCCAAAGCCCATGAAAAAGACAAAGGAGGGGAGGAAGGATCACAGATTAAGGGTTGGTAAGAAGGCCCTGCAAAACTGCAGAGGCAAAACCAGCCCTGGATTTAGAAAACAAAGGTAGATTGTAATGCTTTGTGAAAGTATGGACAGAAGACCAAGTAGCTCCTTCTAGAATGTCCTTAGTAGACACACCTCTTAGAAAGGATGCAGAGGTAGAGGCTGCTCTAGTAGAATGGGTCCTAACACCCTGAGGGGAAACCTTTCCATGCTGCAGGTAACAAAAGTGAATACAATGAGCAATCAATTTGGAGATGGTTTGTTTTGAAACAGCTTTACCCTGAGCCCCAGGAGCAAAACTAACCAACAACTGTTCAGATTTTCGAAAGGATTTAGTCCTGTATAAGTAAAATCTCAGCTGCTGTCTATGCACATCAAGAGAGTGCAGAATCCTTTACCCTTTATTTTGGGGATTGTTGAAAAATGTAGGCAGGTGAAGACTGGTTAAGGGTTAAACTGGAAACTACCTTAGGCATAAAGGAGGGATTAGTTCTCAGAGAAATCCGATCTGAGTGAAAAATAATGAAAGGTTCTACTGCCATTAAGGCTTGCAGCTCAGATACCCTTCTAGCTGAAGTAATAGCTAAAAGGAAAGCAGTCTTCCAGGATAGAAACTTCAAATCTGCAGAGGCAGCTGGTCCAACGGGAGACAGAGTAAATTTTTCCAGGACAAAATTAAGATCCCAAGCAGGAGCAGGAGCTCTTCAGGAGGGGTCTAAAATTACTAGCTCCCCTCAGGAACGGTTTAATCAAGGAGTGAGAAAAAATGGGTTGCTCAAAAGAAAGTACAGTTGTGTACACTTACCATAAATGTAGATGTTCGAGTGTATTCACTATTGTAGTCTTTACATTTGGGTAATCCTGCTGGCAGGTTACCCTCAGCTGGCCTGAATTCCAAAGTTTTGGGTCCTGCATCAGCTGCTGTCGCCCCTTCCCTGACGTCAGGTCGTCAGGGGTATAAAAGAAGCGTCCGACCCCATTTTCTTCAGTTTTTCTTGCTCCAGATGTCAGGTGCCCCTTAAAAGGGAAGCCAAATTTTATAAATGCACCAATATAAATTTTACCTTCATCTATATTCAAATACACCACATAGGTTGTATAAATCAGAGAAGGAAAGATAGCATCCATAGAAAAAGGGGGGATGGTAGGTGGGTAACCTGGACTGCAACAGTGAATACACTCGAACATCTACATTTATGGTAAGTGTACACAAGTGTACTATGTTCGTGTTTCACTGTTGCAGTCATTACATTTGGGTAGAGTCCCAAAGCTATGGTTGGGAGGCTGGAGCTAAACAGCATTAGGAACGGCTATAAGTCCCTGCAGAACTGCAGTGGCAAAGCCTGCTCTGGATTTAGAGTAGAATGGCAGATGGTAATGCTTTGTAAAGGTGTGCACTGAACTCCAAGTAGCTGCCTCTCAAATGTCTCTGGTTGGAACTCCCCTGAGAAAAGCTGCTGAAGTGGCTGCAGCTCTGTTGGAATGTGGCCTAATGCCCTTAGGCACTGGCTTGCCATGGTGTGAACAGCATAAACGAATGCAGTGGCCTATCCACTTTGAGATAGTCTGTTTTGCGATAGCCTTTCCTTGTGATCCTGCAGCATATGCCACTAGTAATTGTTCTTCCTGAAAGATTTGGTCCTGTCCAAGTAGAATCTAAGCTGTCTGTGTACGTCCAAAGAGTGCAGAATTCTCTCCCCCTTGTTCTGTGGATTTGGATAAAAAGTTGTCAGGTGAATTGTTTGGTTAAGAGCCACACTGGACACCACTTTAGGCATAAATGTTGGGTTTGTTGTCAGAGAGACCCTGTCTGGATAAAAAATGATAAAAGGCTCCACAGCCATGAGCGCCTTTAGCTCTGAACCTCATCCTGCAGAAGTAATTGCTAGGAGCAGAGCTGTTTTCCAAGATAATAACTTTATATCAACAGTAGCAGCTGGCTCAAAAGGTGGCAGGTGAGCTTTTCCAAGATACAGTTGAGGTCCCATGCAGGTATTGGTGATCTCCTTGGAGGCTTAAATTTTTGGCTCCTCTGAGGTACTGCTTTAATAAAGGGTGAGAAAAAATTGGTGGCTCTGTATTGTAATGAGCCGAAATGGCAGAGGCATGAATTTTAATTGATGAAAAGGATAGGCCTTTGTCCAGCATCTCAGTTAGGTATTGCAAAATCTGAGGAATATTTGGTACAGTTGTATCAGTTCCTTGTGCCTGGTTCCAAGCACAGAATCTCTTCCATTTTCCAGCATAAGACTTTCTTGTACTAGGCCTTCTGGCTTCCTGAATGACATTCATCACAGCTTTGCTGAGAGGTGTTTTTTGTATAACTACATTATCTGCCATGCTGCCAGGTTTAATGTCCTGAGTTGGCTGTGCAGGATCTGATTGTTTTGCTGGGACAGTAGACGAGGTAACTGAGGTAAGGTCCAAGCTGGGTAACGAGACAAGTTCCTTAAGGTTAGATACCAGTACTGGCGGGGCCAGTCTGGGGCAATCAGTATCATCTTTGGTTTCTCCTGTCTGACCTTTAGGAGTACCTTTGGGAGGACAGGCAGTGGAGGAAAGGCATAAATACAGATAGTTGTTTTCCAGCTGAAAGATAGGGTGTCCACTTTCCATGCTTGTCTGTGATAAGTCCTTGTGCAGAATCTTTTTAGTTGGTAGTTGTGAGGGGAGGCAAACAGATCTATGTCCAGGCATCCCCATTTCCTTGTTATCATGCTGAAGACTTGTGGATCCAGCCGACACTCGTGAGGATCCATGAGGTTTCTGCTTAGTTTGTCTGCCAGAGTATTTTCCTTTCCTGGCAGGAATTGTGCCTGCAAATGTACTTGGTAAGTCAAAGCTGTGTCCCACAATGTCATAGCTAGTCTACAAAGGGGGTAAGAATGTGTGCCCCCTTGCTTGTTTATATACCACATGACCGTGGTGTTGTCTGTCTTTATCAGCAGATGTGCCGGATGAAGTAGGTCCTTGAAGGCTGTCAGGGCATTCTGAACAGCTAGCTTCTCTTTTTGATTGATATGTAAATGCCTTTGGTTTGAGGTCCATGTGACCTGAATGCATCTTCCTGCCATGTGGGCCCCCCAGGCATAATCTGATGCATCCGTTGTTAGTGTCTTCCTGGTTGAGGGTAAAGTGAATGGCTGTCCCTTGTTCTGGTGACAAGCCTTTGCCCAACATCAAAACTCCTGTTGTAGGCAGGGAATGAGAGTAATCATTGTTTCCAGGCTGTGGCAATGTTGAGTCCAAACACTTTTTAGATACCATTGAAGTTTCCTCATATGCAGTCTTGCATATGGAATTAGTAGGATGCAGGATGCCATGATGCCCAAAGCCTGCAGAATTTTGCTTGCAGATAACTGGGCCTTTGTTGCCAACATTGTGAAATAGGTAGTCAGTTGCCTTTGTTTGTCTGGCGTGAGATAAACCATCTGGGCAGTTGTATTCAAGCTTGCACCTGGAGTGAGATAAACCATCTGGGCAGTTGTATTCAAGCTTGCACCCAGGAATGTTATATCTTGAGAGGGTACTAGTTTTGATTTCTTTTCGTTGATTGTGTACCCTAGGCATGTTAGCAGTCTTTTCACAAATGCCAGATGTTGAAGAAGAATGTCCTTGTTCTCTGCTTGAATTAGCCAGTCGTACAAGTAAGGGTATATTTGTATTCCTCTGTCTGCAGAATGCAATTACTGGTGCCAGGCACTTTGTAAAGACCCTGGGCGCAGTAGATAAGCCAAAGGGCAGTGCAGAGAATTGGTAATGTATTGAACCAGCCTTGAATCTGAGGCGTCTTCTGCACAATTGTCTGATTGGAACATGCAGGTATGCCTCTTTTAGGTCTAAAGTCACAAGCCAAGCGTTCTTGCCCAGCATGGGCAGAAGCTGCTGCAAAGTCAACATTTTGAATTTTGGAATATCCAGGAATGTGTTCAGAATAGATAGGTCCAGTATTGGCCTCCAGGCCTTGTCCTTTCTGGGTACCAAGAACAGTCTTGAGAAAAATCCTTGTCCCCGCTCTTGCTCTGGGACTTGCTGAATGGCCCCCATGTCCATGAGGGATGAAACATGTTTTTTGTGTCTCTGTCCATTGATTTTTTGGCAGATCTGGCCAGCCATTTGCCTTTGGCAGAGTATGGAAATGGAATTTGTAGCCTTGTGACACTATATTTAGAAACCATTTGTCCTGGGTTATGATGTGCCAATTTTGAGCAAAAAGTCCTAATTTCCCCCCTAAGGGTGCTGCCAGAAGATAAGTGCTTGGTGCACGCAGGAGAAAGTCATTGGGACTGCTTTCTGTATATTTGTGCTTTATCTTCTCCAGCTTTGGAGGTAGAAGCACCTCATTGTTTTGACATATAAGAACCTTGCGCCTGGGATCTGCACCTTGGGCGTCTGGATTTGCCCCTTTGAGGTCTGTCTGACACAGGAAAGGACCAATTTTTTGTAGGCCAGTGTCTACTAAACCTAGGTGGCTGTACTTGTAAAAGCTCTTTAACAGTTTGCATAGATTTAGCTTTGTCTTCCATTTTCTTTAACACCTCTTCTGCCTTAGCACCAAAAAAAAAGAATCATGCTGTAAAGGTGCATCTAGTAACTTAACTTTAACATGATCAGGCAGATTTTGTTCCTTTAACCAAGCATGCCTCCTAATTACAGAACCCAGGAGGCCACCAAAGAATCAAAACCACATTGCAAAGTATGCTTTCCAGCTTGCTCAGCTGCATGCAATAAATCCTGCATTTCCTTGTTTTCAGCACATTCAGAATTTAACATCATTTTCTGTTTAAGCAATCCGATGAGATGTTGCTAACACTTGAGCATATGAAACTGACAGTTTAAGACCCTTATAGCCAAAGTTGCAGATGTGTAAACCTTTTTTCCCCATCTATCCAGTGCCCTTGAATCCCTGGCAGAGGGGGTTGTTTTTTTTGCTGTAGAGGTCTTAACTCCCTTGGGACCCTGTGAAATAGTTTCTGGGTCAGCAGCAGGGTTTTTAAAAAGAAATTTGTGTGAGTTAGGAACCCTGTAATATCTGTCAGGCTTAACAGGAGCTGGAGGTAAGGAGTCAGGAGTCAAACTAGACTCTGAAAACACATAACCTACAATGTCTAACACAGGGGGAATGGCTAGAGGCTTGCGCTGTGGTAGCAAAAGGAAATCCCTGAGCCTCTTTTTTGATTCTGAAAAATCCTGGCTTTCCCAGTGAAAATGCTCCCTCATGGTATGCAAGGCTTCCCCAAGGGAATAATCCTCAGGAGGGGATGCTGAAGGTATAGATTCTTCAGCATCAGAATCCTCATGGGGGGGGGGGGTAAAGAATATCCCTGATCAGAAGAGGAATCAGAAGAAATAGAAACCTGATCTGAAGATTCATAGTCAGTCTCTTGCCTAGGCCTCTTATCAGGAGGGGGATGGGAACCCCTGATCAAGGTAATCAGGTCTTTGGCCATCTTGATCATCTGTTTTTTGGGAATAGAGGCCTGTACATGTGGCTCTTGAGTTTGCTTTAGAAGCTGCTTTAGTCTTTGTCTTTGAGGCTGAAAGACGTTGTGGTCTAAATACACCTTCAGAAGCCAGTACACCTGCTCAGCGACTCCGGACCCATCTGAGGGATTAGCGTCCGAGGCTCCAATACTTTGAGTATCCAGTGGCATGGCTGACTCCATGTGGGAGTCAGTAGCGGCCTGTGACTCTAAAGTAGCGGGTGTCAGGGGCTGCGAAAGCGCCTCACTGAAAACCGGTGAACCGGCGACTGGCTTAGGAGTAGCTTCGTCGTCAGTTTTGGACCTCGGTTGTTTTTCTTTATCCATTTCTTTGCGTTTTTTGTACACTCCAGTAGTCGGATGGCTATCAGACGATATTTTAGGATAATTAAATCTGATACCAAAATACTTTAAAGCAAAAGAATACCATTACTGACTTGAAACTGTAGTTTTATTGGCCATTTTGGGTCAATTCCCAAACTCCTTCATCTTCCTCTCTTAAAACCCTCTTTTGCGCGTTTTTGAGCATAGCGCAACAACGGGCAGCGCCACCTAATTGGGTTTAAACTATTCCTGGCTCCACAAAGTCTGCTCTTCACTTTTTCACTTAGAACTGTTCTATCTCTCAATTTAAACACCATATTCTCATTCTAAGGCCCTTCAATGGTCCAATTAAGTAATCCTACAAGTTAGCACTATTAAACCATAAGCACTACTTACTCTTATACTCTCTACGATTACCCTGTCCTCTATTGGTCCATCTTAAACTCAGTTTCCCTTTTACTCTAGCATGTCCAAAGGTCAGTCAATGGTTTCCTCTCCAGTCCAGCTGGTGAATCTGGGAATTTTGAGGCAATGTTACAACTGTCTCATGTACACGGACAACCCTCTCCTCCTCCAAACAGGTTCAAATATATGTGAGAGATGCAACTATTTAGCCAAACTGGAGGCTGAGCTCTTTCATCTCAAAACTGGTGTAACCCGTCAGGAGGAGAAGGTAACCTCACACAACACAATTCCAGTATCACATAGTCCCACCACATCAGCGAACGAAACACATAAATACACAAAAACATACTCGGAGGCTCTAAATAAAAATCTACCTAAGCAACAGAGACCTCCAAAGCAGACATCCAAGCAACGCTACCTCAAAACAAAACACACACAACACATAACCCACAAAGTCAGTGTGCCAAGCAGCCACAGCCCTTAAGGCTGAATAACACACCTGATACTCTTGTTATAGGTGACTCTATTGTCAGACACACTGACGTCCCGCTCACCAGGCTGAATAAAGAGAAGGTCACGGTGAGCTGTCTGTCGGGTGCTAGGATCCGACACATAACGCAAGCACTCAGGTCACTCCAAAGCAAATACAGATATGACTCAGTCAATGTACATGCTGGTGTGAATGACCTGAGACGTACCTCCCTGGACTACATGAAGAGAGACATAGAGGAGCTCTCTGATCATGTAGCCCAGGCTGGTATGACCCTGACCTTGAGCAGCATCTTACCCTCACCAAAAATGATGCCACAGTACAAAGACAAAATGATTGATTTTAACAATTGGCTAAAATGTTGGTGTCATTCAAAGGGGATCCAGTGTCTGTGAGCCTGGGATGACATGCTCGACAAGCCATGTTGCTTCGCTAGGGACGGCTTGCACCTGCCACCACTGGGCTTTCGGATATTGGCAAAGGCACTTGCCACCCCCATAGTGCCTTTTTAGGCAAGGCTCAAAAGTCAAACCCACCCCCATAGACAGCACAAGGAACAAGAAACTAAGGGTAATGCTGCTAAACGCCAGAAGTCTTAACCTCAAGATGCACGCACTCGAAGCTCTCCTCAGTATGGAGAACATCGATATCTGTGCAGTGACAGAAACCTGGTTCAAGGCTCCAGAGAGCACCCCAGCACTACCAGGCTATACCTCGTATCATGCTTTTCGGCCCCAAAACCCAGACCGAACCACAAAAGGAGGGGGAGTTTCCATATTTATCAAGGATATCCACACCTCCAGGTTAGTGGCATTGCACAGTATCGGAGACCATCCATGTGCAACTAACAGTGGGCAAGACTGCTTTTCAGTTTATAGCATCCTACAGACCACCCTCTCAAAGTCAGGAATCCCATTCGGCTTTCCTGAAAACATTGGAGAACATGAAGATCTCTCCGAACACCATTATATTGGGCGACTTCAACTACCCAAACATTGACTGGGAGCACTACTCAAGCCCCAGCACCTTAGCCCAAAGATTCCTGGAAATTATAAACTCAAATGCTATGGAACAACTAGTCACCACTCCCACAAGAGGGACAACATACTAGACCTGATCATTACCAACATGGGGACTCTATGCTCCACACCAGAAGTATATCCCTCATTGGTAAGATCAGACCATAAATTAATTTCACTGGATGTCCACATCCCGACCCCCACCCCCAGCCCAGAAAACCACAGTGAAAAACTTCTCAAAAGCGAACTTCTCACTTCTCAAAACCGAAGTGGAATCCTTCAAGGCCCCAGGGCCAGTGGAAACTACAGCCCAAACTGCAGAATCCTATATAAATGCATTCTACGGACATCTCCAGGAATGCATGGATCATGCTATCCCAAACAAAACCAAGACCCAATCATCCAAAGGCAGGCGTCCAGTCTAGTGAATCCCTGCCATAAATAAACTGTACAACAGAAGGAGGAAGCTACTACATGATAGAGCAAAATCTCTAATAGGGAAGGCATCTCTGATCAGTACTAGCAAAAAATTACGATCCCTCATAAAATCCTCCAAGGCCAGCTTCGAGAGAAAAATTGCACAGGACACCAAAGACAATCATAAGGCTTTTTTCAGTTATGTTAGAAACCTGGGATGCAACTCCCAGACTTGTTCTGAGTTGATTCTAAATGACAAAAAATACACTGAACCCACAGATATCGCCAATATCCTGGCAGACAGGTTCAGTGCAAACCCCCAAAAGAGCAAGTATCTATCCCGGCAGAGGGCTGCCTCCCAAACATCTCAGATGCTCAGGTGAAGGATGCCCTCTCCAAAGCAAAAAACACTGCTTCCATGGGACCAGATGGCGTCCCAGGTTGCGTCCTACATGAACTACAAGAGGAACTAATCCCTCAAATAAAACAGCTATACAATCTCAGCCTCACTACAGGATATGTACCCACAGAATGGCGTACAGCAACAGTGGTCCCACTCCACAAAGGTGGAGCCTCTACGGACCCTGGAAACTATCGCCCCATAAGCCTGACTAGCTTAGTCTGCAAGGCTATGGAGAGGATCATCATGGAGCTCATAAACAAAGACATTGGGGACCTACAGACAATAGATCCTACCCAGTTCGGCTTTGTCAAGGGCAGATCCTGCCTTTTGAACCTGGTTGACTTCTTTGAAACAGTCACCAAAGCCATAGATGAAGGGAAGGTAGTCCACACAGCCTATCTGGACCTTGCAAAGGCATTTGACACAATACCCCACTCGGGCATCATAGATAAGCTATCCAGCTTAAATATAAACCCCTATGTCACAAGATGGGTCGCAAACTGGCTCAAAGACAGAACCCACAGAGTGAGAGTTGCTGGAGCCATGTCAGACTCGAAACCAGTCACAAGTGGCGTCCCACAGGGTTCTGTCCTGGGACCACTCTTGTTTGGTATATACTTTTCCGAGGTACAGGCAAACGTGGGAGGACTATGGCTCACCAAGTTCGCAGACGACTGCAAACTGGGCGCCATAATCAACTCTCCAGCTGACACAAACATCCTTCAAAAAGGTCTCACAGAGACAGATAACTGGTGCCAGCGCCATGGTTTAAAGCTAAATGCCAAAAAATGTATAGCCATACCCTTTGGCAAAAACAATGTACCCACAAATTACCACATAGGCGGAAACCCATTAAGTACAGAGAAAGTTATTAGGGACCTGGGGACCCAAGTTGATAGCAATCTCTCCTTTGAAAACCACATTGCCAAAGTGGTTAGAAAGACCTTCTACATAGCCCACCTCATCACAAAGGATTTCACATCTAGATCAAGAGAGGTAATTGTGCCCCTTTATTCATCCCTCATCAGGCCCATCATAGAATACAATGCCCCTTTTGGGATGTACCTTACCAGACACCTGCAGCAATTAGAAAGACCCCAAAAGTATCTCACCAAGAGGATCAAGGGTCTCAAACAGATGCCATATGCTGCTCGGTTAAAAAAACTCCAGCTCTACTCAGTTGCATACCGCCTACTTCGAGGCGATCTATGCCTGACATACAAAGCTATGTCAAATCCAGAATTAATGGACATGCTCCACCTCAGTAAATCTAAATCCCTTACAGCCACACGCTCGGGGGACTTGAACCTCAGCACAGAAATAAATAGAACTTGCTGGAGGGACAGGTTCATAACCCAGAGGCTCCCTTCGCTCTGGAATAGAATTCCAGTTCATGTGAGGCAGAGCACCTCACTGAATCTCTTCAAGAAGAATCTCGATAAGTGGATGGGGGATCGTAGGTTTGTCCCAGGGATTACTCCTGTGTCACTATTAGACAGAGGCACAGTAAACTAAACCTTAAAAAGGGCACAGTATACTCAAATCAAGGGGTGGCATAAGCCATACAGAATCGGGCTAGGCTTATAATTGCCCCAGGGCAGACAGCCTAGTATGAACCTATGACGCTTAATAGTGCATTGGTTAAATCTAGCACAAAACCGACAACCAGAAACGTGAACAGGGCCTAGGCAAGGAATACAGTAAGAATGAAAATCCTTATGAGGTATTTGCTTTCCACAAGTAATACAATTATTAACTTTTTCTGACATCAGTCTGGAGCAAGAAAAAAAGTTTCCCCAACGGGGTACTTAGCTTTGTTGAAGACTTTGGTTCTGAAACTCAAACATGAAAATTTCAGGAGTCGGCCGACCGGCACTTGCGAACTGCTTCCGCTTCGGGCACTGCGCGGCAAGAAAGACTGAAGAAAATGGCGCTGGCCACTTCTTTTATACCCCTGACGACCTGACGTCAGGGAAGGGGCGACAGCAGCTGATGCAGGACCCAAGACTTTGGAATTCAGGCCAGCTGAGGGCAACCTGCCAGCAGGATTACCCAAATGTAATGACTGCAACAGTGAAACATGAAGAACATCAATGAGCCGAAATTGCTGAAGCGTGAATTTTGATTGAAGAAAAGGAAAATCCACCATTAAGCAATCCTGCTAGGTAGTCAAGAATGATGAGAAGAGTCTTCTCCTTTAGCCAGCATCCAAGAGCAAAATCTCTTCCATTTATCTGCACAGGATTTTCTGGTGCTAGGCCTTCTGGCCTCATGAAGAACTTCAACCACCCGTTGGGAAAGATTTAAGGTATTAACCAGGTAGTTAAATGCAGAGTTTGAAGATGAGGATGAAGGAACATTCCCCATCCCTGAACCAACATATCTGGTACAAGGGGAAGATGCCAAGGCTGAGCCTGGGAAAGGCTGCGAAGGAGGGGACACCAATGCTGCCTGGGCCAATCTGGAGCTATCAGAATAGCCTTTGATTTTTTGACACTTATCTTTAGCAGCACTCTGGAAAGAAGAGGCAGAGGAGGGAATGCATAAACTGAGAGCTGTGTCCATGGGAAGGACAACGTTTATGTGCAGATGAATCTGCTGGGTGCTCCAAGTCCCCTGTATGCCCCTGCCTTCTAGATGAGCCCCCCATGCAACATCTGAGGCATCTGTGGTGAGAGTCTGGCTGGCACGCAGTGGGTGAAAAGGCAGACCCCTGTTCTGAGAAAAGGCTATCGCCCACCACGGAACTCCATTTGTAGACAGGGAATCAGGGGAAGAATCAAGTCTAAGTCCTGTGTGTGTTGACACCAAAGATTCTTAAGGTACCATTAAAGTTTTCTCATATGCAGCCTTGCATATGGGATCATCAAAATACATGAAGCCATGACCCCCAGTGCTTGCAGAAATTGCCTTGCAGAGAGCTGGGTCATGCTTGCCAAGTTCATGAAGTAAGCCGAAAGATCTTCTTGCTTCTTTTAAGGGAGGAATACCACCTGGGTGGCTGTATTCAGACTCGCTCCCAGGAAAACATTCTCCCTTGTAGGAACCAACTTTGACTTCATTTTGTTAAGAGTGTAATCCAAAGAGGTGAGAATGTTCTTCACGAAATCCAAATCCTTTTCTAGTTGTTCTGGGGAGTTTGCTTGAATGAGACAGTCGTCCAGGTTAGGATAAATTTGAATGTTTCTCTGCCTGCAAAAAGCAATGTCTGGAGCCAGGCACTTCGTAAAAACTCTGGGAGCAGTAGATAAGCCAAAGGGCAATGCAGATAATTGAAAGTGTTGCTCCCCAGCCCTGAAGCGAAGGAACTGCCTGCAACTTTCCCTTATTGGGAAGTGCTAATAAGCCTCCTTGAGATCCAAAGTTACCAGCCATGAATCATTGCCCAGCACTGGCAGTAACTGTTGAAGGGTGAGCATCTTGAATTTGGGAATCACCAGAAAAGTGTTTAGAATAGACAGATCCAGAATAGGGCGCCAGGTGCCCCCTTTCTTGGGTACCAGAAAAAGTCTTGAATAAAAACCTAGGCCTGCCTGATTTGAAGGAACTGGCTCTATAGCCCCCATAGTCAGTAGAGAAGAAATTTGAGTTTCTACCTCTGCCCTGAGAGTTCTGGGTATGTCTGGGTACCCTTGCAAAACAGGGAAGGTGTGAAAGTAAAACTTGTAACCTTGGTTTACTATATTGAGCACCCATTTGTCATCTGTGATGGTAGACCATACCTCTGCGAACCTGGCTAACCTTCCCCCCAAAGGAAACCCAGGGTCCGCAGAGGTAGGCACAAGAAGGCCAGAGTCGTTGAGAATGTTTGCTTTTGGAAGCTGGCTTAGAACTCCCCGATTCAGCAGAAGAAGAATGCCATTGTTTAGCCCTTTGAGGGGCAGAAGCCTGCCCTCTGGAAGATCTGAAACCCCTAGGCCTAGAGCGACCCTGCTTGCCAAGATCAGGGAAAGACCAATTCTTGGAAGGATAATGCCTACTAAACAGAGAAGGCTGAACCTGAAGGAAACCTTTTACAGTTTGCGTAGATTTTGCCTTATCCTCCAACTTCTTCAGCACCTCCTCAGCCTTATTACCAAAAGAATTGTCCTTGTGCAAAGGAACATCCAGCAATTTAGATTTAACAGGTTCAGAAAGAGGCTGCTCCCTGAGCCAAGCATGCCTTCTAATTAAGGAACCAGTGGCTGTTGCTCTGCAGGAAGCCTCCAATGTGTTAAAACCACAATGAAGTGAATGCTTATTAACTAAAGTGGCAGAATTCAGTCAGTCTTGTAAATCTTTGTTCTCCATCATGGAAGGAAACTCTCCCAAGTATGCTGCTGATACTTAAGCATGTGAAAAAGACAATTCACGGATCTAATGGCAAGAGTTGCAGAGGTATAGACTTTTTTTTACCCCACTGTCCAAGGCCCTAGACTCCTTATCAGAAGGCACTGGGTTTTTAGCAATAGTAGCCTTAACACCCTTGGGGCCTTGAGTAATAATTTCTGGATCAGCAGTAGGGTTTTTATAAAGGAATTGATGAGATTCCGGAACCCTATAAAACCTATCCAGTTTTTTGGAGGCAGGAGGAACCGAATTAGGAGTTATAAAATTTTCCATGAAAACATCATCCACAACTTCCAAAACTAGAGGTATAGCCAGAGGCTTATGCTGTGGCAAATCCAAAAATTCCCTGATTCCTTTCTTATACTGAGGAAAATCCTGACATTCCCATTTAAAGTGCTCCCTAAGAGTATTCAAAGTATCCCCAAAGGAAAATAATCTTCTGGAGGGGAGGCAGAAGGGATACAGCCCTCAGCATTAGAATCCTCAAAGGCAGAAAAACGTTGAGAATTTCCTTCTTCACCAGCAGACATACTGGAAATCTCAGAATCTGAGATGGACAAAACATCAGGAGATAATTCCCTAGTCCTCTTTGAAGGGGGGGATGACAGTCCCTAATCAGGGAAAGATCATCACCAGCCATCTTTACCAACTGAGGGGAGGCCGATGCCTGCTTGTGAGTAGGTTTACGGCTGGAAGGTTTACTAGCAATCCAGATGGACTCGGGAGGCCTAGCAACTACAGAAGTCTGAACTAAGGTAGTCGGTCTGGTTCTCGTCTCATGTTGAAAAGAAGAGGCGTCAGAAGCCGGTGCCTGCAAAGCGGCTCCAGACCAATCTGAGGCGGTGACAGGAGAAAAGTCAGAAGACGAAATAGCAGCCTGTGGCATGGAGGACTTTGTAAAGGTCTTAGCAGAGGCTTGTGGCTGAAAATCTGCAGACTGCAGGGGCTGCGAAAGCACCTCACTGACTACCGCTGTGCTGAAGACCAATTTCACCAGTGCGTCATCAGCAGATTTAACCCTAGGCCTGTCACGGTCCTTGTCTTTGCGTTTCCTAGGTATATCCGAAGTCGGGAGACCAGAATACACCATACCAACAAAATTAGGCCAGACTCTGAAATGCTTCTACAAAATCTTAGCTCTACGGCATTTGGTACGCGGGTTAAAGGAAGCACAGAGATTGCAGTTAGGGACATCGTGCTCAAGGCCCAAACTGCTATTTTATCTGTATTGAGCATTTTTATTACCTGCACTTAAGTTAAAGTTTTGTTTGTTTAATTTTACTGTTGAGGCTGCCCACTCAAGTGTGCTAGCCTGTGCATTTAATATACTGCTGTTTCCCTGCATTTGTCTGTAGTTTTCTTACAAAAAAAAAATCCTTGTTTTCCCGCCTTTCCTTGAATAGTCCAGTATACAGGCTTTGTTGTATTCTGGTCTTTGGGATAGTTCCTGTGTTGCCCATTACCTTACTTGGATAGAAGGAAGTTTCTTTGCTCACCAGTGGGAGTGGGGAGCCTTGAGCAGCCTATCTGTCCCTGAAGGAGTGACCTCAGCACTAGATCTAGTAGTAATTGGTCATTTTGGACCATTTCTAGCTCTTTTGAAGTTCCCTGTATAAAAATCCACCTCTGAGCATTTTTTTTGACTATACTACTCAGCAACAGCTCCTCGTGGTCCTGCAGAGTGGTGCTAGCACCAGAGAACTGAAAAAGCGACTACTTTCCAGATTTAAGTATATTTTTTGCTGTTTCTACCTGTGCAACCTTCTTTTCTTGCTGTAAACAAAGCTTAAACTGCTATTTTATCTGTATTGAGCATTTTTATTACCTGCACTTAAGTTAAAGTTTTGTTTGTTTAATTTTACTGTTAAGGTTGCCCACTCAAGTGTGCTAGCCTGTGCATTTAATATACTGCTGTTTCTCTGCATTTTTCTGTAGTTTTCTTACAAAAAAAAAAAAACAAACAAAAAAATATCCTTGTTTTCCCGCCTTTCCTTGACTAGAATAGTCCAGTATACAGGCTTTGCTGTATTCTGGTCTTTGGGATAGTTCCTGTGTTGCCCATTACCTTACTTGAATAGAAGGAAGTTTCTTTGCTCACAAGTGGGAGTGGGGAGCCTTGAGCAGCCTATCTGTCCCTGAAGGAGTGACCTCAGCACAAGATCTAGTAGTAATTGGTCGTTTTGGACCATTTCTAGCTGTTTTGAAGTTTCCTGGATAAAAATCCGCATTTGCGCGGCTTTGTGCGAGTGTGCGCATAGCGCAGCGCCGGTTAAACAAGTTTAAACTATTTCTGGCTCCGACAAGTCTGCTCTTCAGTTTTTCCCTTAAAACTGCTCTACCTTCAATAAAATCAGTCTACTCTCTATCTAAAAAGCCCAGCACATGATCCTTAAGCATTCTTACACAGGTAAAGCACTCGAACAAAAGAAAGCACTACATCCACCTACAATCCCCTTGAGTACCCATTTCCCTTTAGGTCCTTTCTGACTCAGTACTCAGCAATCCTTTACACTATTCTAGCATGTCGAGAGGTCAATTACTGGCGTCCTCTCCAGTTCAGCTGGTGAATCTGGGAATCTTGAGGCAATGTTATAACTGCCTCATGTACACAGACAACCCTCTCCTCCTCCCAACAAATACAAATATATGTGAGAGATGCAACTATACAGCCAAACTGGAGGCTGAGCTCTCTCGACTCAGTACTGGCAAAACTAGTCAGGAGGAGAAGGTAACCACACACACTACAAACCCAGTCTCACATAGACCTACCACAACTGCAAACCAAACACAAACACACAAAAACATACTCTGAGGCTCTAATTAAAAATCTACCAAAACAACAGAGGCCTCCAAAGCAGACATCCAAGCAACCACTACCTCAAAACATAGCACATGCAACACATAGTTCACAAAGTCAGTGTGCCAAACAGTCACAGCCCTTAAGGCCAAACAACATGCCTGATACACTTATAATAGGTGACTCCATAATCAGACACACTGACGTCCCGCTCACCAGACTGAACAAGGAAAAGGTTACAGTAAGCTGCCTGTCGGGCACTAGAATCCACCACATGACACAAGCACTCAGGTCACTCCAAAGCAAGTACAAATATGACTCAGTCATTGTCCATGCCGGTGTGAATAACCTGACGTGCCTCCCTGGACTACATGAAAAGAGACATAGAGGAGCTCTCTGATTATGTAGCCCAGGCCAGTATGACCCTGACCCTGAGCAGCATCTTACCCTCACCAAGAATGATGCCACAGTACAAAGACAAAATGATCAGCTTTAACAATTGGCTCAATTACTGGTGTCATTCTAAGGGGATCCAATGTCTGTCTGCTTGGGATGACATGCTTGACAAGCCACGCTGCTTCGCAAGGGACGGCTTGTACCTGTCACCCCTGGGCTTCCAGATATTGGCCAAGGATCTTGCCACCCCCATAGTGCCTTTTTTAGGCAAGGCTCAAAAGACAAACCCACCTCCCTAGAAAACACAAGTGGAAAAAAACTAAGGGTAATGCTGCTCAACGCCAGAAGTCTAAACCTCAAGATGCACACTCTCGAAGCCCTCCTCAGTATGGAGAACATCGATGTCTGTGCAGTGACTGAAACCTGGATCAAGGCTCCTGAGAGCACCCCAGCACTACCAGGTTATACCTCATATCATACTTTTTGGCCCCAAAACTTGGACCGAACCACAAAAGGAGGGGGAGTATCCATATTCATCAAAGATACCCACACCTCCAGGTTAGTGGAAACACACGAAGCATCGGAGACCATCCATGTGCAACTAACCATAGGCAAAACTGCCCTACAGTTTGTAGCATGCTACAGACCACCCCCTCAAACTCAGGAACCCCACTCAGCCTTCCTGAAGACACTGGAGAGTATGAATGTCTCTCCAAATACCATCATATTGGGAGACTTCAACTACCCAAACATAGACTGGGAGCATTACTCAAGCCCCAACACCCTAGACCAAAGGTTCCTAGAATTCATAAACTCAAATGCGATGGAACAACTAGTCACCACTCCCACAAAAGGAGATAATATACTAGACCTGATCATCACAAACATGGGGACACAATGCTCCACACCGGAAGTATACCCCTCATTGGTGAGATCAGACCATAAATTAATCTCACTGGAAATCCACATCCCGCCCCCACCCCCAGCACAAAAGACCACAGTGAAGAATTTCTCAAAAGCTGACTTCACACTTCTTAAGACTGAAGTGGTATCCTTCAAGGCCAGTGGAAACCACAGCCCACACCGCTGAATCCTTTATAAACGCTTTCTACGGACACCTTCAAGAATGCATGGATCATGCAATCCCAAATAAAACCAAGACCCATTCCCCCAAAGGCAGGCGTCCTGTCTGGCGGACCCCAGCCATTAACAAGCTTTACAACAGGAGGAGGAAGCTATTACATGACAGAGCAAAATCCCCAAAAGGGAAGGCATCTCTGATCAGTACTAGCAAAAAACTATGATCACTCATAAAATCATCCAAGGCCAACTTTGAGAGAAAAATTGCAAAAGACACTAAAGACAATCACAAGGCCTTCTTTAGTTATGTTAGAAACCTGGGTGGAAACTCCCAGATATGCTCAGAGTTAGTCCAAAATGACAAAAAATACACTGAACCCACAGACATTGCCAACATACGGGCAGACAGGTTCAGTGCAAATCCCCCCCCCCCAAAAGGAGAAATATCTATCCCAGCAGAGTGTAGCCTCCCTGACATCTCAGATGCCCAGGTGAGAGCCGCCCTCTCCAAAGCTAAAAACACAGCATCAATGGGACCAGACGGTGTCCCGGGTTGCTTGCTACATGAACTCCAAGAGGAGCTAAACCCGCACATAAGGCTGCTGTTCAATCTTAGCCTTACTACAGGATACGTACCCAAAGAATGGCGTACAGCAACAGTGGTCCCACTCCACAAAGGAGGTGCTTCTACGGACCCTGGAAATTACTGCCCCATAAGCTTGACGAGCCTGGTCTGCAAAACTATGGAGAGGATCATTATGGAACTCAAAGACATTGGGGACCTACAGACACTGGATCCTACCCAATTTGGCTTTGTCAAGGGCAGATCCTGCCTTTTGAACCTGGTTGACTTTTTTGAAACAGTCACTAAGGCCATTAATGAGGGTAAGGCAGTTCACACAGCCTACCTTGATCTTGCAAAAGCCTTCGACACAATACCCCACTCGGGCATCATAGACAAGCTCACCAGCTTAAATGTAAACTCATATGTTATAAGATGGGTTGCAAACTGGCTCAAGGACAGAACCCGCAAGGTCAGAATTGCTGGAGCCATGTCAGACTAAGCCAGTCACAAGCGGTGTCCCACAGGGCTCGGTCCTGGGACCCCTCTTGTTCGGCATTTATTTTTCTGAGGTGCAAGAAAACATAGGAGGATTGTGGCTGACAAAGTTCGCAGATGACTGCAAACTGGGCGCCATAACTGATACTCCAGCGGACACAAGCATCCTTCAGAAAGGCCTCATAGGAACGGATAACTGGTGCCAGAGCCATGGCCTTAAACTGAATGCCAAAAAATGTATAGTCATACCCTTTGGGAAAAACAAAGCACCCACAAATTACCATATAGGTGGTAATCCATTAAGTACGGAAGAAGTAATCAGGGACCTAGGGACCCAAGTTGACAGTAACCTCTCATTTGACACTCACATTGCCAAGGTGGTTAGGAAGACCTTCTATATTACCCACCTTATCATGAAAGGATTCACATCTAGATCAAAAGAGGTCATTGTGCCCCTATATTCTTCCCTTATCAGGCCCATAATTGAGTACAATGCCCCATTTGGGATGTACCTTACCCGACACCTGCAGCAGTTAGAAAGACCCCAAAAGTACCTCACCAAGAGGATCAAGGGTCTCAAACATATGTCATATGCTGCCCGGCTGAAGAAACTCCAGCTCTATTCAGTCGCATACCGCCTACTCAGAGGCGATCTATGCCTGATGTACAAGGCCATGTCCAATCCGGAATTAATGGACATGCTCCACCTCAGAAAATCCAAATCCACCTGAGCCACAAGAGTGAGAGATTTGAACCTTAACACAGAAATAAATAGGACATGCTGGAGGGACAGATTCATAATCCAGAGGCTCCCTACACTCTGGAACAGAATCCCAGTCCATGTTAGGCAGAGCCCCTCACTGACTCTCTTCAAGAGAAACCTTGACGAGTGGATGTAAGATCGTAGGTTTACCCCGGGGGTCATCTTTGTGTCACTACTAGACAGAGGCACAGTAAACTAAACCCTAAATAGGCATAGTATTCTCATTCCAAGGGGTGGCGAAAGCCACACACACTCTGGCTAGGCTTATAAATGCCCTAGGGCAGATAGCCTAGTATGTACCTATGAACCTATACAACAGGAATGGAAATCACGGTGCGGAATGTGTTTTCCACAGGCAAGACAGTTATTAACTTTATCTGTGAATTGTTAAAGCAAGAAAAGAGGATCCCCAATGGGGTACTTATGTGAAGGCGTCTTCAACTTGGTAGTCAGAAAGCAAAACAAAGGTAAATGGCCGACCAGCACTAGTGCGAATTGCATCTACTTCGGACTCTGTGGCAAGAAGACCGAAGAAATGGCATCGGCTGCCTCCCTTTACACCTGACGTTCTGACATCAGTTTTACAACTGGCGGCAGCCGACGTCATATACCAAGGACTCTGGTATTCAGGCCGACTGAGGGATACCAGGAGCCGGATAACCCATAAAACCAACAAAATAACAAAACCATATTTGCAAAAATGGTTGCACACTTAGCTCCATAGCTACACCCTTCAACTGCTTGTAATATTCTTCCTCAAATGAAAGAAAATTATTCTGCTGCACCAGTTCCATAAAACCACCAACCAAGCATGTTATCAATGTCCAAGAGAGATCCGTATCTAGTAGCCATCTCTTGAAACCACGCAAGCTCTTCCTTATGAGGGATAATGGTAACAGGCTCTGAATGTCACATGTTGCCAACAAAAACTCATTTCCACATTGAATGCCACTGAGCTTATCCAACAGATTCCAAGAGTCAGAAATAACACACGACTTTACAACAAAGTTTTTAGTTTTTGATCAATAAATGTTGCCAATGGTTCAGTCACAGAGCCCCCAGCTGCAGTTATTGGCTACATAAGGGGATCAGAAATACTTGAATGAATTTTCAGGATCCCAAAGATTTTTAGAATTGTGGGGTGATGAATGTTAAAGAAATCGTATAGCCTCTTGGGACATGGTGTCAAACAGCAGCAGTTCATCAACAGCTATATAAATCGCCCTATAGGCAATGTTGATCTCATTAACTGAGACCACATTGTACACCGAATCATCATTCAGTAGTGTAAACATTTTGCCAATATAGTCCAAGTGGTCCATAACCACTAACCCTCCACCATTATCAGACTTCTGTATAAGATGCCTCTGTCTTGCTTAAATTATAAAAGCCTTTCCTGCTGCTGTCATCAAGCGGGCCCCTTATTTCCCTCTCACAGGCTTTTTCAAATATATTCAAAGCAGGGTGGAGGGGGATTTGCAACACTTTTTCTTTTCAAATGAATAGAAGGTTGGGTCGACACTGAAGAATCTCCAAATAAAATTTTAAAGTTCAGTTTTCTAGTGAAGAGTTTAACATCTATGAGAGTTCTCTCCACAGTAGCCCAGGCTGAGGGTATAAAATTAAACTCTTTTTTTAAAAAAAAAAAAAAAAAAGCAAATTTCACCCCCCCCCCATCCTTTTCAGTCCTCTACTAAAGTATACCTGCTACCATTCCTCAGTCTATTATCTCAAGAAAGCAGGTCATCTCGGCACTCTCAAAGACCAAAAACATGACATCCCGTACTGGATTTTAAACAAAAAACTTAAAACATGACTTAACACACCCACTTAGACCCCTGTTTAACCACAGCCTACAAACTGGCTATGTTCAAGTGGAATGGAGGACAGCAACAGTAATCCCTCTGCACAAAGGGGGACCCATCAATCAACCCTGTGAATTATAGCCCCATAAGCTTGACTAACCTTAACTGCAAGGCCATGGAAAGAATCATTATGGACCTTATTAAGGACATAAGCACTCTCCAAACTCTGGACCTAGCCCAGTTCAGATTCATTAAAGGTAGACCATGCCTGTTAAACATGGTTGACTTCTTAACCTAGCCAAAGCATTTGACAAAATCCCCCACTCAGGTATTTATAGAGAAACCTTCTCAATTGGGAATTAACCCCTCCATTATCAAACAGGCAGCCAACTGGCTCACCAACAGGACACATACTGTCAAAGTGGGTGACAAGCAAAAGAACAACACCGGTGGTGTACCACAAGGTTCTGAGCTGGGTCCTTTACTGTTGGGAATTTACTTCTTAAAAGTCCAGGCAAACTGGGATGGCCTGTGGCTGCCTAAGTTCACCTACAAATGCAAATTGGGAGCAATCACAGAGTCTCCCAAGGATGTTAATACACTGTAGACAGGGTTAACACAGACAAATGACTGGTACCAAAGCCAGACATTAAAGCTAAATGCAAATAAAAAAAAAAAAAAAAAAAAAAAAAAACAGAAAATTTGCATCTGTGTTGTCCATTTTCATTCTTCCTCACTGATGGGTTTCATACTCGATATTGGATCTGACTTGACTGGATTCCAAGACTACTAGATCAGAGTCTTGAGCTGCTCCCTCTTTCCATAATGCATCATACCCTCCATAGCGCCCCAGATTGAGTTTGCTGCCTCATAGCCCACAGGATAAAGGAACAGGAGGGATGTAAAGAAGAATGAAAATGGACAACACAGGTGCCAAGTTATGGCAAGTACATAACTTCTGTATCAGGTGTTATCCTTTTCATTCTTCCTCACTGACTGGTCAGAGTCCCCAGCTATGTAACTGCTGGGTGGTCCTCAAGGAAGTATATTGCTGGAGCACTGTCAAACCAAAAGAAGCCCTGCTTCTGGAAATAATGTCCAATTTGTAGTGTGAGACAAAGGTAAGAGTCTTTGACCAAGTGGCTGCAGCACAGATTTCAGCAATTAAGGCTCTAGACGAAAATGCAGATGAAGTAGCTATAGATCTGGTAGAGTGGCTTTTGGAGGTTGAGGCAATTCAATATCCTTTGGGGAATAAATGTGAGAAATACAATCAGTAATCTATTTGGCCAAGATAATTTTCAATACTGCTTGACCTAAATGAGTTGGTGAGAAGGATACAAACAGCTGATCAGACTTTCTGTACTGCTTTGTTCTGTGAAGATAGAAACTTAATTGTCTATGAACATCAAGGAAATGCAAAATATATTCACATTTATTAGAAAATTTGGGGAAGAAAATTGGCAATTGAATTGCGTGATTAATGTTTGATTCTGTGGCTACTTTAGGCATAAAGGAAGGGTTAGTTCGTAAAGATACTCTGTCTTTATGGAATATGATGCAAGGAGGTTTGACTGATAAGACTTGAACTTCGGATACTCTCTTAATTTAAGTAATGCCTACCAGAAAAATTGTCTTTCATGAAAGAAATTTCACGTTGCAACTGTCAGCTGGTTCTCAGGGCTTTTGAGTAAGGCCTTGAAGAACAACCATAAGATCCACCAGTTTTCAGCAGAGGCCCAGGGAGAAAATCTGCAACAGTATAATCAATAATCATACGTAAAATGTACAGTTTCGTGAGAAGAGAGTTGTTAAGATATTGCTTTAGGGATATTTTGAAAGCTAGTTCAAGAATACTTCTGGTCAATAGTGGGAGTGAGTTCCATGCTTTAGCTACACTGTGAGAGTATAGGCTTTGTCGAGGTATTTTAGAACCTTAGGAGATAGTAAGAAGCTTCTTATCTTTGGACTTGAGGATCTGCAGTGGTGTAAAGTTTGATTATGTTCTTCAGGGCAGGCTAGGGGCTTACTGATTATGTTGTGTAGTGTTGTGAGTTGGATATAGAGGAGATGGTTGGAGAATTCGAGCCAGTCTAGCATTTGCAGTGGTATACGAGTGCTGGTTTTGGAGTTTGTGGCAACCTTTGCCACTTTGTTGTTGTACTGTTCCATTTTGGATCTAATGGAAGTCTGTAGGTTTCAGAATATAGTGGCACTATATAGAAGGGAGGATAGTAGGAAGGTTTTTGCTAGGATGATCTTGGTTAGTGCAGTCAAGGTGTTTGTTTCTGTATGGGATGCAGAGTTTCTGGTGTTTTTAATGTTTTGTTGGGCATGGAAATCAAACTAACTAATCATCAATAGTTACACCTAGCAGTTAGATGTGGTGGACTATTCTGAGAACTGTATTAGCCTTACATATTTTCAATTGTTTTGTTTCTGTAGAGCGAGTTTTTGAAGGAAGAGAAGTTCAGTTTGCTTTACGTTTAGGAATAGTTGTTGGTTAGTGAGCCAGGATTCAAATGCTGAAAATTGGTGTGTGTGTGATTGTGAGAAGTTGGAGTAATGTGGGAGAGGTGCAGATAATAGTGGAGTCATATGCATACTGTACAAGTGTTCAGTGGATGAGGCAGTGTGTAGGTTGTTTGTAAAAATGTTGAAGAGCAGGGGACCAAGTATAGAGCCTTGTGGGACTCTAGTGGGGTTATGTAAAAAGGGAGATATTTCACTTGGCCATTTTGCTGTTTGTTTTTGCTATTGTAGGTAACTGTGGAACCATTGTAAGGTGGGAGGGGGTAAGGCTGAAATCCGAGAGCTTGTGCAAGACTAAGGAATGTGAGAAGGTGCAAAATGCCTTAGAAAAGTAAAAAAATATAGCAGACACCAAGTAGCCTGTGACTTTAGCTCTGTTAGTAGAGTTGGTTAATAATAGGGCTGAGGATGTGCTGTGGCCACAGCAGAAAACATGTTGGGTATGTGCACGAAGGCTGTTTTGCAGCAAGTATTTCATTGACTGATGGTGTATATATTTTTTCTAATATTTCTGAGATGGGAGATAAAATGGCTATGGGTCGAAAATTGGTCATTTCAGTAGATTTACAGCCTTTGTGGATAGGGATGATATAGCACACTTTCCATATTTCTGGTACCGCACATTCTGAAATAGATCTACTGAGCAAGATGCTGATGGGGTATGCTATGGAGTTAGCAGCTAGTTTAAGGTATGGGTGGGGGAGGTTGTCAGTGGAAGTAGATCATGGTTTTAATTTCAAGAGAAGTTTTTTTATGAGGCTTGTAGGTATTGGTTGTAATGAGAATGTGGCCGAGTTTTCAGAAAGGGGTTTCTGGCTGCTATGCTGAAAATGGTTAGAACTAGCAGTAGGGGGTAATATTAGGGGAAGTTGAGGAGGAAAGGGGAGGGGTTGGGGTTATTAGAGATCAGCTTGGCTATGGACTGTATGAAGTGGTTGCTAAAATGTTTTTGCTATTTGGGATGGAAGATCATTTAGTGAAGGGAAGAGGTCTTTTCTAGTGCCAGGGTTGAGTAGGGATGAGATAGAGGACCAGAATTTTTTAGGGTTAGTTTTTTTTTTTCTTTGTAGGTAGGTGTAGTGGGATTGTTCCAAATCCCCTCTGTTCGGTTGGGACCTCCTGGATGACTCATTTTTATAAAAGTTTTTGAACTTCTTGAATTGTGTACTCTCTCTGACTGGGTGGCACATCGGGGAGTTTCCTCCTGGAATGTGGAAGTGAAGGGGAAAAGGGAATATAGTAACCTCTGGATATTATGCTTAGTACCCAGGTATTGTTGGTTATATTTGTCCAGGAATCTAGGTGCAGAGATATACAACCTCTGACTACCTCCAGAGATGGACAGTCAGGCAGCGCTTCAGGAGCGCTGATAGGGCTTATCAGGGGAAAGGCTCTCCTGAAGCCCTGATTTTGCAAACCCCTGTTTTTTTTTTTTTTTTTATTATAAGTTGAGAAAGAAGCATCAATGACACCAGAAGTAAAGGCAGGAAAAAGGAGATTAAGGGCAACAGATTCTGATGCCTGCGACAGTCTAGAAATAAATGGAGGGATGATGAGTAGAAAAACTAACCAGCAACAATAGTTAAGTAAAAAAGAAGAAAATATAACACTTAACTGAACGCTTTGAAGAAAAATGAAGTACAACTGAAATTTGCTCAAGACTCAAGTACAGTTGTGTACCTACCATAAATGTAGATGTTCGAGTGTATTCACTGTTGCAGTCATTACACTTGGGTTATCCTGCTGGCAGGTTACCTGCAGTCAGCCTGAATTCCAAAGTCTAGGTCCGGCATCAGTTGCTGTCACCTCTTCCCTGATGTCAGTGCGTCAGGGGTATAAAAGATGCAGCCGAAGCCATTTTCTTCAGTTTTTCTTGCCCCAGATGTCAGGTGCCCCCAAAAGTGTAGGCTAAATATATGACAAAGCATGCATGCACCAAAGTAAATTATTCCTTCATCTACAAGCAAATACATCATCAAGGTTGTATAGAATAGAGAAGTACAGATAAGTTCCAGCAAAGATAAGGGGGCTGGAGGGTGGGTAACCTGGACTGCAACAGTGAATACACTCGAACATCTACATTTATGGTAGGTACACAAATGTACTATGTTCATCGTGTTTCACTGTTGTAGTCATTATAATTGGGTTGAATCCCAAAGCTAAGGTTGTGAGACTGGAGCTAAATAGGATTAGGAGTGGTTATGAGGCCCTGCAGAGCTGCAGTGGCAAAGCCTGCCCTGGATTTAGAGTAGAGTGGTAAGTGATAGTGCTTTGTAAAAGTGTGCACTGAACTCCAGGTTGCAGCCTCTAAAATGTCTTTGGTTGGTACTCCTCTGAGGAAGGCTGCTGTGGCTGCTGTTCTGGCTGAATGTGGCCTAATGCCCTTAGGCACTGATTTGCCATGTTGTGAATAACAGAAACGAATGCAGTGGCCTATCCACTTTGAAATAGTCTGCTTTGAGAGAGCTTTTCCTTGTGATCCTGCAGCATATGCCACTAGTAATTGCTTAGTCTTTCTGAAAGCTTTGGTTCTGTCCAAGTAGAAGCGCAGCTGTCTATGTCCAAAGAATGCATAAGTCTCTCAACCTTATTCTGTGGGTTTGGATAAAAGGTAGGCAAGAGAATACTTTGGTTAAGGGCCACACTGGACACTACTTTAGGCATAAATGTTGGGTTTGTCCTCAGAGAAACCTTATCTGGATGGAAAATGATAAAAGTTCCACAGCCATGAGAGCCTGTAGCTCTGAGACTCATCTTGCAGAGGTTATTGCTAGGAGCAGAGCTGTTTTCCAAGATAAAAATGTAATGTCAGCTGTAGCGGCTGGCTCAAAAGGAGGCAGGGTGAGTTTTTCCAAGACATAATTGAGGTCCCATGCAGGTATCGGTGATCTCCTTGGAGGTCTTAAATTTTTGGCTCCTCTGAGATACTGCCTTAGTAAAGGATGAGAAAAAATAGGTGGCTCTGTATTGTAATGAGCTGAAATGGCAGAGGCATGAATCTTAATAGATGAAAAGAATAGGCCTTTGTCCAACATCTCAGTTAAGTATTGCAAAATCTGAGGAATATTTGGTACAATCGTGTCAATTTCTTGTGCCTGGTTCCAAGCACAGAATCTCTTCCATTTTTCAGCATCAGATTTTCTGGTACTAGGCCTCCTGGCCTCCAAAATAACATCC
Organism: Protopterus annectens; assembly: GCF_019279795.1. Taxonomy (NCBI): domain Eukaryota; kingdom Metazoa; phylum Chordata; order Ceratodontiformes; family Protopteridae; genus Protopterus; species Protopterus annectens. The sequence continues at coordinate 790,816,940 of NC_056751.1, read as the reverse complement.
ATCACCGCTTTAGAAAGAGGGGTGTTTTGAATGACTACATTATCCGCCATGCTGCCAGATATAAAGTCTTGAGTTGGCTGTGCAGGATCTGATTGTTTTGTTGGGACAGTAAGTGAGGAATTTGAGGTAATGTCCAGGCAGGGCATTGAGACAGGCTCCTTAGGATTGGGTATCAGTGCTGGCGGGGCCAGTCTGGGGCTATCAGTAGCATTTTTGGCTTCTCTTGTCTGACCTTTAGGAGTACCTTGGGGAGGAGAGGCAGTGGGGGAAAGGCATATACTGTTAAGTTTTTCCAGCTGAAAGATAGAGCATCCACTTTCCATGCTTGCTTGTGATAAGTTTTGTGCAGAATGTCTGTAGTTGGCAGTTGTGAGGGGAGGCAAATAGATCTATGTCCGGGCATCCCCATTTCCTTGTTATCATGCTGAAGACTTGTGGATCCAATGTCCACTCATGGGGATCCATGAGGTTTCTGCTTAGTTCGTCTGCCAGAGTATTTATCTTTCCTGGCAGGAATTGTGCCTGCAGATGTACTTGGTAAGTCAACGCTGTGTCCCACAAAGTCATGGCTAGTCTGCAAAGGGGATAGGAATGAGTTCCTCCCTGCTTGTTTATATACCACATGACTGTAGTACTGTCCGTCTTTATCAGTAGTTGTCCCGGATGAAGTTGATCCTTGAAGGCTGTCAGGGCATTCTGAACAGCTAGCATCTCTTTTTGATTGATATGTAGATTCATTTGGCTGGTGGACCATGTGCCCTGAATACATCTTCCTGCCATGTGGGCCCCCCAGGCATAATCTGATGCATCTGTTGTTAATGTCTGCCTGGCTGAGGGTAAAGTGAATGGCTGCCCTTTGTTGTAGTGACAGGCCTTTGCCCACCATCGAAACTCCTGTTGCAGGCACGGAATAAGGGTAATTGTTGTTTCCAAGCTGTGGCAATGTTGAGTCCAAACACTTTTTAGATACCATTGAAGTTTCCTCATATGCAGTCTTGCATATGGAATTAGCAGAATGCAGGATGCCATGAAGCCCAAAGCCTGCAGAATTTTTCTTGCAGATAACTAGGCCTTTGTTACCAACAGTTTAAAATAAGTAGTCAGTTGCCTTTGTTTGGCTGGCGTGAGATAGGCCATCTGGGCAGTTGTATTTAAGCTTGCACCCAGGAATATTATCTCAAGAGGGTACTAGTTTTGATTTCTTTTCGTTTACTGTGTACCCTAGGCATGTTAGTAATCTTTTTACAAAAGCCAGATGCTATAGCAGAATGTCCTTGTTCTCTGCTTGAATGAGGCAGTCATCCAAGTAATGATAAATTTGTATTCCTCTTTGTCTGCAGAATGCAATTACTGAAGCCAGGCATTTTGTGAAGTCTCTGGGCGCAGCCAAAGGGCAGTGCAGAGAATTGGTAGTGCATTGAGCCAGCTATGAATCTGAAGTATCTTCTGCATGATTGTCTGATTGGGACATGGAGGTATGCCTCTTTTAGGTCTAAGGTCACAAGCCAAGCCTTCTTGTCCAGCATGGGCAGAAGCTGCTGCAGCGTCAACATTTTGAATTTTGGAATATCCAGATATGTGTTTAGAATTGATAGGTCCAATATTGGTCTCCAGGCTTTGTCCTTTTGGGCACCAAGAACAGTCTTGAGTAAAGTCCTTGTCCCTGCTCTTGCTCTGGTACTTGCTGAATGGCCCTCATGTCCATGAGGGATGAAACTTGCTTTTGTGCCTCTGCCTATTGATTTTTTGGCAGGTCTGGCAAACTGTGTGCCCTTGGCAGGGTATGAAAGTACAGCTTATAGCCTTGTGACACTATGTTCAAGACCCATTTGTCCTGGGATATGTGCCAATTTCGATGTAAAAGTGCTAGTTTTCTCCCTAATGGTGCTGCCATTAGATAAGTGCTTAGTGCAGGCAGGGGGAAGTCATTGGACTGTTTCCTGTATGGCTGTGATTTGTCTTCTCCGCTTTTGGAGGAATAAGCACCCCATTGTTTAGACCTGTATGTGCCTTGGGGCTGGGATCTGCCTCTAGGGTGTCAGTACCTGCCCCTTTGTGGCCTGTCTGACACTGGAAAGGACCAATTCTTTGTAGGCCAGTGTCTGCTAAATCTTGGAGGCTGTACCTGTAAGAAATCCTTGACTGCATAGATTTTGCTTTGTCCTCCATTTTCTTCAACACCTCCTCTGCTTTAACACCAAACAAAGTATCATGCTGTAATGGAGCATCTAATAATTTTGCTTTAACATGATTAGGCAAATTCTGTTCCTTTAACCAAGCATGCCTCCTGATGACAGACCCCGTAACAGCGGTCCTGCAGGAGGCCTCCAAATAATCAAAACCACATTGCAAAGTATGTTTTCCAACTTGTTCTGCTGCATGCAACAAATCCTGCATTTCTTTGTTTTCTGCACATTCAGAATTTATCAACATTTTCTGTTTTAGCAGTGACATAATATATTTCTGATACTTAAGCATATGAAACTGACAATTTAAAGCCCTTATAGCCAAGGTTGCAGAAGTGTAAATCTTTTTTCTCCATCTGTCCAGTGCTCTAGAATCCCTGTCAGAGGGGGTAGGGTTTTTTGCAGTGGAAGTCTTGACCCCTTTGGGACCCTGAGAGATGGTTTCTGGGTCAGCAGCAGGGTTTTTAAAAAGAAATGTATGTGAATCAGGACCCCTGTAGTATCTGTCTGGCTTAACAGGAGCTGGAGGCAGGGAGTCAGGAGTCAGACTGGACTCTGAAAAAACATCATCTACAATGTCTAACACAGGTGGAATAGCAAGAGGCCTGTGCTGAGGTAGTAAAATGAAGTCTCTGAGCCTTTTCTTAGATTCTGAATAATCTTGGCTGTCCCAGTGGAAATGCTCCCTCATGGTATGCAGAGTTTCCCCAAAAGAGTAATCCTCAGGAGGAGTGGCTGAAGGGATAGATTCTTCAGCATCAGAATCCTCATAGGGAGGAAGAGAGTATTCCTGATCAGAAGAGGAATCAGAAGAAATGGAAACCTGATCTGAAGATTCATATTCTGTCTCTTGCCTAGGCCTCTTATCAGGAGGGGGATGGGAACCCCTGATCAAAGTAATTAGGTCTTCGGCCATTTTGAGCATCTGTTTTTTAGGCATGGAGGCCTGTCCATGTGGCTGTTGTACTTGTTTCTTTGTCTTTAAAGGTGCTTTAGTCTTTGCATTTGAAGCTGAAGTCGATTTTACATACATATAACTGTGTAGGCCTAAAAACACCCTCAGAAGCCGATGCCTGCTCAGCGGCTCTGGACCCATCTGAGGGAATAGTTTCCGAGGTTCCAATACCTTGAGTATCCAGCGGCCTAGTCGGCTCCACGTGGGAGTCGGTGGCGGCCTGTGGCTCTAAAGTAGCGGGCGTCAGGGGCTGCGAAAGTGCCTCATTGAAAACCGGTGAACTGGCGACTGGCTTAGAAGAAGCCTCGTCATCAGTTTTGGACCTCGGATACTTGTCCTTTTCTTTGCGTTTCTTGTGAAATGTGGTAGTCGGATGGCTATCCGACGGCATCGTGTAATTAAATCTTCTGCCAAAATAGTGAAATGCAAAATCGTACCGACACTTAATAGTGCGTTGGTTAAATCTAGCACAGAACCGACAATTAGCAACGTCGTGGTCAGGGCCTAGGCAAGGAATACAATAGGAATGAAAGTCCTTATGAGGTATTTGCTTCCCACAAGAAATACAATTATTAACTTTTTCTGACATTGGTCTGGAGCAAGAAAAAAGTTTCCCCAACGGGCTACTTAGCTTTTAATGAAGACTTCGGATCTGAAATTCGAACACGAAAATCTTAGGAGTGGGCCGACCGGCACTTGTGAACTGCTTTTGCTTCAGGCACCGCACGGCAAGACAGACTGAAGAAAATGGTGTTGGCTGCATCTTTTATACCCCTGGTGCACTGACGTCAGGGAAGAGGCGACAGCAACCAACGCCGGACCTAGACTTTGGAATTCAGGCCGACTGCGGGTAGCCTGCCAGCAGGATAACCCAAACTGTAAAGACTGCAACAGTGAAACACGATGAACATCCATGTCTGGATGCAATGGCAGCAAACGAGATTTGGGGAACTAGAGAAGGTATGATGCATTATGGGAAGAGGGAGGAGCTCAAGCCTCTGATCCAGAAGTCTTGGAATGCAGCCAAGTCAGATCCAGTATTGGATCTGAAACCTTTCAGTGAGGGAGAATGAAAAGAACATCATATTTCATTATTATTTCCTTTGGTGGAAAGCTGACATCCCTGCTAATTACATTATAGACAGCACCCCCTTTAACTGCAGACCCAGTGGTACATGATCTAGGTACTCAGGTTGATAGCAACCTGAACTTTGACCACCACGGATCTGCAGTAGTAAGGAATTCCTTCTGTGTGGCACATTTTATAAGTGAAGGCATCACATCTAGATCTAAGGATGTTATTATTCCATTATATTCAGCTCTCATCAACCAGTAATTGAGTACAATGCTCCCTTTTGCATGTACTTCACCAGATATCTGCAACAAGTGACCACTGAGGTTTCTCACCAAGAAATTACAGGGTACACAAAACAAATCTTAAGTACAAAGACTGAAAGCCCAGTCACTGTATTCGGTTTCCTATAGGTTGCTAAGTTGTGACCAGTGCCTGGCTTACAGGGCAGTCTCTGACCTGGGTCTGATGGAAATGTTACACATTCGTAAATCAAACTGCACGAAGGTCACCTGCAACATGGATCTTAACTTAGCCTCTGACATGAGCAGATCATGTTGGAGAGATGCATCTCCCAGAGTGTGCCACTTCTCTGGAATAAGCTTCCAAGTCACATAAAACAGAGCTCTCCCTGACACTCATCAAATGCAACCTAGATCAATGGATGGGTGACTGGAAATTCATTCCTGGGGGTGGCACCCATTCTCCTCCTGGACAGAGGAAGTCACTTTCCACTGCAAACTATACTGACCTAACCACAGACAAATGGTGCAACTCTGGATAAATATGTCTAAGCTTGTAAAGGCTCTAGGACCATTAACCTAGTAATCTTCTGTGAATCTATAAAGCTATGACAGGAGAGGAGATAAAAATTCTGGCATAAAATCAATCACCAGGAAAGTCTCCAGAAACCGACAGTACATCCTGCACATCTGTGAAAGTTCGGAGGGAACAAAGTGATAAAGGTCTGTAAGGTATTTTAAAACAGGGTGAGGGTGAACAGCATCTTGGAAAATAGCTGTGGTGGCTGTATTACCTAAAGAGAGTAAAGACCCTTCAGACCCAGCTTCATCTAGACCCACTTCAATTTTAAACAATTATAAAGTGTTTATATCTATACTAGGTTAAGAGAATGGTAAAGGTGTTGCCAAAATTGATAGATATGGATCAATGCAAAAAAAAAAAAAAAGATATGGATCAATATGGTTTTGTAGAGAGTTGGCAAACATTTGATAACACTAACAGAACAATGATGCTCCAGATGAAAGCTGAATGCAAGAAAATATAGTTATTGTTGGTGCATCTTGATACAGAGAAAGCACTCAGCATAGTCAACTGGAATTTTAAGAGTAGGGCAGTACAAACATTTGCATTACTTGACAGAATAATAAGATTAATTAGAAGGATGCATGAAGTGCTGGAGGCAAGAATTAAGGTGAGAGGAACTGACAAGCTGCTTTTGAACAGATCAGCCAGGCAAGGGTGTCCTCTTCCCCCTTTATTTGCTACAGATTTAGAACAATTGGAAAATAAAATGAGGGACTCACAAATTAAAGGATATAATTGGTATGGTAATGATAAAAAGTTAGCTTTATTTGAATATGACATTATTTTGTACTTGATAAATCCCCCAAAAAAGACACTTTGGTGTGGTGGGACATTTTGAGACAGTTTCAAGTCTTTTCTGGATATAAAATTAATGAAGATGAAACAAAAACTATCATTGAACATATGAACTGGTTTAGCAATACCCATATTCATGAGAACATGACAACATTAAGTATTTTCATGTATGGATTATAAAGGATTTTGTTTTGGCAGTTAAGGCTATGTGGGGAGGAGTCTAAAAAAGATAATATAAAACTGGGCAAAAGAAAAGCTGTTGACTATGGCTATGAATAGCAGCATACAAGGAGTGAAAATATTTTTAGTTTATATACTACAGGAGAAGTTGTGGGCAAGAAACAGTTGAAAGGATTTCTTTTGGAAAAGAAAGTGAACAAATTAAGTGGGATAAGTTGATCCTCCCTATAACACAAGGTGGTTTAGGATTACCTGATTTGGATGAATATTTTGGTGCTTTATACATAATGCAAGCAGGAGGTTGTGAGTTAAACTGTTAAGGAATGATGATGAAAGGGAATTTCAAGAAATGGAGAGTAGAATTTTGGAAGCAGATCCTTAAGGAGAACAACCACCACTACCATGCAGATTATTATTTTCATAAAGTAGCAGAAAGTATTCCAAAGTCTAAGCCAACATGATAGTGGAGAAAGGGGATTTTGCCAACAAGGATGATTGCAAGCAGGGTTATAGAAAATAGACAAAAGTGGGTTGTAATTTAATGGAGTAATCTGGCAAAGGTATGAAGGTATTGGGAGCAAATAACAAGACAGTGCAAGGTAATAGAGGGAAGTGAGGCCAAACAGAAGTTAAGACAATAGGCTAGAGACTGCCTTCCCTACCAGAGATTGATAGAGTACAGGTAAAGAGAAAGGGATAACAGAATACAAGGGAATGCTAAATGAAAGATATGCTCTACTAAAGTTTTAGTTGTCTAGAAGAGAGACAGCTGTGAAAAAAGGGCTAATTAATAGGACATATAAAATATTGTATAACTAGCATAATAATTCAAAGGAGGTTAGAAAAACTAGGGACAAAGACTGGAAAGGCAATTTACAAAGGACCAATGCAGGACACCTGTATGGCATCCAAGTATGTAATAAGGTCCTGAAGGTTAATGTTTTTGCCTGGAAGAATCTGCATGAGTATTTTATACCCCAAGCAGACTTCAGAGAATTTTTCCTGAAGCAGACAGCAAAACCTGAAGGTATGATGGAAAAGATAGGTAGCTGGAATGCATTTTTGGGCGCATAAGTTAGCAGAGTTTAAAAATTTTCATACAGAGTACTCTGTCGGAAATATTGGGGTGCAAAGGGCTGTAACCAAGGGAATGATTCTTTTGAGCTAGGACACAAAATCTGAGTGGTCTATACACAGTAAGGCCTTACCAAGTTTAATGCTGTCAGCAGCCAAAAAAGCAATTACTAGAAAATGGAAATCAATTGCAGTTAGTTTAGATTTTAAAGTACGGAATATTGTAAATGAATTAAAAGAACTAGAGGTGGGATATTTAGAAAAAGGAAAGGAACAAATTAAACAGAAGTCAGTGAAATTTGTGGGAACAATGCATGGAGAGTGATGTTCAGAAGTGAGGTTTAAGGGAAGGAAGGAGCTGAGTAATTTGTGTAATGCTGGAGTAAAATAATTGTTAGAAAGAAAGTGTGTAAATGCATGAATATGAAAAATGTTAATATGATTAATTTTCTTTTCTATTAATGTATGTGTGCTTATATTCTAAACGATAATTTAATAATAAAGGGTTTTTAGAAAACAAAAACGCATACAAAAAAAGAGAAAGGTAAAACCAATAGGGTACTTACCTGTCCAGCAAAACTGAATCACTAGCTAACCAGTGAATACCAGAAGCCTGCAGAAGAAAGCCCACTTTCACAGCACGAAAGTTCTGAATTTTTGGCTTCCCAGACACTGCTTTTCTCTCTGCTTCCCACAAGCAGAGCAGCTTTGGAAGCTGGCTGGTCTAATCCATGGTAGGACATCCCATGTAGCTTAAGCTACAGCAGTGGTGATCCAATGATGAAAATCAGTCTTTCATCCCTTCAGGCACTAAATACTTCATAAATATGGGGTCCAAAAATAAAATTAATTTTAACAGGGCATTAAAGGAACTGTGTTTCCTAAGTTGTGGACTCAAACTGCAAATCTTTATCTAACATAAGGAGCTATTCTCAATTAGACTTTTCTCCTAATAACAGACACCATGGCAGCAGCTCTAGATGCTGCATCTGCAGCATCATAAGCACATTTAACTCATTCACTCGAATGGAGCTCAGGAAGTTTGCACTGTAACTTCCAATGAGCGGAGCCTAAGCCTTTTCACAGAATCAAATCATGTCCACACATTTCAAGCAAATGCTCATATTTCTGGAACCACAGAGGTTATGAAAAGAAGTATAAATGGCAAAACCCTTCAGCACAAAAGTTTGATCTTCACACACAGCAATGCATCAAAAAGATGCATCAAAAGTTGGGCCTGCTATACAGACAAATTACTCACTAATGCTTCGAGACTCTTCCTTACAGAAGCTTTTCTACTTCCCACACTACTCTATGCAGCCCCTATACTCACTAATCTCCAATCCAAACTTTTGTCCAAACTAGAACTCACCTACAACAAAATTGCAAGATTTGCCTCCAACCAACCTCATCATACCCACCACTGTATTGCACTAAAAAGACTACAATGGCTGGAATTTCATCACCTAATTCTAGTACCCCATCTTCTCATGGCTCACTCTATCTTACATAAACCCTCCTTATGCCCCTTCCCTCTCTACTCTAACCTAGCCTCACACTCCAAACTGTGCTCTCCGTAGCTCTCAACAGCGTCTATTCCAAGTTTATAAGCCTAATAAAAGTACTGGCAAACTCCTCTACAGTTACTCCATAACAAATGCCCGGAATAAACTACCATTAAGTGTCAGATCTATCACTAACCCAAAGTCCTTTAAGTCAATCCTGAAGGAAAACCTGTACAAATCTTGGTCTTGCCTATGTAATGACTCTACTTAATGTAACTTCCATCCTTCTACAACAATTGCCTCCTCTACTACCCAACTTAAAATATCTTCCCTCTTATACAGATTTGCTACCTATTTCTCTCACCTCTCTCTGCTGCCTCTTTATAATGTGCTAACATTTTCTGTTTGTACTCTCAGCTTCCTGAACTACACAGGATTTAACTGCTGTATATATTATATACCTTTAAATCTTCTGCTTCCCCTATGACCTCTTATGTTATTTCTCTTTTCTAGTAATGTACGAAACTGAGTGTACTCTATTATGATGCATATATTGAACATTACTTTGTATGTTATTTTGTTTTCTCTGGCATTTTTGTATTATGTATGCTTAGTTTAGATACAACTTGCTCACTGTAATAGTTTACCAATTTATGTTACTTTTGTTTTCGGTACTATTGAAGCTTTTCTCCTTGGGTCTCCACTGAAAAAGGGATACTGCCCACTCGGACTAACCTGGTTAACAAATGTCAAAATAAAATAAATAAATTTAGGTTCTAGGTCTTAAACCGAATGTTATAATTTACAGTAAACACAGTAAATATTGTATTTGTAATAGTTTGTAAACAACTTACAATATCTCAGCAACTACTCAAGCTACACACATACTGTCAAGCTGCATTTTATTCATTAAGCTGAGATCTTTCATATGAGGCTAAGGAGTTCTGTCTGTGTTACTTGGATGTTGAGATATAAAAACAGTTAATATCACCTTGCCTGCACTATACAGAGATCAAATATTAATGCAGTTGATTTTGCCATTGTGTAATCTTTAAGATGACATCTTTTAAAACCTTGAACATAGCAGGGTTTGGAGTTATTTATGCAAATATGAACAGGCAATAATTGATGCCTAGACGTGTTAGGAATTGACTGCAGATGCACCTGGAGGTGTCACTCAGATGTAATAAGTTAATGACATATTTACTCACCTGAGTAGCTCTCTGGGTCAATTTCAAAATATTTGTCTTTAGAGTGGCATGAGAGAGATCTCCTGGTTTCTCCTTGAGATGGTTAAGCAACTGAGCCTAATATCTTATCATACAAGTCTGAAAGCTGAGAGCTCTGATGGCTGCAGTGGCTACCATATACAATGTCTTCCCAAAGCAGTTAAAAACTCTACTCTTGTGGATGTCAGGAGGCATAAAGGCAGGAAATAATTTAGATCCTTTCTCAGCAGCCAGGGACACCACACTGCTTGACCTGCAAAGGAATCCTGGAACATTTTAAATGGGTTTGGCTTCCTAGGATCAGGGGTCTGACAGTCTGGTTCCAGGGATGCTTCAAGAAAGGCATCTTATAAAGTCTCAGGCTTGAGAGATTATCCAGTTACTTTGTTTCTACTACAGTTCACTACAGTTTTTTTTGTTTTATGTACCCAAATCCAGAAGATCATTGTATCAGTTTCTGATATCTCCATAGCCTCCCATTTAAAATGATCTGTCATCCTACATAAAGAGATGAAAGTTATTTGGGATATTTTGCAGGTACCTAATTATTTATGGACACCAATCTTGGTTTTAAGCTCTGTGATTTTGAAGTCTAGCCAAACATTCACTTATGCTGTACTGACAAGGTTGGAAAAAAAGATGAAACATGGAATATCCACAGCAAGTGAGTTTAGTTTTTCTGGCCTGAATGTACCCATAAAGACTTAAAAAGTAAAAGTCATGGGCCTTCAGAAGTCATGTAGTTGAAACAGTGGTATGCCCTTAAAATTTGCATGGACATCTACTACAAGAGATTTTAAGGTATTATACAGTGAAAAGTCTAGCTTGGCTGGGTCTTTCTTGCAGTTTTTTTCTGAATGGTTTCCATCTGTTTCCTTTTTGCCCTTTTTTGATTAATCTCAGACAACAGTGATATCCTCGGGGGTGGGGGTCTTGACGCAGACAAGGTAGCTTCAGTGTCAATATATCAACCTAGAAGGGGAAGATACATTGGGGATGCATGCCAGGTCTACTCTTCAGAATCAGAGGACTGCTATGTTCCAGAGAGAGAGAGAGAGAGAGTTCCCTTTTCCACTTCTGAGGTGAACTGCAGGCTTTCAATAAAAGCAGTGAAGTTCAGAGCAAAGTTGAACTAGTCCCGAGAAGGAGTTTGGGAAAGTAGACACAAGGGCATGTCAGCTGCTTGTAAAGCAGGTAATGACAAAGTAGCCTGCAGAAGTAGACTTCCATGTTAGTGTGTGTGTGTGTGTGTGTGTGTGTGTGTGTGTGTGTCTGGCTTGGTGGCCCAGGTACACAAATGGGCATCCTGGCTGGCTTGGTGGCCCAGGTATACAAATAGGCATCCTGGATTTTTATCTTATGACTACTGATGTCTTTGTGCTCAAGAATCAAGGGAGTCTCACCAGTTACCACAAATCAGGAATTGTACTCAGATGTCCAGAGGTTCAAACGTTTCAGCTCAAAACAATTGGAAGAACAAGCCAAATTCAAACAGTGTGGACATTGCATGAGGCCTCATAAATTGCAGATTGCGACTGGAAAAGTGCCCCTCTAACACCCTTAAGCCCAGTAAGATTCCTGTGGGCTGAACTGGCATCCCACGAGTCCTGTGGTTTTCTCTTTCTCTGGGGCTCTTCTTCGTGTATTTCTTTTTCTTGGATAGGACATCCAAGAGTGGCACCTGATGTGGGCTTGAAGGCATTGTGGCCTGCTAGAACAAGACATGCAACTGTTTCTTATTCAAATAATTCTGTAGCACTACATCCCCTGTGCTTCAGGGTCTTTTGCTAAAATTAATGTAGATACCACATAAGGTGACATCATGAGAAGACATGCAGAATTTGCCTATTGCAAACACTCTTGCATTTTCTTTAGTGAACACATTCTATAAATGTGGGAAATCCGGACCCAACCCATAAGAAAGCACAAAATGAAAACTACTAATTTTGTATACAAGAAAGGTACCCAAGTTGGGTACTAAGCTGCTAACTAATCATTTATGTTGTGTTTGACAGTTTGACCTATTCATCCAGTGTGAACTGTACTGTGGCAAAAAAAGATCTAAAGATGGCTAGGCTTAAAAAGGCCCTTGTGGTCATTAGCCTAGTAAACACCTTGGCTGGGAGGGGAGATGTGGAAAGCTCTAGAAGTTGGACTGGACATTGGACTACATGCCGCAGAAGTACCAGTTCTTGTCACTACTGAAACAGTGATTCATATAAAGCATGTCTCCAAGTTACTATATACTTATTAAATGGCTAATGAAAAAAAAGCACCACACCAAAATGAAAGATGAGCATTAACAATGACCAGATTTATTTTCAAACTTTATTTTTCCCATACAAACAAACATTAAAACTCTGCACATAAATACTCTGTTATAAAATATATCTATTACCTAATGCCAGATTTACATATATTTCTCAGCTTCATAAAGGCTGTGCACATTAAGATGAAGAAATGACCTTTTATACAATGAGGAAAAAGGAATTTCAGCTTGAGATTGGCCAGCATTCAAACTGCAAATCCACATAGGTTCTTAAAAGGGTCCTTTTTCACAGTTTACTGATAAATAAAACGATACAAATAGGAAATATTTGGACAGCTGTGTACTACAGCCTTCATTAAAACAAAATGATGATTACAAATACAAAAGGGAGAAAATATGCAAGAACATTTTCATAAATGTTGAGCTTTGGATTCTAACACAGTCATTCTCTTCAAAATCAGAATATCTTTTTCCAACCTTAACTTTCAGGGTTGGATTTAGAGTCTCCATCCAGCCTTATAGATGAAGTCATCATAAAAACAGTATCAGCATCAGAAAACACTAATGATGGGCTGATTCACAACAAAAAGTTACTTGACAGAAAATGCTTTTAATACGTTTGTAATTCATTAAGGAACCTGACCTGCTATCAAACAGCTAGAAATGTCACTACTATTTCCTGAAGAAAATGTACTGCATCAAAAAACACAAGGCTCATAGTCATAAACTGAGTAATAGTCTGGGGACATCTCTCCGGCATCTTTCCCAGGCTTTCGAGTTTGTCTGTCACATAGTGGACCCAATGGCGATGCCCACAGCGCCCTACATTTCAAAACATCAGCTAAAAAATCTAGGGACATTTATGGGCAGCAAACAGTTGTCAGAATGGTTAGCCAGAATCAACTTGTTCAATTGGGAAATTCACAAGTTTCTCTTCAGGAAATATGTCGGCTCAAGTCTGTCACAAGTCCCTTTGTACCACATGCAACCCCACAGCAACACGAATGACAGGCAATAACCCACACAATGCAGATTGCATTGAACTGCAAGTGGTTTTAACTTCTGAGATAAACTGCTCCTTCAGTCAAATAAGGGGGATGCATGCAATCTGACATGAAATGTTTTAGCTAACTGACTATCTCCAGTTATAGAAGCAGCACCTGAATTTATCACATCTTCATGTTTTTTTTTTTGGGGGGGGTATAAACAATATTTTTAATGAATGTCTTACTTTTTGAACACAGTTCCTGTGTATTACGAAATGCAGTAACAATAACAGCATCTGACAAATTGCCTTGTTGTAGATGACTTAATAGATGATAGCCATGTAACTACTAAACACATCAGCTGATCTTCAATATGGCCCTCTTTAAGGGTGTGACACTGGAACATATAATTCTGTAAAATCTTTAGCTCCCATGTTATAGCAGGCCTGCATAATGCATCAATGTACCAGGGCTAAGGGGTATGAGCATCCTAAGGATCAGACAATCCTTACCTCTGCTCAAAAATGACTACATAACAACTGACAACATTATAAAACTATAAACCTACACCAACTTATAAAGATGTATTACTTGCCATGAAAACAGCTGCCAACGTCCCATGCAAGGATTATGATTTTTTTTAAACATTTGTTAACCAGGTAAGGGGGCTAAGTCCAAAGACCCTTTATAGCCATGATCTAGGCCACAAAGGAAAATACAAAATATATAGTTAACAATTTTAGTGAAATCAAACAGAATGTTTCTGCTAGGTGAGAGTAAAAGGAGTACCTGGAAAGAACACAGTAGACCTGGGAGAAATATGTAACTTTCACACAGATGATGGGGACAGGGACAATGTTGAACACTAGAACAATGTTGAACACTAGAACTATCAGACAGAGCTCTTTCCACTAAGCCACCATGCTGTACTGATCTGATGCAAATTATTAATTATGCTAAGAGTCTCCCTACAGTAGGTACAATATTTATGTAGAATCCCAACCACCATCAAAAGCAAGAAAGGTGAAAGGAAGACTTCAGGGCAGCAAGTCCTTAAAAGCAGTCCTTCCAAATAATGCTCTGTTCCTAAGTGGGGGTCCAATATACAGCAATTTGTAAAGGCATGCATGACTAGAGGAAAAGTCAGGTTCCTTTTCCTGAAACAGCTGCCTCATAATGCACGTCCTGATTATCACAGTGGTCAAGGACCTATTAACCTGATGGAACAAAAGTTATAGCACATAATCCTTGTGGAGAGAATGTTTAACTATAAAGTCATCCTCATCAGAAGCAAAAGGAATAAAGTAGAGTCCTTTGCTGAAGTACACAGGCCTGAGGGAGGTAAAACTGCAGCTAGAAATAAACATTCAGGGTATGTTGAATGTGTTCTCCTAACCGTCTCAACTTCTATGTAAAGCACAGTGAGATAAACAGAGTGGTAGAGAGCAAGTGTTTTGGAGTACACTGGGATTTATCTGCAGAGAAACAAGTTCTTGTGAAAAACAATACAGGTCATTTAAAATAGCCTAAACCACAGAATTCCATTGAAGTGACAGCTGCAAAAACAGTAACTTTTAGAAAATAAACTTTGGGTCCACAGAGAGTACAGTTGTGTACACTTACTATAAATGTAGACGTTCGAGTGTATTCACTGTTGCAGTCATCACACAAAACTGCCTGTTTTTATACCCCTGATGACTTGACATCAGTCCTGGAGCGACAGCAGAAGATTCAGAAATACTAAGTCTCTGGTATTTGGGCCGACTGATGGCTACATGCAGGCAGATAACCCAAGTGTGATGACTGCAACAGTGAAACACGAAGAACACCTACCTATTTTAAAGGGCAGACATGACGTTCCTGACCTAAAGCAGAGAGGAGTTCTTAACATTTCAAATATTTGACTCAGCACAGTTTGATTAGAGAGTCATGCCAACTACTAGACAGAGATGCCCGAGACAGGTATCCTGAGAAGAACTAGACAAAAATAAGGCACACAAACTAGAGATTTATAGACTGCGAAGTAAAAAGACATCTCCTAATCTAGAGAACTATTTCCATTTACCTTTGCAGGTATCCTGAATGAATTTCTAACAGTTTCCAAGACCTCCAAGATCTCCCTGGGGTGATTAGGAAGTTGGATGGGAACTACTGCTGCAGCTATTCATTCAGTTGCAGATGATGGCAGGTCATGTCAAAACATCAAGGGAAAACCAAAATATGCCTTTGGATTTCCACTAGGGGGAATACTTACACAATATTCCTCAAAGATCCAACCACAGCATGTCCAACATCCACTTCCTCCCTTCTCTTGGATAGTACCCAAGCCAACTTCTAGATTGCCCCATTTCAGATGACCACCTGAGCACTACCTTTGGAAGCCAACTCTCTAGGAGGAGGCTTGGGGTGTAGATTAAGGTGCTTGGCAGTGCATTTGATTTCTCCACAATGTGGGCTACCATCTTCAAAGGAAGAAAAGGTAGAAGTGTACCTCCTCCCAATTTATTTAAGTAGAAAAATACCATATGATTATATGAATATGTTAGGAGATACTCAGGCTTCAGAGATTCCACCAGAGACTGCAAGGCTAAATATCTTAAGCTTTGCAGTATCTTAAGACAGGTGTGAGGATACTTTGCTGCCAGTGAACACAATTGGTCTCGGATCACAGCACACCCAAAATGATCCCCCCATCCATCTACAAACTACGAAGCACAGTGTCAAGACCTACTGATTGGTCAACTAGAAGGAACCCTTCATAGAGGACTTAGGGTAAAAACAATTTATGGGGATAGAAACATGGCACTTTGTGTGGATCATTTGTAGTTTTGGGACAATTACTTTTTTTCAGAAGGATTATAGATGCTTTTCACATCATGAAAGCCACTGCACACTTAATGAAGGTCTTTATTATCTTCTGGGAGGCCTCCATCAACAGTGAATCATTCCTAAAAAGATACCAAAGGCAATGTGGTGCAGCTCATTGTAAAATGAAGACAAACAGAACCAGAGAGAGAAATATTGACAAGGATGTGCATGTGCTTCATGAGAAATGTACAACAGATTACTGCCACCTTGGACAAAAGCATTAAAGAGTTTTCTACAGCTTCCAACTTAACCACATTGAGAAGCCCTCCATTGCCTATCCTACATAATTAGAAATCTAATGCCCTGAAGCAGCAAAGGTATTGATTTCTTTGCTAGCACTGTCCACATCCTTGTAATCTCTGTCAAGGGATACAGCAGCCAAATGTTAATGTTTCTTGGGTTTATGTGCAGTAGATAAAATGATGAAATAACTGCACTGGCATGCCTGGTCAAGAAGCAAGACTACATGTGATGTATAAAAATAACCTGCTTTGTAAGGTAAGGATTTAACCAAATCCAGAAGCCACTAGGTAGGAAAAAGGACATACATTCCCAATAAATGTAGCGCCTGCTGGAAACTTATTTGTTCAAGTTAACTATCAAGACATTTTAAGGAGAAAAATGAGGAACAAACAAGTCACTTTAGAGTAGACTTCATAAATGTGAGGTCTTTTCCAAATGAGACAAGAACTGACAGAGGCAGAATATTTATTACCCCTTAAGGTCTTCAGTGCCCTTAAAATTCAGAGGATGAAGGAAATTGTCACCAGTGACAATCTTAGTCATAATATTCGGCCTTCCTACACTGGCACAAGGGGAGTAGCAGAAGTCATGTATGTAACTGCTACAGACCTTAATGCCAGTCAAATGAATGATGGTGAGGTACACACTAAAGGAGACCTGAAGGACTGTGCTCAGGCCTGACACTGGCATCAAAAACGGCTGGGGGACTGTAGTCTTATCCAATGGCTGAGCAAACCAGCAAAATTCACTATGAAGACAGAAGGTCCAAAGGCAGGGAGAGGAACAAATCTGGATGCTATCAAGATCTTCACTACTGAATGGTCAACTTTTTGTTGGAGCAAAGGCAAGCAGACCCTTGTACTGGTGTTCAGACCAAGAAGCAAGTACCAAAGGCATAATGGCCCACATAATAACTGGTCACATCCTCAGTATCTTACAAGTGGGTGCCAGGTGACACTTCTCTACTTAAATGCACGCTTCTCTAATGTGGTGCAGGATCACTGCCTCTCTGTGAAAAGAATGTTGACTTCTGCTAGCAGAATGGACTATGAAAAGGTGCAAGGCCCAAAGACATACTGGAGATCCTAGGATATGTACACTGGATAAAATTTACACTAGACATAATACACTGCGGCTAAGTGCAGGGCACAGGGAAGGCATTCAGCTTCAGTTGTAAAAGCTGGTAAATTGTAGGATTAAGGTGCTGGCAGTGAAAAAAAAACTTAATATCATGGTCAGGTCACAGGTAGAAAAGTACGCATATGGGGCATTCTTCCTTTATACTCTGGTGGCAGAATGAAAACTCTGATGAGCATCAAAACACATGAACTTTTCAATGATGCATGGTAACCAGACATTTAAACTGCACAAGTTACTAGACAGAACTGAGGATAATTGGAAACATACACAGCCCTTAGCCCTAAAGGGGAATTGCAGTGGCTGGACCAAATGGTCATGAGGTTATATGACTATAATCTGCATTAAGAGCCACAATTTCAGGCAAAGCATGTAAGTACTTACCTAACTGCTACACCCACTACACAGGGCCAAATGAAATCAGTATTTACACATTGTTTACCTAACTGGTGGCATCCTTTGTAAAGGCTTTAAATAAGGACACTTGTTTGATAAGACAATAAGTAGTTTGAGATTACTCTTGAAACATTTCTGTGTATGGTAACATTTTAATGTCCATGTGTTTCAGTGAGTTTGCTGTAGTTTAGGTTTTGTAACAGGCATACTTTGTGGCAGGGTTACACTTTTGGTAAGTGTCAAGAGAAAGCACTATGCACTAAACACAAGAAACTAACAGCTATGGTACAAATACACTGCTTGCATCTGTTAAACTTTGTACTAGTACACTGCAGAAAATGAAGAAATATTTCCAAAAACTTCAAATACCAAGCATCGTAAACAAACAAAAAAACATGACTAGTGCGCCTGTGAAACCAAGGTCTGAAAATAACCAAAAAATGAAAAAAATACAATTCTAAAAATATCAAAACACCAAGCATCATAAAAAACACGACTGATGTATGTGAAGCCCTTAATTCTTGAAGTGGAAAAAGTGAAATGCATTGACTGGGCAGCAACTTTGTCTTACTCACACAAATACATCCTTAGTCAAGTTACTGAACTGATCACGTCAGCTAATTCTATTAATGTATTCTAATAAAGAATTTAGCTAATTTAAGTTACTTTTGGGAAGACAAACAGTTGCTGCCAACATACTTCACCATTGCCAATATTGCTGTTATCATTATTAATGTATGAATCAATTTTGGATTTCACTGGTGTTCGGGGATCTATGTCTGCAGCACACTGCTACTGTGAATGAGTCTAAATACAGTATTCATCTACAATTTGTTTTGGGTGAAGAAAAGTAACTAGCATATAAGCATCAGCCTAACAATATTGCATTAATTATTCTTTCTGGTTTCCCTTACCACCTTTAAATGACAGAAGCCCAAGAGATGAAGTCGTTTCCATTCTTAGAATAGTTCCTGACTACTAGATATTAGTCATATGTGACCAAAGTGCTACTTAATAAATGTTGGTATGCATTATACATTGTTCAATAAATTTTGCTAAACCATCTCTGCAGAAGAGGGCCAAAATACTTGTCACATTTTTTTCACCTGCTTTGTGCTATGGTAAAATGCTAAAGTAAATGTAAGTTCTTGTTGCTTATGTTTTTTCAAAACATGTGTATTAGGCTGCACAGTTAATTATAAAAATAAAATACTTAGCACTGGGTGGAGGAGGGGGTTATGAAAGTGTGTTGATCATAAACATGAAGTTCAATGACACTAATCTGTTACATGCTTCATCCTATGGCCTTCCTATCCAGTGCCCCAGACCTGTGCTGGGTCTACCAGCATCTTCTCTCTCCCTAGACTTACTCTGATGTAACTGAGGTCAGTCATGGATCTTAAAGGTGTCCTGCACTACTAGTTATCACCTTCCTCTGCGGGTATTTTTTTAGATTTGGGCCTACCTGGTACTCCCCCCAAGTGCAGTTTAGTGATTGTGACTGAGGAGCAGCCATGCAGGCAACAGGGACATGCAGCATATCACCCCATCTCCATTACAGCTCATCCAGGGCCTACTACCCCTTTTGTCCTTCTTGGACCACACCCCTAATGCGAAATCTCCAGTCCCTGCCAGCGATAATCACATCACAGGGAACACCCACATAGCTGCCCACCCTGGGATGGGTATACCCATTCGTCTACGATCACTCCATCAATCATCTGAAACACTAATCAAACCCAGTCTGGCTGGACTGTAGTCAGGGCCTTATCCCTCTAAGCCACAGGAGTGGCATAGGTACTGGTGAGTGGAATCAGAAAAATGCAACTCCAGTACCAGTATTACTAAACAGAATCAACAATGATTAAGTCTGCCTGGTATTTTAAACCTATGCCCTGAAACTCTGGGAAAGAAATTTTGCTCTAATGTAGCCTACAAAGTATTGTGGTATCAGAGTCATCTGTGATTCTTCTCCGTCACTGTGGCATAAGAATCATGATGGAATACAACAGTGCACTGTGTGTAACTGTGCACGTCATATCACTATCATTACATTACACTTCTGAGAAAAAGCAGGCAACTAGGCTGCACTACTTTCAGGGGTAGAAATAATAAAATTTTCGATTGTCTTAGAAGGCTGCTGCTAGACTGGTAGGTTGTAAGTAATGGAAGGACAGGATAATTCTGAAAGGTGAGATCATCAGTGTGAATATCACTAAACCATGCACTGTGCTACCCTAAGAAGCACAACCCATTATTACAACATATTATCTTTACATAAGCATAACTTCTCAACTCTCTCTAGTCTGCCAAACAGTATGGACCTCTGTGTATCTACATCTTGTATCTCAACGCACACACACAGTTTCCATGTCTGGGATTAGAACTCCTACCCAACTAGTGTGTTACACTACAGCATTACACAGTTATCGCACATGCCACGGAGCTCTAACGTGGATACAAAAAAACACAGACTTTACCACCTGGTAGGTTGGCATGCTAGACTCTGGTGATGGCTCTATGTCATCAGTTTTCTCTTATCTGCTGCTACTGCACAAATTAATTCAGTGCCAAGACAGTGGATTGGATTTCATTTGCATGACATGGTACTTGGGGGGGGGGGGGGGGATTTATTTCTGGCAGGGCTTCCATCAGTGGCAGATTCTGCTTCACTGTATGGGGTAAGAGCAAGCTTGGATGTCCTGAAGTGTTGTTACACTTGGAACACATGCTGCTAAATGGTGATTTTAAAACATTTAACCCAATTAAGGTGAATGTATGTTGATGTGGCAGAGCAAGACTCTGCTAAGCACATCGGAGCATAGTTAACAGCGAGGTTAGTGGTTTGCAACTTCTGCTGTGATAGTCAATGGTATTACTTATGTAAATGTTTGGCTAACATCTAGAGTATATTCTACAACACAATGTTATAAATGTGGATACTGGTGACTCCAGTCATCTTAACACCTATGTACCTGGTCTCTTAGATGCGTGTGAAAGGGTATGTACATAGGCTATGGGAGGTTTTGAGAACTGCACAGGGGTCTGATATATGGTTTCTCATTACATACAAGCCCTAAACAACACACAACTGCACACCACATTCAAGAAGTCCCACAAAGCCTTTTCCCAAATAACCATGAATAACTTACCATGAGACTAGAATGAGTTATTCAGTTTGTTCAGATATCACATAATTTCAGTACACATTTCAGTACAGATTGAGAAGACGATAGGACCGAATAAATCTCCATCATTTATTTCATGCCAATATGCATTTTCAAATGGGAATGACTGAGATGGCTTCCCCTTTTCCCCACCCCAGCTATGCTACCGTACACACTGACCATTAAATAAATAGACTTGGCACACATACTCCAAGCTTTGGATTCCTTATCAGGTGGTAGGGTGTTAAAATGCTACAGTCCTCTCATATCTATAGTAGACTGATGAGATAATACGAGTCAGCTTCGGGATGCTTGCTAAGGGGCTCTTCCCACTCAAGAAGAGCTTACAGAGTGCATCCATCTTTGTTGACGCAGAAGGCTCAACTCAAACTTGGATTTGCCTTTGGATACTTAAGTAACAATCCTTACTAACTAGCTTTCTGGGAAAACAGAGAACCAGGGATCCTCATCCCCCCCCCCCCCAACATATTCCATCAGGCCTTTTCTAGGAAATGGCAGGAAAGACTGAGGCCATTTCAAGATTTTCTTCACAATTCCCGTCTTTTTCAAATCTTGAAGGTCATCTGGAGGCAGAGTGAATTCATTGTTGCTGTCTCTTTCACTGCCAGTGGCCTCCAGATCCTATAACTCCACAAAGTCTAGATGAGAGGTACTCCTGTGCCCTTTGCTTTCAGCAAAAGCAAGCTCATGCATAAGACACGACAAGGAGTGAGTGAATGAAAGTAATTGGATGAAGAGTAAATGGGAACCCATGTAAGAATGCCCTCCAACCAAAAGAGAAATAAACGAAGACAGAGTCCTGTGCTGGGCCTGCTGCAAGCTTCAGACTACATTACTTACGGTCCACTCAAACCCTTAACTCTAGCTCCCACCAGACACTGAATGTCTGTTCGATACCTAGCCTGTGAGTGCAGATTTATTAGAGGGTATGGAAAATGGAAGAAGACCATCACAGGTGAAGCAGACAAATGCTTGGCATCTTATATTCAGGTAAAGTGGTAAACACTGTACAGTGGAAGTAAAAGACATTAAACCTCAGACCTAATATTGTTCTGTGATCTCTACAGCATCACAAAAAGAAACAGCCACAGCTGAGGCTTTAAAAGGAATAAGAAATAATGCAGCGGTTCCTTGCTGTCAGACTGCTTGATGGATTATCAAGCTTGTCTAACAGAAAACATAGGAACACACATTAAATGTCACAATAAGGGGGAAAAGCAGCAGCACTTTTTAGGATGCATTTGTTAAGTGAAGTACAACTTAACCTCAACATTATTTTTCCTTCTTTAATCTATTTCTGAACTGTCAGACGTTCTTATACCTACCTTGACTGGTATCACATTTATGTAGCTACAAAATGTTAATTTTAAAATCTTTTCTGTCTGGGAGAAACTGGTGCACACTTAGTTGGAGAACAGAAGCAGAATAATTTAAACAAAATGGCAAGGGCATACACAGTGCCTTACTAAGAAGACACAGAAAATCATTTAATAGAGTTAACTGCTTTGAATTTCATGGGCTAGAGAGAACTTAAAGTGACATAAGAGAGGTAACAAATACAGTCTTAGAAAGACATGGTAACTAAGGTTTGATGTATTTCAGTTTCCAGGTTTAAATGCTTACACCAATATTAGATGCATTTTAAAAGCACATTCTTTTCAGAATTAGTTGCAACATCATTGTGTTTACTAAGTGTTTTTACTGTATGCTTTTTAGGATCTGATGTTACTTACACTGTGGTATTGCTTTAGCTATTACTGACCAGTTGCTTGACCTATAAAGTGTTTGTATACTGATTATATGCATTATGTTTTTATTATTTAAATATTACTAAAAACAATGCTATTTGTTCAAGAAAGTTCATACATTCAGTAAAAAACATGTTTAGCTGGCACTGCCAATAAATAACTGTTCTGTTATATGAATTTGTTACTTCATGAATTTGTTTTATTTTGTTTCATGTCAAGAAAGTCCAAACTTCACAGTTTTGATTTCCTCCCCAGGTGCTTTTTGTCCCTATGTCTGCTGATCACCACATCAAGCCTCCACCGAAGGGACTTAGGCCCATTCACTTCAATGTACCAGGTATCTCCAGCATGGAGGCAACAGCAATCTGAAGAGGCGGTCATTCAAGCAGCCATAAAGGTAGCTTTACTTGTACCCAACCTTCTTATGCACACTGTGGAAGGGGCACCCTTACTGGTTAGTCCAGCTTACCTCTTCAGACAAGAGCCCTGCAGTGATCAAATATACATGCCCACTAATGCTCTGTGGGTAAGTTTGTCCCTTTGGCTACATAAGTCTGTCTTACACCCCCCCCCCCACAAGATCAGGGCAAGTTGGCATCCATACCTGTTTATGCCTAACCAACAGGCACCTCATCCAATCAGCAACTACATCATTCTGGAACAAGGTACAAAGGTATTATTTCCCAATGAAGAACTACTCTGGAATATGAACTCATGACTTCATAGATTTGTTTTATTTCATTCCCCTTCAATAGAGTCAACAGCTGTGAATTTCTGACTGCATTCTGCACCGTCTTATGGAGATGGAGTCAGCAGACCCATGCACCTCTTTTACAGCTTCAGTTCTTACCTGGTTATTTTGTGCCAACTTATGGTGTCACTAATGATGCAAAGTTGACTGCAACTGATGGCACAGAATCCTTTTTTTACTTAATGAGTCGCTTATGTTTGACAGCATCAGAAAACGTTAACAAATGTTACTCTTCCTGTTTCTGTCCCAGCTATGCCGGTGTGCGACATGGGTTGGTAGGAGCCAGATGGCTTTCTAAAGTTACTAGACTAACATTTTGGTAATTTTTTTGATGGCCACATCAATGAATGACTGTAGATACAGATGAGCTGTTAAAAAAGATTATGAAAAGAAGTTGCTGAAATAGAAAACTTTGCAATGAAACAATGACTTTTTTCAAAGACTCAATACTGCCATTACTCCAAAAAATGTAAAAACTTATTAGAACACCAATGATAAAGACATGCTGTAGGTCGATTGGACACTCTAAATTGGCCCTAGGCATGACTGTGTGTGTGTGTGTGTGTGTGTGTGTGTGTGTGTGTGTGTGTGTGTGTGTGTGTTTGTGTGTGTGTGTGTGTGTGTGTGTGTTTGTGTGTGTGTGTTTGTGTGTGCCTTCTGTGGGAGGCTGAGCGCTGGGCTGGCAACTCGACATGGTAAAAAGTACTGTTTTGTACCTACCATAAATGTAGATGTTCGAGTCTTCACACTGCTGCAGTCATTACACTTGGGTTATCCTGCTGTCAGGCGGTTCCGTAGTCGGCCAGAGTTCCAAAGTCTTGGTCCGGTGTCGGTTGCTGTCGCTTCTTCCCTGACGTCAGTGCGCCAGGGGTATATAAGATGCATCTGACGCCATTTTCTTCAGTTTTTCTTGCCCCAGATGTCAGGTGCCCCCAAGTAGGTAGGCATACATATTGCTAATAAAACATACATAAAAAATAAAAACAATACCTTCAGTTACAAGCATATACACCACAAAGGTTGTATAGGATAGAAAGGTATATATAAGTCCAGCAAGGACAGAGGGGATGGAGGGAGGGTAACCTGGACTGCAGCAGTGTGAACACTCAAACATCTACATTTATGGTAGGTACAAAGCTGTACTATGTTTATCGTGTTACACTGCTACAGTCATTACACTTGGGTAGAATCCCAAAGCTAAGGTTGGGTGGCTGGTCTATAAAGAGTTAGGATTGGCTATGAGGCCCTGCAGAACTGCAGTGGCAAATCCTGCTCTAGATTTAAAGTAAAGAGGCAAGTGGTAATGCTTGGTAAAGGTGTGCACTGAACTCCAAGTTGAAGTCTCCAAAATTTCCTTGGTTGGTACTCCTCTGAGAAAGGCTGTTGAAGTGGCTGTTGCTCTGGTAGAATGTGGCCTAATGTTATTAGGGACTGATTTTCCATGCTGTGTGTAGCAGTAACGAATACAGTGTCCTATCCATTTGGAAATAGTCTGCTTTGAGATAGCCTTGCCCTGTGATCCTGCAGCATATGCTACAAACAGTTGCTCAGTTTTCCTGAAAGCTTTTGTTTTGTCCAAGTAGAAGCGTAGCTGCCTGTGTATGTCCAAAGAGTGCAGAAGTTTCTCCCATTTATTCTGGGGGTTTGGATAGAAAGTTGGCAAATGGATGGTTTTGTTAAGAGCCACACTAGATACCACCTTTGGCATGAAGGTAGGGTTTGTCCTTAAAGAAACCCTGTCCTGATGAAATATTATAAAAGGTTCCACTGCCATTAATGCCTGTAGCTCTGAGACTCTTTGTGCTGAAGTTACTGCCAGGAGCAAAGCTGTTTTCCATGATAAAAATTTTAGATCTGCTGTATTGGCTGGCTCAAAAGGTGGCAAGGTCAGTTTTTCCAAAACAAAATTGAGGTCCCACGTTGGTATTGGTGCTCTCCGGGGTGGTCTTATGTTTTTAGCCCCTCTGTGGTACTGCTTTAGCAAGGGATGAGAGAATAAAGGAGGATCCGTGTTGTAATGAGCTGAAATGGCAGAGGCATGGATCTTAATTGATGAGAAAGACAGGCCCTTGTCCAGCATCTCAGTTAAGTATTGTAAAATCTGAGGAATGTTTGGGACAAGAGGGTCAAGGCTTTGAGCCTGGTTCCAGGCACAGAATCTCTTCCATTTTTCTGAGTAAGATTTCCTGGTGCTAGGCCTCCTGGCCTCCAAAATGACATCCATAACAGCTTTAGAGAGAGGTGTTGCCTGTTTGACTAATGAATCTGCCATGCAGCCAGGTTTAGGGTTTTGAGCTGACCGTGCAGGATCTGATTGTTTTGTTGAGTCAGAAGGTGTGAAATTTAAGGCAAAATTCATGGTGGGCCTTGAGCTAAGTTCTTTAAGATTGGGTACCAGTGCTGGCGTGGCCAGTCTGGAGCAATCAGGATAATCTGTGGTTTTTCTTGTCTGGCTTTTAGGAGTACCTTTGAAAGGAAATGCAGTGGTGGGAAGGCATAAACATTTAGGCTTTTCCAGCTGAACAAAGAGCATTCACTTTCCATGCTTGTGTGTGGTAAGTCCTTGTGCAGAATTTTTGTAGTTGGCAATTCAGTGGGGAGGCAAAAAGATCTATGTCAGGGCACCCCAATTTTTGTGTTACCATGCTGAAAATTTGTGGATTCAATTTCCATTCATGAGGGTCCATAATACTTCTGCTGAAATCGTCTGCCAGAGTATTTTTCTTTCCTGGCAGGAATTGTGCTTGCAGATGAACTTGACAAGTTACAGCTGTGTTCCACAAGGTCATGGCTTGCCTGCATAGGGGATAAGAATGAGTGCCCCCTTGCTTATTTATGTACCACATTACTGTGGTGTTGCCTGTCTTTAACAATTGCCCTGGATGTAGAAGGTCCTTGAAAGCTGTTAGGGCATTTTGAACAGGCAACATCTCTTTTTGATTGATGTGAAGATGCATTTGGTCTGTGGTCCACTTGCCCTGAATACATTTTCCTGGCATGTGTACTCCCCAGGCGTAATCCAAAGCATCTGTTGTTAGAGTCTGCCTGGCTGTGGGTAGAGTGAAAGGCTGACCCTTGTTGAGGTGACATGCCTGTGCCCACCATCAAACCTCCTGTTGTAGGCAGGGAATTATTGGTATTACTGTTTCTAAACTGTGAGAGTGTTGAGTCCAAACACTTTTTAGGTACCATTGTAATTTCCTCATATGCAGTCTGGCATATGGAATTAGTAGTATGCAGGATGCCATGAATCCCAGGGCCTGCAGAATTTTTCTTGCAGGGAGATGGGACTTTTTTGCCAGTAATTCAAAATATTGAGTCAGTTGTCCTTGTTT
This sequence comes from Protopterus annectens, assembly GCF_019279795.1. Taxonomy (NCBI): domain Eukaryota; kingdom Metazoa; phylum Chordata; order Ceratodontiformes; family Protopteridae; genus Protopterus; species Protopterus annectens. The sequence goes on along the minus strand of NC_056751.1, from coordinate 790,790,195 downwards.
GTCTGGCGTGAGATAAGCTATCTGGGCCATTGTATCCAAGCTGGCACCCAGGAATATTATCTGTTGTGAGGGCACTAGTTTTGACTTCTTTTCATTTACTGTGTACCCTAGAGAAATTAGCAGCCTTTTTACAAATGCCAGATGCTTTAGAAGAATGTCCTTTTTCTCTGCTTGAATAAGACAGTCGTCCAGGTATGGATATATTTGAATTCCTTTTTGTCTGCAAAATGCAATTACTAGTGCCAGGCACTTTGTAAAGACCCTGGGCGCAGTAGATAGGCCAAAGGGCAATGCAGAGAATTGGTAGTGCATTGTACCAGCTTTGAATCTGAGGTATCTTCTGCAATCTTGTCTGATAGGGACATGCAGGTATGCCTCTTTGAGGTCCAGAGTAACAAGCCAAGCCTTCTTGCCCAGCATGGGAAGAAGCTGATGTAGTGTCAACATTTTGAATTTCGGAACATCCAGGTAAGTATTTAGAGTTGAAAGGTGTAGTATGGGTCTCCAGGCTTTGTCCTTTCTGGGGACCAGGAAGAGTCTCGAGTAAAATCCTTGTCCTTGTTCTTGCTGTGGTACTTTTTGAATAGCTCTCATGTCCATGAGGGCTGAAATTTGTTTTTGAGCCTCTGCCCATTGATTTTGTGGCAGGTTTGGCATTCCCTTTAGCCTTGGTAAAGTGTGAAAGTAGAACCTGTATCCTTGAGACACAATATTCAGAACCCATTTGTCTTGGGTGATTGTTTGCCAACTTTGAGAAAAAAGTGTTACTTTCCCCCCTAAGGGGGCTGCCAAAAGGGAAGTGCTTGGCAACGAAGGGGAAAGTCATTGGGACTGTTTCCTGTAAGGCTGAGACTTGTCCTCACCTCCTTTTGGGGTTGAGGTACCCCACTGTCGTTGTCTGTAAGAGCCTTGGGGTTGAGATCTGCCTCTTGGGCGTCTGCATCTGCCTCTCTGTGGCCTGTCTGACACTGGAAAGGACCAATTCTTTGTAGGCCAATTTCTGTAAATCGAGGTGGCTGTACCTGTAAGAAATCCTTGGCTGTTTTCAAAGATTTAGCTTTATCCTCCATTTTCTTTAACACTTCTTCTGCCTTAACATCAAACAAGGTATCATGCTGTAAAGGAGCATCCAATAATTTTGCCTTAACATGGTCAGGTAAACTCTGTTCTTTTAACCAAGCACGTCTTCGAATCACAGAACCTGTAACTGCAGCCTCTAAAGAGGCCTCTAAAGAATCAAAACCACATTGCAGAGTATGTTTTCCCACCTGTTCAACTGCATGCAATAAATCCTGCATTTCTTTATAGTCAGGAGCTTCTGAGCTTGTAAGCATTTTCTGTTTTAACTGAGCCATTAAATATTGTTGGTACTTAAGCATGTGAAACTGGCAATTTAAAGCCCTTACTGCTAAAGTTGCAGAAGTGTAAACTTTCTTCCCCCATCTATCCAATGCTCTAGAATCTCTGTCAGAAGGGACTGGATTTTTTGCAATGGAAGCCTTAACCCCTTTGGGACCCTGGGAAATGGTTTCTGGGTCAGCAGAAGGGTTTTTATAAAAAAACTTGTGAGAGTCAGGGACTCTACAGTACCTATCAGGCTTGGCTAGAGCAGGGGGCAAAGAATCAGGAGATAAACTGGATTCAGAGAACACATCATCCACAATATCTAACACAGGCGGAATAGCAAGGGGCCTGTGCTGAGGCAATAAAAGAAAGTCCCTGAGCCTATTCTTGGATTCTGAATAATCCTGACTTTCCCAATGGAAATGCTCCCTCATGGTATGTAAAGTTTCCCCAAAAGAGCAATCCTCAGAAGGAGAGGCAGAAGGGATAGATTCTTCAGCATCAGAGTCCTCATAGGGGGGTAGAGAGTATCCCTGGTCTGAAGAGGAATCAGAGGAAATGGAAACCTGATCAGAGGAATCATAGTCTGTATCCTGCCCAGGCCTTTTCTCAGGAGAGGGATGGGAACCCCTGATTAGAGTAATGAGGTCTTCAGCCATTATGAGCATCTGTTTCTTAGGCATGGAGGACTGTCCTGGAGAATGCTGTACTTGCTTATTTGTCTTTAATGGTGTTTTTGTCTTGGCTGTTGCTTTAATGGTAAGTTGTGAAGGTCTGAAAACACCCTCAGAAGCCGATGCCTGCTCAGTGGCTCTGGACCCATCTGAGGGATTAGTTTCCGTAGGCCCAATACCTTGAGTTTCCAGAGGCCTAGTTGTCTCCACGTGGGAGTCTGAGGCGGCCTGTGGCTCTGAGGTAGCGGGTGTCAGGGGCTGCGAAAGCGCCTCATTGAGAACCGGCGACTGGCCTAGAAGAGGCTTCGTCGTCGGTTTTGGACCTCGGATGCTTGTCTTTGCGTTTTTTTATGAATTGCGGTCGGTTGCTCCGACGGCATTGTATAACTGAACCTTCGGCCAAAGTAGTGCAAAGCAAAATCAAAACGTCGTTTTATAGTGCGTTTGTTAAATCTAGCACAAAACCGACAACTAGTGACGTCGTGATCAGGGCCTAGGCATGGAATACAGTACGAGTGCAAGTCCTTATGAGGTATTTGCTTCCCACAAGAAATACAATTAACTTTTTCTGACATCGGTCTGAGGCAAGAAAAAAGCTTCCCCAACGGGGTACTTAGCTTTATTGAAGACTTCAGATCTGAAATTTGACTTCGAAAATCTCAGGAGTCGTTCGAACGGCACTTGCGAACTGCTTTTGCTTCGGGCACCGCGCGGCAAGAAAGACTGAAGAAAATGGCATCGGATGCATCTTATATACCCCTGGCGTACAGACGTCAGGGAAGAAGCGACAGCAACCGACGCCGGACCAAGACTTTGGAACTCTGGCAGACTGCGGGATCGCGTGATGGCAGGATAACCCAAGTGTAATGACTGCAGCAGTGTAACACGAACATCTCCACTGCCAATCATGAGCAGACAGGTGATCCGCTGTGGCGACCCCTACCAGGAAAAGCCGGAAGAACACCACCAATGTTAAAATGGATAACACTCCATTTATGAAAACATGGAATGCAGAATGGGCCAGTAATGATTTCAAATGGAATTTGATCAGACACAATGAGCTGGACGTGGCTGTTTTACATGCTGAGCTAGAAAGCATTCAAATGTAGTTTACACATTTTTTTGAGGTCACTAGTAATTCACACAAAGACATTTATAACAGTTGAAAAAGGAAATGTCATCAGAGATGAGCTCAAAAAACAATTTGTGACAAGAAAGATCCTGGCAGTACTAATATACATGAAGTTAAAAACATCTCATCCAGTCACAAATGCCACCACATTTTGAAGCCCCAATTATTCAGTCAGAATAAGTCAGGTCCTATCCCTCTTCTCCTGTTTAAGGCAGTTAACACAAGAGATACTGACCTTATTCAAAAAGGCCAATAGGTCTAAAACATGACTTCAACCAATCTGAGTAATGAAATGAGATGAACTTTCAGCAGAGGGAAGCGAGACGCAATTGAATTATGGCAGAATATGGATGAATGCCAAGCAACCTGCATTCAGGAACAGCCAATTTTACTCAAAGTTAAGGAGTGTTCAATACTACAAATATGAATTTAAAAAAAATCTGAGACAGAAGTCAAAATTTTAACAAAATGCCGTATATTCCTAGTATGAGCAATATTTCACCTATGTCTGTACTATCACTATTTGTTAGGAACCTGATTTTTTTTTGTTTTTGATGTTGGCACATACAGCACAGGCAAAAAGTACAGTTGTGTACAGTTACCATAAATGTAGATGCTCGAGCGTATCGCAGTCATCACATTTGGGTTATCCCTGCCAGGGTAGCCCTCGGCCAGACTGAATACCAGAGGCGTACCCCACCAATAGAAAGTAAATACCAAAATGTCCCTTGTAAAGGAGAGAGAGAGGGGGGGGGGTGGAGGGAGGGAAACCAGGACTGCAACAGTGAATACACACGAACATCTACATTTATGGTAAGTGTACACAACTGTACTATGTTATTCATGTTTCACTGTTGCAGTCATCACACTTGGGTTGATTCCCAAAGCTGAGGAAAGGGTGGAGGCAGTCAAGGAGACTAGGAGCTAGGATGCCCTGCAAGACTGCAGTGGCAAAGCCTGCCCTGGATTTGGAAAAGATAGGCAGGTGGTAATGTTTGGTGAAAGTGTGAACAGATGTCCAGGTGGCTGCCTCCAGGATGTCCCTGGTGGGGACACCTCTGAGGAAAGCTGCAGAGGTGAAGGCTACTCTGGTGAGCGAGTCCTGACCCCCTTCGGGGAGGCTTTCCATGTTGCTTGCAACAGAAATGGATGCAGTGTGCTATCCATTTAGAAATTGTTTGTTTGGAGATGGCATTGCCCTCAGGCCCTGCAGCAAAGCTAACCAGCAATTAATCAGACTCTGAATTATTTAGTCCTGTCTAGATAAAATCTGAGCTGTCTGTGCACATCTAGAGAGTACTCCTTTCCCCCTTGTTCTGTGGGTTAGGGAAAAAGTTGGGCAAATTAATGGATTGGTTGACAGCCACACTGGACACCACTTTGGGCATGAAGGACGGGTTAGTCCTGAGGGAAACCCTGTCAGCATGGAAGATGATGAAGGGCTCCACAGCCATGAGTGCTTGTAGCTCGTGAGATCCTTCTGGCTGATGTGATGACCAGAAGAAAAGCGGTCTTCCAGAAGAGAAATTTTAACTCTGCTGAAGATGATGGTTTGAAGAGGGGCAGGGTGAGCTTTTTCAACACAAAGTTAAGGTCCCAAGCTGGGGCAGGTGCTCTTCTTAGTGGCCTCAAGTTGCTAGCCCCTCTTAGGAACTGTTTGATCAGAGGGTGTGAGAAAAGGGGCTGCTCAGTGGGGAAATTAGCAGAGATAGCAGAGGCATGAATTTTAATAAAGGAAAAAGATAGACCACTGTGTAGCAGGTCAGCTAGGTAATCCAGAATGAGAGGGAGGGAGGGAGGGCTGTGCCATATCAGCTCCTTTAGTCTGAATCCAGGTGCAAAACCTTTTCCATTTGTCAGCATAAGACTTTCTAGTGCTAGGGCATCTGGCCTCATGTATAACATCTAGAACCTGTTTACTGAGGTTGGTAGACTGATAAGTGGTAAGGGAATAAGCCAAGCTGCCAAACTGAGGGTGTGCAATTGAGGATGCATGAATTCTCCTTCCCTCTGGGTCAGGAGGGTTGGGGTCTGAGTGAGATGCCATGGTGGCAGTGGGGACAGGCTGTGCAGCAGTGGGTACCAGTGTTGGCGAGGCCAGTCTGGAGCAATAAGAATAATAATGAGATGTAGTGGAGGAAAGGCATAGAACAATTAATTAACCCAGGGGAAGGACAGGGCATACACTTTCCAAGCCATGCAGTGATGCTCCCTGCTGCAGAACCTGCTGAGCTGATGGTTGGTGTGGGAGGCAAAGAGGTCGACCTTCTGGGTGCCCCATTTCTGAGTTATTAGGGTGAAGGTTCTTTTGTCTAGCTGCCACTCGTGTGGGTCCAGGAGATTTCTGCTTAAGTGATTCGCCAGAGAGTTTAGAGAACCTAGCATGAATTGTTCTAACAGGTGTTGCATGGCAAAGGCTGTGTGCCAAAGGGTCATGGCCAGCCTACATAGAGGGTAGGAGTGAGTTCCTCCCTGCTTGTTGATATACCACATCACAGTGGTGCTGTCTGTTTTGATCATGAGAGCCCCTGGGGAGACAAAGGGCCTGAAAGCTGTCAATGCGTGATGGACAGCTAACATCTCTTTTTGGTTGATGTGCAGATGGATTTGCTGTGGGCTTCATTGGCCCTGTATGCACCTGCCATCCAGGTGTGTACCCCAGGCATAGTCTGATGCATCTGTAGTGAGGGTCTGGGCGGCGGGGGTTGGTGAAAAAGGTAGTCCCTCGTTGTACTCGTTGTAGGAGCATGTTGCTGCCCACCAAAGAAAATCTTTCCTGAGCCAAGGTATCATGGGTATAAGAATTTCCAGGTCTTGACAGTGTTGACACCAAAAGCTTTTTAGGTACCACTGAAGTTTCCTCATATGCAGTCTGGCATATGGAATGAGGAGAATGCAGGAGACCATGAACCCCTGAGCTTATAGGATTTTCCTTGCAGATAACTGGGGTCTGGTGGCTAGTTTAGAGAAGCAGACTGTCAGGTAAGTTTGCTTTTCTAGTGTAAGGAATGCCATCTGGGATGCTGTGTCCAGGCTTGCTCCCAGGAATATAATCCTTTGGGTGGGTACTAGTTTGGATTTCTTTTCATTGATAGTGTACCCTAGGGAGGTCAGTAGGGACTTTACAAAGGGCAGGTGCTTCAGCAGCTTTTCCTGTCTGCTTGAATTAGGCAGTCTAAATATGGGTAAATTTGGATATTCCTTTGTCTGCAAAAGGCAATGGCCAGAGCCAGACATTTTGTGAAAACTCTGGGAGCAGTAGATAAGCCAAAAGGAAGTGCAAAGAACTGAAAGTGCAGAGATCCTGCCCTGAAACATAGGTATTTCCTGCATGATTCCTTGATAGGAATGTGGAGGTAGGCCTCTTTTAGGTCTAGGGTGGCTAGCTAAGCATCCTTGGAGAGCATGGGTAGCAGTTGCTGGAGGGTATGCATTTTGAATCACCAGGAAGGTGTTTAGAATGGAAAGACTGAGGATGGGGCACCAGGTGCCTTCTTTTCTGGGTACTAAAAAAAGTCTGAAGTAGAAACCTTGGCCTTTCTGTTCTGCAGGAACGTGCTCTATTGCCTTCAGAGAGAGCAGGAAAAGGACTTGTTTTTGGGCCTCTGCCCACTGGTTTGGAGGTAGACCTTGGAACCCTTTGGGGTTGGAAGAGTGTAGAAAGAAAATTTGTATCCCTGGGACACTATGTTGAGGACCCCACGGTCGCTGGTAATGGTGACCCAGGTGCTTACATGAAAGGAGAGTTTTCCTCCTAGGGGTAAGTGAAGGTGGGCAAAGGGAGGGGGTGGTGGAGGAGAGTCACTGTGAGTTCTTACCATGAGGGGGTGGCTTAGAACTCCCTGTTTTTGAAGTGGAGGAATTCCAATGTTTTGATCTCTGCTTTCCCTGTGGCTGCTGTCTGGGGGGTCTGATTTCACGGGGTCTGGGCTGAACTGACCTGGTGGGAGCAGGAAAGGACCAGTGCTTGGAGGGGCAATACCTACTGAACCTGAGTGGCTGGACCTGTAAGAAATCCTTAACTATCTGCATAGGTTTAGCTTTTTCTTCCATCTTTTTTAAGACCTCCTCTGCCTTAGTGCCAAAGAAGTTGTCATGTGCAAGGGTGCATCCAACAATTTAGATTTAACATGGTCTGGCAAGGGCTGTTCCTTAAGCCATGCATGCCTTCTAAGGATAGAACTGGTGAGTGCTGCCCTGCAAGAAGCTTCTAGGGCATCAAAACCGCAGTGTAAAGTGTGCTTAGTAACTTGACTTGCAGAATGCATTAACTCTTGTAGCTCTTTAGATTCTGCACAAGCAGGAAAGGAAGACACTTTTTGTTTTAGGAGTTCCATGGTATGTTGCTGAAATTTTAGCATATGGAACTGGCAATGTAGTGCTCTGATAGCAAGAGTAGCAGAGGTGTATACTTTTTTACCCCATCTGTCTAGTGCACGGGAATCCCTATCTGAGGAGGTGAGATTCTTAGCAGAGGTTGCTTTAATTACTTTAGGCCCTTGAGAAATTACATCAGGGTCAGCAGTAGGATTTTTGAGAAGAAATTTGTGTGAGTCAGGGACTCTGTAATACTTGTCAGGTTTTCTGGGTGCAGGAGGTAGGGTGTCAGGAATCAAACTGGATTCCAGGAAAACATCGTCCACAACATCCAGGACTAGGGGAATGGCCAGGGTCTGTGCTCTGGAAGATCTAAGAATTCCCCGAGTCTCTTTAGACTGAGGGTAGTCCTGACATTCCCACTGGGAATGCTCCCTTAAGGTATGAAGGGTTTTCTCAAAGGAAAAGTCCTCGGGTGGAGAGGCTGAGGGAATGGAATCTTCTGCATCAGAATCCTCATAAGCAGAAAGGGGTTGCATGTCTTCATATTCAGATGCATCAGTGTCATCAGACTCCTGTTCAGACAAAACTAATGGGGACAGACCTCTTCTTCTTTTGGAAGGGGTAGCTTGGCTTCCCCTGATAAGCACGATAAGGTCTTCTGTCATTTTAAATATTTGAGACTGAGGCAAGGAAGCAGGTGCCCGAGAGTGAATCATTGGTTTCTTGGGTGTGGTTCGTACCCTGGGCCTTAGAAACTTGGTCGTTTTTGAAAGAATGGTAGACAGGAAAGAAGTCGTTGGTTTGTGTCAAGAATCGGTAGTGCAAAGTACTTCCTCGGAAGCCAGTGCCTGCTCAGCGGCTCCGGACCCATCCAATGGAGACAACACCGCAGGATCCTTAGTCGAAGAAGAGTTTTGCGGCATACTGGACTCTGAAAGGGTCTTGGTAGCAGCCTGCGAATCCACAGAAGCAGGCATCAGGGGCTGCGAAAGGGCTCTCACTGAGGACCGGAGAACTGACAACTACCTTAATGGAAGCGTCATCAGTAAGCTCAGACCTGTGCGGTCCTGTCTCTATCTTTATCTTTATATTTTTTTGGAAGATCTGCTGTCGGATGGCTTACTGAAGCCATATCAGAATTCAAGGACTGTAAGTGAAAATATCTAGCTACAATAAGGGCCCGACAATGTAAAGTTCTGGCGTTGAACAAAGCACAAAAGTGACAGCGGGGAAAGTCATGGTCTGGGCCTCAGCAAGTGATGCAGTAAGAATGAAAGTCTCGGTGTGGTGTTTGCTTTCCACAGGTGAGACAATTGTTAACTTCTTCTGACATTGGTTAGTGCAAGAAAAAAGCATCCTCAATAGGGTACTTAGCTTTAGAAGACTTCAGCTTCAATTTGGAAGATGAAACTCAGGTAGCGGCTGACCGGCACTTGTGCGAACTGCTTCTGCTTCGGGCTCCGTGGCAAGAAAGACTGATGTAATGGCATCGGTTGCCTTACTTTATACTCCTGACGACCTGATCAGTCCTGAAGCAACAAACTTCTAAGGTCAAAGCAGTGATAAATCTGAAATTGTACTCGTGTATAGATCCAAGAAATACAACTCCAAAGAAATGCCAGATACTTTTAATACAACAAAGCTTTTGGATTACAAATCCATTAGTGTTAATGTCCTGAAGCGACAGCAACCAACGCAGAAATACTACTCCTCTGGGGCCGGCCGAGGGCTGCCCTGGCAGGGATAACCCAAATGTGATGACTGCAACAGTGAAACACGAAGAACATCATTGATTTATCTTTCTGATTCCTTCTCTAAACTATGGTTTATCTGAACAATTAAGTGAAGTGGATACATGTATTATTTTTAGCAAGTGTATAAAACATTTTTTTTTATTTATTTGTACATGAATGTCAAGCCCTCTTTTTTTTTTTTTTTTAAGTCATGCCAAGAGCATTTTGATTGCAGATGATGGCAGCTCTTTAGTTATTATGGATAGTGTTACATATCAATGACAGCATAAGTGAAGATCTTTCAGATTTAATAAGTTACCTAAAAGATGATGTGATTATTGCTATCAGTGCCCATTTAGAATATTTTCTTGGGAGAAATAGTGAACAGATATATTTCACCTGAAGTTTTTAATTTTCTTACAGTGCAACATCTACATTCAGCACTCCCAGTGGAATACTGAAGGCTCATAAGAACCTTACCAATCCACCATTTAGACCTTCCCTTGCTGTCAAGGACTAAAACAGAGCTATTGCCAGTTTAACAGAAAAAGAAGTTATGTTCTTACTATAACATTCCATCTGTGTTGTCCAACTTCATTCCATTAACCTGAGGGATTTGGTTCCAACATTCGAAACCTACTGGGCGCCTTCTCACAGCTCGAGATTCCAAACTTGAGCTCCTCCTACCTACCCACAATGCCTGCTCCCCCCCCCATGTTACCTCAGATCAAGTTTGCGCACCAGAAAAAGGTGTTCATAACCAGCATAAACTATAATACATACACACATTTATTTATATACACACACACACATATATATATATATATATATATATATATATATATATATAAAATAATAAAACTCCCAACAACAGAATATCAGGACCTCAACCAAAGAAAGAATTCCTAGAAAAACTTCTAAGCTTCCTGAAAAAAACATGGACGGGGAAAGGGGGGTAGGAAGGTTAATGGAATGAAGTTGGACAACACAGACGGAATGTTATAAGAACATAATGTCTTTCTCTGACATTACCCAACTCATTTCATTAACCTGAGGGACAGAGTCCCCAGCTACCATAACCCAGGGTCACCATTAAGGAAGGATATTCCAGAGTACAGCAGAACCAAAAGCACTTCTGCTCCTGGATACCAAGTCCAATTTGTAATGACTGACGAAAGCACGAGGGCTGACCAAGTAGCAGCAGCACAAATATCTTCAACAGAAACTCTGGACCAGGCAGCTTGAGCAGTGGCCATACACCTGGTAGAGTGCGCCCTTACCGGACCTGGCAATGGAACGCCTTTAGAAGAATGCAATCTTTCAACCATTTGGCTAAAGGAACTTCCTTGCCTTTTTTAGCATTCAAAAAGGAAACAAATAACAGATTGCTCTTCCTGAAGGATGTTGTTCTATGGATGTAAAAATGAAGTTATCTATGCGCATCAAGTATGTGTAAGGTGTACTCGCCTTTGTTCTGATATTGAGGGAAGAAAAAGTACAGTTGTGTACACTTAACATAAATGTAGATGCCCGAGTGTATTCACTGTTGCAGTCATTACATTTGGGTTATCTGTTTGCAGGTAGCTCTCAGTCGGCCTGATTAACAAAGTCTTGGGTCCTGTATCGGTTGCTGTCCCTTCTTCCATGGCGTCAGGTCGTCAGGGGTATAAAACATGCAGCCGACACCATTACATTAGTTTTTCTTGCCCCCCCTAATGGGAAGCAATTAAATATAAAAGTACAAAGATATACCTCCAACAAAAAAGCAAATACACCAAAAAGGCTTTTAAGCATAGTAAAGGAAAGTACAGGTATAGCCAAAAGAAGTTAGGGGGCTGGAGGGAGGGTAACCAGGACTACAACAGTGAATACACTCAAACATCTACATTTATGGTAAGTGTACACAAGTGTGCTATGTTCTTCGTGTTTCACTGTTGCAGTCATTACATTTGGGTAGATTCCCAAAGCTATGGTTGGGAGGAGGAATTCAGATAGCATTAGGGCCAGCTATAAGGCCTTGCAAGACTGCAGTGGCAAAGCCAGCTCTGGATTTAGAGAAAATTGGCAAATAATAATGCTTGGTGAAAGTATGTACAGAACTCCAGGTAGCAGCTTCTATGATTGTCCTTGGTAGGGACGCCTCTGAGAAAGGCTGTAGGGGTAGATGCAGCCCTGGTGGAGTGAGGTCTGATCCCCTGGGGGAATAGGTTTTTCATGGTGTTTATAGCAGAAATTAATGCAATGGCTTATCCATTTAGAAATGGTTTGCTTTGATACAGCCTTCCCCTCTGCCCCTGCAGCAAATGCCACCAGCAGTTGTTCAGATTTCCTTTGAGGTTTAGTCCTGTCCAAGTAGAATCTAAGTTGTCTGTGCACATCAAAGGAATGCAGTATCTGTTCCCCTTTATTCTGTGGATTGGGAAAGAAGGCTGGCAAATGAATGGACTGATTAAGAGCCACACTGGATACCACCTTGGGCATGAAGGATGGATTGGTTCGAGGGACATCCTGTCCGCATGAAAGATGATGAAAGGCTCCACTGCCATAAGGGCCTGTAATTCAGATACCCTTCTAGCTGAAGTGATTGCTAAAAGGAAAGCTGTTTTCCAAGAAAGAAAATTTAAGTCTGCAGTAGCAGCTGGCTCAAAAGGAGGTAGAGTGAGTTTCTCCAAGACAAAGTTAAGGTCCCAGGCTGGGGTTGGAGCTCTCCTGGGTGGTCTCACATTTTTGGCCCCTCTGAGGAACTGCTTGAGCAGCAGATGAGGGAAGAGAGGAGGTTCTGTGTTATGAGCTGAAATGGCTGAGGTGTGGATTTAATGGAGGAAAAAGACAGGCCCTTGTGAAGCATCTCGGGTTAAGTATTGTAAAATCTGAGGTAAATTGGGCGCTTCTGTGCTCATCCCTTGAGATTGGTTCCAGGCACAGAATCTTTTCCATTTTTCAGCATAAGATTTTCTAGTACTAGGCCTCCTTGCCTCTAAAATTATATCCATCACAGGTTTGCTGAGGGATGGTAAAGGAGAGATTAAGTAATTAGCCAGGCTTCAAGGTTCAGTGTTAGAAGCTGAGGGTGCAGAATCTGGTTCTCCTGCTGAGACAGCAGGGAAGGAGTCCGATGCAGGTGCCATGAAGATAACAGTGACACACTGCGCAGGAGGGGGTACCAGTGTTGGCACGGCCAGTCTGGAGCAATCAAAATTATCCTTGGTTTGTCATGTTTGATTTTTAGTAGTACTTTGGGGAGCAGAGGCAGAGGGGGGAAGGCATAGACTGATAGGTTTTTCCAACTGAAGGACAGAGCATCCACTTTCCAGGCTTGTTTGTGGGGAGTCCTTGTGCAAAATTTGTTCAATTGGTAGTTCTGGGGAGAGGCAAACAGGTCTATATCTGGGATCCCCCATTTGCTTGCCAACATGTTGAAAGTCCTTGGTTCCAGTTTCCACTCGTGTGGGTCCATGAGGTTTCTGCTTAGTCCGTCTGCCAGTATATTTAATTTTCCTGGCAGGAATTGAGCTTGTAGGTGCACTTGGTAGCTCAAGGCTGTGTTCCACAGTGCCATGGCTAGTCTGCAGAGGGGATAAGAATGTGTACCCCTCTGCTTGTTTATGTACCACATAACAGTGGTGTTGTCCATCTTTTCCATTAGTTGTCCTGGAAGAATGTGATCCTTGAAGGCTGTCAGAGCATTCTGTACAGCTAACATTTCTTTTTGATTGATATGTAGGTGCATTTGACTTGGGTTCCATTTGCCCTGAATGCACTTCCCTGCCAGGTGAGCCCCTCATGCATAGTCTGATGCGTCTGTTGTTAGGGTTTGGGCGGCAGAGGGTGGTGTGAAAGGTAGTCTCTTGTTTTGGTGGCAGGCCTCTCCCCACCAAAGGAACTCTAGGCGTAGACAAGGTATGATAGGAATCATTGTTTCTAGGTCCTGAGAATGTTGAAACCATAGGCTTTTTAGATACCACTGTAGTTTCCTCATATGCAGTCTAGCATATGGAAGAAGAAGAATGCAGGAGGCCATGAACCCCAAAGGCTTGCAGTATTTGTCTTGCAGATAGCAGGGTTTTTGTGGCCACTTGTTTGAAGTAGGTTGTCAAATGAATTTGTTTCTCTGGCGTGAGGTAAGCCATCTGGGAAGTTGTATTCAAGCTTGCTCCCAGGAATATTATTTGTTGACAGGGTAACCAGGTGCTATTTCTTTTCGTTTACGGTGTACCCCAGACAAGTTAGAACCCTATGTACAAAGGCCAGATGATTCAAAAGTATGTCCTGGCTTTCTGCCTGAATTAGACAATCGTCCAGGTATGGGTATATTTGAATATTTCTTTGCCTGCAAAATGCAATAACTGGAGCTAGGCAGTTTGTGAATACCCTGGGCGCAGTAGATAAGCCAAAGGGCAGTGCAGAGAACTGATAGTGTGTGTAGCCTGCTTTGAAGCGTAGGTATCTTCTGCAAGATTCCCTGATTGGGATGTGCAGGTATGCTTCTTTTAAATCTAGTGTTGCCAACCAGGCATCTTTGCCTAGCATAGGAAGTAACTGGTGAAGAGTCAGCATCTTGAATTTTGGAATCTCCAAAAAGGTATTTAGAGTAGACAGGTCCAGGATAGGACGCCATGAATTGTCTTTTCTGGGTACCAGGAAAAGTCTCGAGTAGAAACCTTGCCCCTTTTCCTTTTCTGGTACCAGCTGAATAGGCCCCATGCTTAAGAGAGAAAGTACTTGTTTTGGGGTCTCTGCCCACTGATTTGGGGGTAGGTCCAGCCACCCGCTTGATGTTGGCAACGTGTGGAAGTGAAATCTGTATCCCTGGGATACTATATTTAAAACCCATTTGTCCTGGATAATGAGTTCCCAATTCTTTGCATGAAGAGCAATCTTTCCCCCCAAAGGGGCAGTCAGTTGATAAGTGTTTGGAAATTTTTAAAGGAAATCATTGAGACAATTTACCATAGGGGCGAGTCTTATTACTTCTAGATTTGGAAGTGGAGGCCCCCTACTGCTTAGTTCTGTGTGTCCCCTGGGATTGAAACCTGGGATTTTTGCTGTGTCTGGGTTTGGCTTGAAAAGACCTGGAAGGGGTTGGAAAGGACCAATTCTTAGAGGGCCAGTGCCTACTAAATCTAGGAGGCTGAACTTGTAAAAAAAATCTTTTAACAGTTGACACAGCTTTATCTTCCAACTTTTTAAGAACTTCCTCAGCCTTTTTGCCAAACAAGTGATCCTGATTTAATGCAGCATCCAACAATTTCGCTTTAACATGATCAGGCAAAGATTGCTCCTTAAGCCAAGCATGCCTTCTGAGCACAGACCCAGTAACAGCAGCCCTGCAAAAGGCCTCTAATGAATCAAAACCACATTACAAAGTATGTTTTCCAACTTGTTCAGCAGAATGCATTAAATCCTGTAATTCTTTATTTTCCACACAGTCAGGAATCAATATCATCTTCTGTTTAAGCAGTCCAATAACATGTTGCTGATACTTTAACATATGAAACTGGCAGTTTAAAGCCATACTGGCCAAGGTTGCAGAAATGTAAACCTTCTTACCCCATCTATCCAGCGCCCTGGAGTCTCTATCAGAAGGGGTAGGATTTTTAGCAGTAGAAGCCTTAATGCCCTTGGGCCCTTGCGAAATAGTCTCTGGATCTACAATAGGATTTTTAAAAAGGAACTTGTGAGATTCAGGGACCCTGCAGTACCTGTCAGGTTTTCTGGAAGCAGGAGGCAGGGAATCAGGGGCCAAAAACTAGATTCCGAAAAAGCATCATCAACAATGTCTAGTACAGGAGGAATAGCTAAAGGCCTATACTGAGGTAGGAGAAGGAAATCCCTAAGCCTCTTTTTTGAATCAGAAAAATCCTGGCTTTCCCAGTGGAAATGCTCCCTTAGAGTATGTAAGGTTTCCCCAAAAGAAAAATCCTCAGGAGGGGAAGGAGTCCTCTGCATCAGAATTTTCATAAGTAGATAACGGCAAATCCAGAGAATCAGTAGAATCAGAAAAAAACAGAATCTTGATCAGAAGATTCATAATCAGCTTCAGTCCTAGGCCTCTTAGAAGGGGGGGGGGGTTGGCTACCCCTGATTAGAGTTATTAGATCTTCAGCTATTCTTATCATTTGTTTTTTAGGCATAGAGGCCTGAGCATGTGGCCTGGGCATCGGTTTTTTAGGCATGGATCGAGATTTAGGCCTAAGTAAAGAAGGAGGCATCGATTTAATATGCAAGTCCGTAGGCCTGAATACACCCTCAGAAGCCGGTGCCTGCACAGCGGCTCCAGACCCATCCAAGGTAGAGACATCTGCAGGTTCCATAGTTGAAGCATCCCGCGGCATACCGGACTCCGAATAGGTCTCAGTAGAGGCCTGCGAATCAGAAGTAGTGGGTATCAGGGGCTGCGAAAGTGCCTCACTGAGTACCAGCGAACTGGCGACTGGCTTAGGAGAAGCGTCGTCGGCAGTTTTGGACCTTGGCAGCCTGCATCTGTCTTTATCTTTGCATTTTTTCGGAAGCCCGGTAGTCGGATGGCTAACCGATGACATTTCTGGATAATTAAACTGAGAACCGAAATATTTAGAGGCGAAAATATATCGACGACGGATAGTGTGCTGATTAAATAAAGCACAAAACCGACAGCAAGGTACGTCATGGTCAGGGCCTAGGCAAGGAATACAGTACGAATGAAAATCTTTATGAGGTATTTGCTTTCCACAAGTAATGCAATTATTAACTTTTACTGACATCGGTAAGGAGCAAGAAAAAGTTTCCCCAATGGGGTACTTAGCTTTAGTTTAAGACTTCGATTCTGAAACTCGAAAATGAAAATTTCAGGAGTTGGCTGACCGGCACTTGTGAGCTGCTTCTGCTTCGGGCACCGCACGGCAAGAAAGACTGGGGTAATGGCGTCAGCTGCATGTTTTATACCCCTGACAACCTGACGTCATGGAAGAAGGGACAGCAATCGATGCAGGACCAAAGACTGTTCAGGCCAGCTGAGGGCTACCTGCAAGCAGATAACCCAAATGTAATGACTGCAACAGTGAAACACGAAGAACATCTGGAAGATCAACTGACTGGTTAATGTTAGTCTCTTTAGCCACCTTGGGTAAAAAAAGAAGGATTTGTATGTAAATAACTGTCTTTATGAAAAACCAAGTATGAGAACTTGGCGGAAAAAGCCTGCGGCTCAGACACTCTCTTGGCCAAGGTAAGAGCTACTAGAAAGAGAGTTTTCTAGGAAAGAAATTTTAGATCCATGGTAGCTGAAGGTTCAAAGGGGGGATGGACCAAAGCCTGTAAAATCATAGTAAGATCCCAAGGGGCACAGGATCCTTGACTGGGGTCGCAGTAAAAAAAAAAAAAAAAAAAAAAAAAAAAGTGCCCCTAAGAAAAGCTTTACATAACTTAGAAGAGGCCAAAGACACTGAATCAAAACCAAAGTGAAAGTCAGAAATGTCAGCAAGCTGTACCTTGAATGTAGAGTGACTCGCGCCTTCCTTGAAAAGGAAAGCTAGAAAGTGTAAGACAACTGAAACCAGTGCGGTAAAAGGATCTATCTGATTCTGCTCTGCCCAAAGAGAAAATCTTTTCCATTTGCTCTTGTAAATCTTGTGAGTGGAAGCTCTTTGTGATGAAATCAAAATGTCCCGAATTGGAGAAGACAGCCTGGGAGATCTAGCTATCACTGGAAGTGGAGAAACCACGTGTTTAATTTCAGGGCCTGAAGATTGAGTTGTGAATGCCCAGATGCATTACACAAAAGATCTGGACTTTGATCCAACCTCATCGGGGGGAAAATCAGATGAGACCAAAGAAAGGTGAACCAGGTTTGTTGAGGCAAAAAGGGAGCAATAAGGATCACTTTGCGTCACAACTTGAAAGCTTTCTCTAGTAACTTGAGAATCAAGAGAAGAAGGGGAAAGATGTACAGCAGACTGGAGGGCCAAGCATGAACCTGAGCATCCCGAGGGGACTGTCCCTGAGGAGGGATCAAGGCAAAATACTTGCTGCGTTTGTTGTTGAGGGGGATGCAAAGAGGTCACAGCAAGGATAAACCCATTTCTGGAAGACTGCCTCTGCCACAGATTGGTTCAGGGAACACTGCTGAGTCTGTCAGCCAGAATGCTGGACTCCCCCGGAAAATGTGTTACCACCAGAAAGCGGTTGGAAGAAATTGCCCACTGCCAGACCCTTGATAACGGGGGTAAGACCTGGTCCATTCCTGTTTGTTGAGGTACTAACCAATGACATGTCTGTTTGGATCACAACAGTCCCCCAAGGAAGAAAGCTGTCTAGTTCTTGCAACGCTAGAACTGCTCTCATCTCGAGGGCATTGATATGCAGCTTAGTCTCTTGGGGCGTCCAGATGCCTTGGACCGTCTAACCCAGATAATGCCCCCCCACCCATACTGGGAGGCGTCAGTCAGTGGTCAACATGGCAATTTGGGAAGGGAGAACAAATGGTTGTCCTAGAGTCATGTCTGGTGACTGAAAACACCAAAGGAGAGAATCCCTGCACACACGGGAAAACTTTATGGGAAAATTTAAGGGATTTCTGAGAAGAGACCACTGTACCACCAGGGTCCACTGCAGAATGTGCATATGAAAACCTGCCATTGGAAGAAGGGTTATGATTGCTGCCATGGAGCCCAAAGCCCGCAGAATTGGAGAGGCCGGGGGTGTTGGATCTGTTAAGTTCTGGTTGACAACTGACCTCAGATTTAGTAGCCTGCCTGATGTGAGATAAACTTGAGCCACCATTGTGTCCAGATGTGCCCCTATAACGTCTACAGTCTGAAATGGGTCCAGGTGATTTTGAAATTGACTTTTGCCAATTTACTGTTATGTCCAAGGTAGATGCTAGATTGAGGAATCATGGGCCTGAAAGAGAAGATGCTTGGTTTGGGCAGTTAGGAGACAGTCTTCCGGATATGGAAATATCTGATACCCTTGCAGTCGGAGATGAGCTGCAACTACCACTGGACATTTGGTGAACACCCTGGGGGTGGTGGTGAGACACAATGTAAGCACACAAAACTGGTATTTACTGGTTCCCAGCCTGAAACAAAGAAAGAACCTGGAGCGTCTGTCCAACTTGATATGGTAATACGCATCCTTCAGGTCTACAGAGGACTTCCAATCGCCCATGTTCAGGAGGGGTAAGATGGACTGAATCGTGACCATCCTGAATTTGATGTGTTTCACTAACATGTTCAGGTATGCAAGATCCAATATTGGCAGCAGATGCCCTGTCTTTCTGGGTACTAAAAAGAATCTGGGGGAAAACGCCTGATCCGATCTGATTGAGGGGGAACCTCGAGGATGACTCTTTTGTAGTAACTTTCTTATAGGACGTGTCCTCCCTCTGACTGGGTGGAACATTGGGGAGATGGGATTTTTGTTTGGGAATGTCAGAAAAGAGAATGGTGTATCCTCTGGATATGATCCTTAGCACCCACTTGTCGTTTGTGATGGCCTCCCAGGCTTCTGGGTGTAAGGAAAATCATCCCCTGACTGCTTCCAGAAGACAGCAGTTGGGTAACCCTTCTGGAACACTGGAATGGTTTTGTCTGTGGCAGGTTCCCACGATCCTTGATTTTGTGGACCCCCCCTCGGCCAAGTGCTTGGGTTATCGTTCTGACTATATCCCAGTCTGTCTCAGGGGGAAAAGTCTCCCTGAGTGTCCTGGAAAGGGCCCTGTGACTTCCAAAACCACATTTTCCCACTTCCACGCTGGTTCATAGAAAAGGGTCTGTTGTGGAGTAGAAAAATGGATCCCGATAGCAGACAGGGTCTTACTATCTTTCTCACTCTGGGTCAAGGTGTCACATACCATAGGCCAAAACTAGGTGGAGCCATAAAAAGGGGCATAAAAAGGGGCATTAACGAAGGACTGTTTGAAAGGCCCCACAACATCGCACAGCGTCATCCAGACATGACGCCTGACGGCAATGCCTGAAACAGCTGCTCTTGAGGTACCCTCCACAGCATGAGAGCTAAGCCTCATGGACGCATTAGCCAGGGAATGTAAGGTGGCCAATCTAGAGAAAACGGAGTTCTGTCCTTGGGAGGTATACACTCATGGACTGAGCTAGAAAGTTCCTTAACGGAGACCCTTTGTAGCTGGGTAAAATGAGAGAGGTAGCTCAACAGGCAAAGAGCAAAGGAAGATGAGGCATAGACCCTCTTACCAAATCTGTCCAGAGTGTGGGATTCTCTATTT
The DNA here is from genome assembly GCF_019279795.1 of Protopterus annectens. Taxonomy (NCBI): domain Eukaryota; kingdom Metazoa; phylum Chordata; order Ceratodontiformes; family Protopteridae; genus Protopterus; species Protopterus annectens. The sequence continues at coordinate 790,770,770 of NC_056751.1, read as the reverse complement.
GGGGGGTGGACAGAAGAGAGCTCTTTCTTGGTAGCTGTGGCCACAACCAAGGCATTACCAGGATTCCCTGGGACCAAACCTGTTTGTCAGCTAGGCACTCAAAATTTTACCAGCACACTTGGGGATGGGTTCTACTGTATCTGGCTCCTTCTAAGCACTCGATGACCCCAGCTGGATCAGCGGGGAGGCCGGGGGGGGGGGGGAGTGACACCCAGGTGGCAGATGGGCCGGACCCGAAAGCTTCCAACAACACAGACTCCCGTGTTTGGGAGGACCATCCACCCTTCTGGCAAAGGATTTCCAGGATGTCACCAAAAAGTGACCTCGTCGGGTGGAGGATGCAGATATCACAATGGAGAGGCCACAAACAGTAGACACACTCCTCATGGGTGTCAGATAAAGGGATCCTACGCCCACAAGAATTGCATTTTTTGAACCCTAGAGTCTTTTGATCAGTCATAGGGAAAGAAAGGGGAAAGCCAAAGAGAACAGCGACTCGCTGCCAAACACCAAGTGCAGCAAATGAGATCTGAGGTAGCATGGGGAAGCGGAGCATTGTGGGTAAGTAGGAGGAGCTCAAGATTGGAATCCCGAGCTGCGAGAAGATGGCCGGTCGGTTCTGAGCATCACAATTGAATCCCTCATATAAATGGAATGAGTTGGACAACATCAGATTATACATTAAAACAACTGTGGTTAAAATTCCACATCTTTTAAAGTACAGCTTTTATTTAACTGACAAGATTAGAAAAAAATCAGCAGGACAACTGACCCAATGTCTGCAGTGAGACAGAAACTGGATAAGAAGCTGGAGATGAGGGAATAGTCCAGCTGAGTATTTATGGACATAAGAGCAATCATAACGACAAGGCCCTAGAAATCTGATTAAGGCAGTCATGCAATGGTTCAAGTTTCAGAAACATTTGTAGAATTATTGCAGACTACACACAGGAATACAATAATACAAATGCAAACAGTGTTTAAATTCACACATGGGTTTGCATTGTGAGCAGGTGTACATTAGGGTTCAGCTCTGAACACATTCCTGCTCATACTAGTGTTGGACTACATTAGAAAATAAATCAGAGGGCCAAACCAACGAAACTACTGTATGCAGATGATACAGGAACCTCAGCAAATAACAGGGACTGGAATGCAAAATTGAAAGAAACCATATACAAATATGACCGTTTTCATAGTAGGAAATGGGGAAATCAGAAGATGAAAAATGAGACAGAAAAAACGTGGAACAGGATAATTGTTTCAAATATCTGGGAGGTGTGGTGGAGTAGGGAAATCTGAATGAGAAGGTCAAAGCTAGAATCAGTGGTGCTGCAGCCGACAGGAAAAAGGTGTGCGGGGTAGTGTGCAACATAAAAATACCAAAGAAGCTGAAAAGTAAGATGTATAAAACAGCGATGCATTCTTCTGTATGGTACAGAGCAACTGATGAAGCTTGAGGTGATGACGATGAAGGCCCTGAGACAGGCAATAGACCACACAATGTGGTAAAGACAAAGAAATAAGGACATCAGAGCTGAAAACAAAGTAGCTCCAACTGCAGAGAAGGTCAAGGAGAATAGACTGTGGTGGTTATATCAAATGGACAAGAAAACAGCAGACAACTGTGTACAGCAGATTTGGGAGAGACAGGAAGAAGACAAAAGGAGATGATGTCCAGCCAGGGGATGGATGGACTGTACCAGACAGGAAAAGTCAGGCATGACTGTCAAAGAAGTTAACAGAAAGTGAACAGCACTGAATTAAGAGGTGGCAAAAGTTGGCACAACCCAATAAGCCCATGTTAAATGGGGGAAAGCGGGATGATGAAGACGACTAGAAATACATTGGTCAAGCCTAGTACTATACGAGTAACTTTAGATGTGGTTTCACTCTGTAAAGCCATTACACAAAATAATGCACATGTTTAGACATTATCATAAGTCGGGTGTCTGCTCTGCATGTTACTGGAAATTGTTCTAAATTACTTTTTTTTTTTTTTTTTTTTTTAGCAATGAGGCTTTTCAACAAGTTAGAATAGTTGCTGTTATGACACTCATCTTCCCTAAGCTTGTTATGGCTTCTTGGGAGAAGCAATATGGCTCTCAATCTAATTTCAATTATTTTATTTTATGAAAAATGTACTGACAAAATTCAGTCCTCAATCCATCTTAAATAGATAAAAATATGAGCAATTTGAAATTCATTCTTGAATTTAATAAGGACATTAATATGTCAGTTTCCACCCTTAGACAGAAGGGTACATGTTCTTACAATTGCTGTAAACAGAGTAATTGTATTACTAATAATATTTACATTGTTAATCTGGTTACAGACAGCTATTGGGGGCCACGAGTCAGTTCCACGTAACAGTACTAACACTATACTATTGCTCAGTGTATCACATTTGGATTTTTACACTACTAAAATCCATACAACTTTTGGTACTAATAATATTTATATTGTTAATCTGGTTACAGACAGCTATTGGGGGCCAGGAGTCAGTTCCTCGTAACAGTACTAACACTATACTATTGCTCAGTGTATCACGTTTGGATTTTTACACTATTAAAATCCATACAGCTTTTGGAGACTAGAATTTCACAGCACTGCAAAATCAATGATAATCATAATACCTTATATTGACATAGTGGACGGTGTTACGTATTTTCAAGGGTTTTGAATTTCATGTGCCAGATGACATTTATGACAACATCAATGTGAGGTGACTTTAAAACATTAGAAAGACATAAGTCACCCTAGCGACTAAGGTTTGATGCATTCATGTTTCCTGGTTGAAATGAGTGTGCCTGTATTTGCTACCACAAGCTGTTTGACCAATAAAATGCTTATGAATTAATCACAAGTTTTCAGTTTTTACTAAATTGTTGAAAAAGTACCCGTGGTGGTGGTGGTGCTGCGGTAGCATTGTCGCCTCACACTGTCGGGTTCGATTTTCAGCTAGAGCGTCTTCTGCGTGGAGACATGCGTGAATGGATGTACCCTTCATTGAAGGTTGTGCGTCAGGGCTGGTAACTCGGCACGTAAAAATCAACTACCAATCATCAGCGGACTGGAGTGCCGCCTGTGGTGACCCCTAACTGGGAAAAGCCGAAAGACACAACAACAACAAAATTGTTTACAAAAAACATACCATTGGTCTGAGGATTTATACATTCAATGAATGAAAGCACTTATGTAGTGCTGTTAAGAAAGAACTGCTCTCCTGTTTGAACTAATCTCTTTGTGGCATGTTTAAATTTGTTTCACTTCACGAGGTGCAGACTTAATAGTTTTAAGTTTTTTGGGTTTTCAAAGTACAACATAACTATGACTTTTTATTTTTCTTTAACACTGTTTCTGAAGTGTAAGATTTGTTTACACATACCAGGCTCTTATCCCACACTTCTAGAGCAGAAAATGGTCCGTTCAATTTAAAAATATAGTTTTTATTAAAGGATATAAAACACAGAAAAAACCTCTATAAAAGCTGTCAAACAGAAAAGGTCATACTACTAAAGTGATAAACTGCATCCTTGCAGCCATCCATACAAAATGTCCCATCCCAAAGAACTCCCACAATGCTTTAAAATAAAATACAGATTACTACAGTAACTGATGAGGTGGAAACCTACTAACAAACATCTTCCCTCTTCAGACTTGCAAAATATACCAAATTAAAATTAAAATGTACTGCAGTTTTAAATATAATCATTTTGGCAATCAGAATGCAAGGAACAGAGGCAGTGCACGTGGAAAAGAGACTGACAGATTTAGAGATGGCCAGTCTAGCCCTGGCAGAACCTACTAGTAAAGACGTTCCCTAGCGGCAGTTATCTTTTATGAAAAGATTTCCTTCCTTCCTAATGTATATGAAGTAGATCAATCCTAATGCTTGTCTCATGCTCAGGCTAACAAGCATACCTCTCATCTGTCCAGAATTTCTCATATTTTTGGTCTGTTCCTCATAAAATTTTTGGTTTTCTGTCAAATCACTGAGGACGGAAGTCACTAAATAATGACATACATTTAAGTTTCACACTTTGTATGCTACTGCAAATTAATGTTAACACAAATCCCATAATTCTAGCAACTTTCTATGGTTGTAAAAGCAACACTTAAAATCTGTCCCTATTTTTGGGCTTTTGTTCCCACATTATTATAGGCTTTGTCCAGATTTTGTGTGCTAAAAGATTGAGAGGTATGCCAACAAGTAGAAGTAGTAAACACCAATTATACATAATAGTTTAGTTGTATTTTAAAAATCATGGGCAGCTGCCAGCATGGAGAATATATACCCCCCCCCAGAAAAAAAGTCTGACCTATTCAACTGAATGGACAATGAAGCTGAGAAGACAAAGTGAAAAATCACTTTTGTCCTACAAGAAAATGAAGTGACAGTGTAAGGAAACTACCTTCAAAGCTGGATCTGAGATCTCTGTTTCACTGGTAGGGAAGAACCAGAAAACACACAAGAAACTTGTTCTCATAACATGCCATGATACTAAAAAAGATTTAGTTTGCCTGACACATTTTGAAAGAACAAGCTGCTGGAAGAAACAGTCCTGCCTAAATATCTACTGCAAATAACCATGTGAAAGTTATATCACTCTTTTACACAAGACAAACTACATTCAGAGTACTCAGAACCTGTACAAGGGAGTGCATATACATACCACTTACCAATAGGAAGCCTGTGTGTGATAAAGTTCATATATTATGCCAGTAAAAAGCTGACTTTACTTGTTAACCAGATATGTGAAATGGGAGCACTGTGAATTACTTGCTGCCATGACCTGTCCTGCAAGGATACATTATATATTAACACAGTATGCTTACACAAATATATAGACAGAAAAAGAAATACAAAGGCTAAAGCAGTTAATTCAGCAAGCATATTTTGGAATAATACAGAAAATGGAATACCCAGTTGCTGTTGTAAAAAAAACAAACAAAAAAAAAAAAAAACAAGGACCGGAGGCAAACATGCAAACTCTACACAACCTAAAATCAGAGCTATGATCAAACCTTATACCTATAAGCCATCAATTTTAAAGACTGAGCTGCTTTACTGCATAAAAGACATGCTTGGATGTACACGGCCTGTTCCAGGTGAGAAGGTTTTGACAAGCACCTGAAGGTTTGGTTTGGGGCAGTTTAATCAAATGTCCAGTGTCTGTCTTTCTTTCCTTACTTCATTGATGAGGGGAACAGATGTGACTATCCTTGACACTGGAGTGGCCATTGTTACAGACCAATGGATAGCTCAGGAAGAAAAGGGAATTCAGCAGCTGTCAAGGAGAGCAAAGAATGACAAGGTGACTCTTAAGTGAAAGGCCAGTGCTGGGGAACCCACAGCACAGAGCTGCACTGTGGTGTATTACTTGTCAGCACAATGAACTTTGAATGCAAGGGGAACATTTCAAAAAAAATTCTCCGCTAATGCTAATACGAAAGTCTAGATTCCTGCTTGCACTCCAACTGTCTTGCTCCTTGCCAACAAAATTAATTTCAAATTCCTCTCCCAGGGGCAAGATCCCCAACCCACTGAGACATGCCTGGGCTACACTGGTCATGGTCAAGGGCTAATAGACAGACTATGGGGGTCGGGGGATAAGGCTAAGTGCAGACATAAGGATAAAGAAACTTGCTCTAAATAGTAGTTCATGTTCTAACAGTAATAACAATTCACCCAGGATTGCCGAATCTTGGTATAATACTTCTTCATCTCACAAGGAATGCAAGTTGAAACTCTGAAGGCAAACTAAATTGAGTTATTTCCATTATTAAAACTACATCAATCAGAACATGGGACTCAAATAAGCTGTGAGAGAAAGAATGACTTCATTATACCACACAGTATGTTTGAAATAATTTACTTAGCCCAGGTATAATAAACTATAGCCTGTGTCAGAATTTTGAGGAAAAAAACAAATACACAAACAAAATGTTCATTCAGAATGTGTCAGGCAAACTAAATCTGAAGTTCTGTTGTTTTCAGTAAGGTAATGAAGTTTATCCTTCACTTTTGGAAATGAGAGAGAGAGAGAGAGTGTGTGTGTGTGTGTGTGTGTGTGTGTGTGTGTGTGTGTGTGTGTGTGTGTGTGTGTGTGTGTGTGTGTGTGTGTGTGTGTGCTGTTAAAAAATAAAAAGGTGGGAAAAAAGAATCCCAAGTTCACTTCCTCCCTTTTACTTTACTGATAATATCAGCAGTATTTCTATTTAATGACTTTCCCTCTACCTCTTGCTTACTACTACCAGTGCTGGAACCCGCCAGCAGACAGTTTGGGATTAAACTCAGTGTAATTCCTTCAAACACATATGCATACTATACAGGTAAACACGTACTACATGGCCTGTGTGTGCGTGCATATATTTATACATATTAAACACACACACACACACACTCTACCGTTTTACCTCAGTAATACAAGACTAAGTTTTCATTAAAAGAGGTTAAACTGCAAAACAGTAATTTACATCAAAAACCTAGTTTCGAAGGTTGAAAACAATATTACAATTTGATACACAATTCACTGAATTTGTAGTTTCAGAAACAACTTTTAACAGTATTAAAATGGCATTTTTGCTAAAAGCAAACCTTTTAGTCTGAGATTACAAAAGGCAGCAATCTCTGAGAGCTGTTTAAAACTGTACAAGTAGAGAATTATAGGGGGAGCTATACTCCTTCAAAAAACAAGCAATATGTCCCAACCCTCAAGCTGCATGGTGTTTCTTTCAATGTCGTATCACTTGAAGGTAACTGTATAATTTGAAACATCATTAGTATAATTGTGCATATCCATTTTAATGGTGTTCTGAAAGCGTAATGCAGTAGTCAGTAACGCGGGTATTATTTCCTCTTTTGGTCTCAAATTTTTCCTCAAGCATCCACAGCTCTGATCCAGAACTTTTGTCAGTCTTGCACACCAGACACTCTTCAGATTCATGCTGCTGCATTTCTTGTAGCAAAGCTCCTTTTTTTAGAAGGGTTGCACAGATGAGAACACAAATCAAGTTATGCACTAGTGAGAGATTTGTACAGAATTTTTTTTTTTTTGGGGGGGGGGGTGCACGTGCTGCAATCCTCTAAAAGATAAATCATTGAGCAAAGTATCTCACTCAGCTATGCTACTGTGCTTCAAGGAGTACTGCAACAATCAGTAACATACTGTAGCAGTGCCCAAAACATAGTCAAGGAGGTGGAAAACATCAAAGTAGTCAATTCAGAATAGCTCAGACAAAACCCTTTATGTCCAGAAACACAATTTGGTTGATCATGTTTAATAAAGTTGTTCATTCCTTCCCAAATAATTACTTTAAAAATCTTACAACTTAAAACATTTTTGAAGAAAATTTGAGAAGCACACAATAATCTAAGGTAATAAGGCATAAACATCCCTCAAGGGAATTGTCACATTGTCTTTGAAAGGTCAAAGAGAACACACTACGATGGTTCAGCCGCATTTGCAGGAAAGCAGAAGAGGATTTGGGACAGACAGGAAGCAGGCAAGAGGAAACAAGGGTTTCCACCAAAGAGATGGCTTCATTGTGTGAGAGAAGATCTGTGGCAGTTAGGCATGAATTTTGAAGAAGGCATGAAAACGGCAATGAATTGAGAGAGATGGCAACAGCTGATGCAACACCCTGACCCAATGTAGAAAATGGGCATTGATGATAATGTCTTATCAGGAAATATGCAACTGCTGAACTACCTGGGATAAAGATCTGTTTCATGATGGGACAAGTCCTGCTTGATTTAAGTAAAAATAACTGCCCCGATAGAAAATCTAAAGTGCTAAGATGCCTAGCACACTGTCCATCTTTTTCCCCTTATTCTTCTGTTTTTAGGAAACACTAAGTATGGAAGAGAAATAACATCTGTCACAAAATTGGAACTGGCTTTTAAAGAAACTGTGTTGTTGAGAAGCTATACGGCTTGTTGAAAATGAATGCCTGTATTTCTAGTCTTCTAGATTACGTCATTGCTATCAGGCAGAATTCTATACCACAAAGGCACGGCCTTGTCAGTAAAGTTCTGAAGTGAACTTTCTTAGTATACTTGGAATTCATACAGATGAAAGATTATACCATGGTGGTCTCACATGCACAGTACTTTTTATGAACACTAACGGCTGTGAAGTAAAATGTGGATAGCAAGAGCAAGCAAACTGACAAGATTGCAACATGATTTTTAATGCATGAATATGCTAAAAAGACATCTCACTATACTCGGTATCCTACAGACTGCGAAGAAGTAATTCTGTGTCTGACATACAAGGCATTCTTTGACCCATTACTGATGGATTTACTGCATGTCAGCAAGTAAGAAATACTCGGTCTACAGATACAAACCTCTTCTGCAACATCAACAGAATGGTTTGAGGGACGGGTACATCTTGCAAGGATACCACTGTTCTGGACTAGATTCTTTATCCACACAAAGCAAAGTTCATCCCTGTCTATATTCAAGCGCAACTTATATCTATGGATAGGGAACAGAAAATATACTCCAGGACTGCCCCCTGTACTACTAATGGATACAGGCACCTTCTAAATCCTTTATCAAATGCACGTGTCCCTTTAAATTATCTATGGTCTGATCCCAGTTACTCTCATTAGGAAAAATACATAATTATCGACCATGGGATGGATAAGGCCAATCTCTAAACAAATGGGATAGGTTAATTTGAGCACAAAGGGAAATTGGCTAGGCTTAAAATGGCCCTCAAGGGCAGCTAGCCTTAGAACTTATCTATGAACCATGAGGCACAAAGAAAATGTAAATTCACAAAAAAATATCTGGCTGTGTGCATACACTAGATACAAGGTTTTATCTCTAGCCCAAAAAGAACATTTTGTGCCACTTGGTCACAGTTTGCATATAAATATTTTTGTGAAGCTGTTAATCAGAAGCTTAAGTATTACAAACTAAAAGAAAACATTGAATATTTATAACCTACTAGTGACGGTGAACAAAAAAGCAGGAAATGACTCCTCCTTGATTTGGAAAGAGCTCGAAGAAACTAAGGGCACATGCTGTCACTTTTGAAATTCAGTGATACTAAAAAAGGCATTAGTGAAAAAAACAAGTATACTGAGAGTCTTGAGGGCTTGAGCCAGGAAGTAATTAATAATTGCTGTTGTGAAACTTTGAGACAAACATAAGGTTATGAAGATAAAAAACAATATTAAACTCATCTGTATAAGATCTGATCCAGGGTTCACAGACTAATGTATGAAAGGACCACATTTCTTTTTTGAGCAGCTACCACAACACATTATTTTTAAATACAGCCCCATCTCAGACACATTATTTTCTTTCAAGTAAATGGTGATCACCTTCAGATCAGCAGTTTAATATTAACAGTGACTCTGGGCCAGTGCTGTACTGCTGTGCTAAAGGTACCAATATTTCTAATGGCACACAGCTGGTACACTTCCAGCTAATAAATTACACATACAACAGGGGGTTGCTACAAAGGATGTACCACCTGTGTACCAGGAACAACATTCAAAGCAGAGTTTGAATACAGATTACAAAAACCTTGAGAATCAGCCCATTTTGTGCATATAATACATATTCACACACAATCTTTTAGTGTAACAATAATCGTACCATTAAGAAACAGCTGCTGCTATGTCCTCAATACTACCAATCAAATACAACTGTCCTACTTAAAAGAAAGCAGCTCATGAACTATGACACAATGCAGTTGAAACTCAGAGACAGCAGCAGTGATATCACCTGTGCAGAATACTACAGAAATGCCTATAGCACAATACAAAGGAATTCCATGTGCAAGGGCTGATGAGATGACTCTTGCACATACAACTGGTCTTAGTGGCACACTTTCATTCTGTAGTTCTCATTAACCAAGAAGTCACACAAGACCACAGGCATAGCAGCAAAATTTGTCTTCTGACTTTCACAAAAATATATGGTGTAAACAGTTCTATCCCCACACCACTCTGCACAGAAAGCATTCATATCAATCCAAGCTATTAACAGCAAGATCAACTTGCATATAATAATGTTCTAAAACTGTAAGCAGTGTGCACAAAGAGACTGAAAATGTAGTGCTTCTGGGGAGGGGATATTTTTAAAATGACTGCTACACTTACACATACTGCAGATCCAGTTTATAAACTACCCAGAACTATAATATTACTGTGATGGACAAAATGCCATCTTCGTGAAGTTAGAACTTGGTTCACTAAAATGAGTTCATACAGTCCCCATATTACTTGCTTAATCCAATTCAGGGTTACAGAGTAGTCAGAATCTATCTTAGCACTCACTAAGTGCAAGGCAGTGAAACTTACTGGTGTTTCATCTAAACTATGAAGCTGACAAAAGAGACTATGACATAAGCTCCAACAAAGTCTGCGCAGCAACATAACAACAGTGTGTTACTTATGGAATAAATAAGACTCCAAATGAGACTACAGACTACTCTCACCTTCAAATGTGACGGCACAAATAAGGGTTCAGAGCACTATTACCTCCACTCCCCCAAGACGAATGCTGCAGACCTTCAAGCAACAATTACATAGTGTTGCAAATAATTTTCTTTGTCTGATTTCTACCCAAACCACTGTGTTGTTCTTCGCTCTTAAGAGTTCAACAAAAGCTTTCTTTTAATGTCCCTACTCAGAACATGTCTTCTTTCATTGGTTCCTTGTGGTAATATTGCTCCTCCCTTAGCCTGGTTGTCTCTCAGCACAGAAGCCCTGACCTTTGCATCTCCTGATTTATGCTCAGCAGGTGATTCTTGCTTCACCTCCCTGACAGGTACCTCCTTAACAGGCTGGATCTGTTCAATTCTGGATCTGGCAATAATAGTTCTACTTTCTTCATCCTTCTGCAGTATTGCAGAATCAGCCTTCCTTAGTGCCTCAGACTGCACCTTTATGCCTCTTTCACCTCCTTGGGAAAGGCTTTGCTGCATGGCTACATTTCTTGAATCCATCCTTTGTGCAGGACCCAAAAACTTGCCAGCAGCAGCAGCTGCTTGGGTAACTAGCAAACCCTTTTTCAGCAAATGACTTTGCAGCCTGGCTGGTGACTTTGGTAAAGCTGTATTAGAAACAGATTTATTTGTAGCAATAGCAACAATGACAGTTTCCGCTTTGTTTTTTGCCAAATTGTCTTCCACAGCTACAGAATTTAACTCCTCTGTTTCCCAGGATAGGGCTTTCTCTCGAAGTTCTTCCCAGTTCATCATATCAGGGGTCTTAAAATCCGGTAGCTCATCTGGTCCTCCTTGTTCACTTTTTGCTGGACCATTCTCAGCCACCTCACCTGCAGCAGATTCCGCAATCTGTTTTTGCTGAGCTACATTTTGACTGTGGTTTACTTTTCTGGGATCTGTACCAATATCCACAGTGATGTTGGTATACAGTGCTTCTACTACTTTGGAAAGCATGGTGTATGAAACTGAATTCATACCATCTTGGGACCACATCTGACGGGTCCGGACCAGAAGGTTAAATCTGTAGAAAAAAATGAAATAAAATCAAAGTCAGCGAATACATCAGTAAATAAGAGTGCATAAAGATAATAGAGATATATTGCTTTATATTTGTGCACAGGACAGAATAGTGTGTGGACTCCCCCTACACATTAGTGCAAATTATTGTATTACAGAGGTGCTGGCTCAACAGACTTGTATGTGTAAAGAAATGGACAAACTATGGTATGAATACAAGGTGGCGCAAATAGTACTAGACAATGAAGTTATCTTTTCATCTTCTAATGAGAAAATCACACTGTCTAGTAAAGCTTTCCTAAACTGTAATATATGTAAAGTACAGTTTTGTACCTACCATAAATGTAGATGTTCGAGTGTATTCACTGCTGCAGTCATTACATTTGGGTTATCCTGCCGTCAGGCGGTCCCGCTGTCGGCCAGAGTTCCAAAGTCTTGGTCCGGCATCAGTTGCTGTCGCCTCTTCCCTGACATCAGAGCACCAGGGGTATAAAAGATGCAGCCGACGCCATTTTCTTCAGTTTTTCTTGCCCCAGATGTCAGGTGCCCCCAAATAGGTAGGCAATACATATTGCTAATAAAACATGCATAAAAAATAAAAACAATACCTTCAGTTACAAGCAAATACACCACATAGGTTGTATAGGTTAGAAAGGTATAGATAGGTCCCAGCTAAGAAAGTGGGGATGGAGGGAGGGTAACCTGGACTGCAGCAGTGAATACACTCAAACATCTACATTTATGGTAGGTACAAAACTGTACTATGTTCGTGTTTCACTGCTGCAGTCACTGCACTTGGGTTGAATCCCAAAGCTGAGATTGGATGGCTGGGTCTATAAAGGATTCGGGGTGGCTATGAGGCCCTGCAGCACTGCAGTGGCAAAGCCAGCTCTGGATTTAGAGTAAAGAGGCAAGTGGTAATGCTTGGCAAAGGTGTGCACTGAACTCAAGTTGCAGCTTCCATAATATCCTTGGTAGGTACTCCTCTAAGGTAGGCTGCTGAAGTGGCTGTTGCCCTGGTAGAATGTGGCCTAATGTTGTTAGGTACAGTTTTTCCATGCTGTGTGTAGCAGAAATGGATACAGTGTCCAATCCACTTTGAAATGGTCTGCTTTGAAAAAGCCTTTTCCCTGAGATCCTGCAGCATATGCTACAAACAGTTGCTCAGTTTTCCTGAAAGCTTTTGTTTTGTCCAAGTAGAAGCGTAACTGGCTGTGTATGTCCAATGAGTGCAGAAGTCTCTCCCCTTTATTCTGGGGATTTGGATAAAATGTTGGCAAGTGAATAGTTTGGTTAAGAGCCACACTGGATACCATCTTTGGCATAAATGTAGGGTTTGTTCTTAAAGAAACCCTGTCTTGATGAAAAATGATGAAAGGTTCCACTGCCATTAGTGCCTGTAACTCAGACTCTTCGTGCTGAGGTTATTGCCAGAAGTACAGCAGTTTTCCATGACAAAAATTTCAGTTCTGCTGAATTGGCTGGCTCAAAAGGTGGTAAAGTAAGTTTTTCCAAGACAAAGTTGAGGTCCCAAGTTGGTGTTGGTGCTCTCTGGGGCGGTCTTATGTTTTTAGCCCCTCTGACGTATTGTCTTCGTAAAGATGAGAGTAAATAGGAGGATCCGTGTCGTAATGAGCAGAAATGGCAGAGGCGTGGATCTTAATAGATGAAAAGGATAGGCCGTTGTCCAGCATCTCAGTTAGGTAAAGTAGTATCTGAGGAATATTTGGAACAAGAGGGTCAATGCCTTGAGCCTGGTTCCAGGTGCAGAATCTCTTCCATTTTTCTGAATAAGATTTCCTGGTGCTGGGCCTCCTGGCCTCCAAAATGACACTCATAACAGCTTTAGAGAGAGTTGTTGACTGCTTGGCTAAGTGATCCGCCATGCCGCCAGATTTAAGGTTTTGAGCTGGCTGTGCAGGATTCGATTGTTTTGCTGAGTCAGAAGATGAGGTATTTGAGGTAAAATCCATGCTGAGCCTTGAGCCAAGTTCTTTAAGATTGGGTACCAGTGCTGGCGTGGCCATTCCGGGGCAATAAGGATCATTTTTGGCCTCTCTAGTCTGGCTTTTAGGAGTACCTTTGAAAGGAGAGGCAGTGGTGGGAAGGCATAAACTTTTAGTGTTTTCCAGCTGAATGAAAGAGCGTCCACTTTCCATGCTTGTGTGTGGAAAGTCCTTGTGCAGAATTTCTGCAGTTGGCAGTTCAGAGGGGAGGCAAAGAGATCTATGTCTGGGCACCCCCATTTCTGAGTTATTATGCTGAATACTTGTGGGTTTAATTTCCACTCGTGAGGATCCATGATGTTTCTGCTTAAGTCGTCTGCCAGAGTATTTTTCTTTCCTGGCAGAAATTGTGCTTGCAGATGAACTTGATAAGTCAGTGCTGTATTCCACAAAGTCATGGCTTGTCTGCAGAGGGGGGTAGGAGTGTGTGCCCCCTTGCTTGTTTATGTACCACATAACTGTGGTATTCTCCATCTTTAGTAATAGTTGTCCTGGATGCAGAAGGTCCTTGAAAGCTGTTAGGGCATTTTGTACAGCTAGCATCTCTTTTTGATTGATGCATTTGGTCTGCGGCCCACTTGCCCTGAACACATTTTCCTTCCATATGTGCTAGCCAGGCGTAATCCGATGCATCTGTTGTTAGTGTCTGCCTGGCTGTGGGTAAAGTGAAAGGCTGTCCCTTGTTGTGGTGACATGCCTGTGCCCACCATCGAAACTCCTGTTGTAGGCAGGGAATAAGTAGTATTATTGCTTCCAAACTGTGACAGTGTTGAGTCCAAACACGTTTTAGATACCACTGTAACTTCCTCATATGCAGTCTGGCATATGGTATTAGTAGTATGCAGGATGCCATGAATCCCAAAGCCTGCAGAATTTTTCTTGCAGGGAGTTGGGTTTATGTTGCCATGAACTGAAAGTACTGAGTCAGTTGTCTTTGCTTGTCTGGCGTGAGATAAGCCATCTGGCCAGTTGTATTTAAGCTTTCACCCAGGAATATTATCTCTTGTGAAGGCACTAGTTTTGACTTCTTTTTATTTATAGTGTATCCTAGGCCCATTAGTAATCTTTTTACATGCGCCAGATGAGTTAGTAGGATGTCCTTGCTCTCTGCTCGAATAAGGCAGTCGTCCAAGTAGGGATATATTTGAATTCTTTTTTGTCTGCAAAATGCAATTACTGGTGCCAGGCATTTTGTGAAAACCCTGGGCGCAGTAGACAAGCCAAAGGGCAGTGCAGAGAATTGGTAATGCATTGTGCCAGCTATGAATCTGAGGTATCTTCTGCAATTTTGTCTGATTGGGATATGCAGGTATGCCTCTTTGAGGTCCAAAGTAACAAGCCAAGCCTTCTTGCCCAGCATGGGAAGAAGTTGCTGTAGAGTCAACATTCTGAATTTCGGAACATCCAGGTAAGTATTTAGAAAAGATAGGTCCAGTATGGGTCTCCAGGCTTAGTCCTTTCTGGGGACCAAGAAAAGTCTTGAGTAAAATCCTTGTCCTTCTTCCTGTTGTGGCACTTTTTGAATAGCTCTCATGTCCATGAGGGCTGTAATTTGTTTTTGTGCCTCTGCCCATTGATTTTGTGGCAGGTCTGGCATTCCTTTTGGCCTTGGTAGAGTGTGAAAGTGGAACCTGTAACCTTGAGACACAATATTCAGTACCCATTTGTCTTGGGTGATTATATGCCAATTTTGAGAAAAAAAGTGCTAGTTTTTCCCCTAAGGGAGCTTCCAAAAGGTAAATGCTTGGCATTTGGAAGGGGAAGTCATTGGGACTGTTTCCTATAAGGTCGTGACTTGTCTTCTCCTCCTTTTGGGGTTGAAGCACCCCCACTGTCGTGGTCTGCAAGAGCCTTGGGGCTGAGATCTGCCTCTTTGGCGTCTGTATCTGCCTCTTTGTGGTCTGTCTGACACTGGAAAGGACCAATTTTTTTTAGGCCAATTTCTGCTAAATCTAGGTGGCTGTACCTGTAAGAAATCCTTCACTGTTTGCATATATATCATGCTGTAAAGGAGCATCCAATAATTTTGCCTTAACATGGTCAGGTAAAGTTTGTTCTTTCAACCAAGCATGTCTTCGAATCACAGATCCTGTAACTGCGGCTCTACAAGACGCCTCTAATGAATCAAAACCACATTGCAGAGTATGTTTCCCCACTTGTTCAGCTGCATGCAATAAATCCTGCATTTCCTTATAATCAGGACCTTCTAGGCTTGTAGGCATTTTCTGTTTTAACAGAGACATTAAATATCGTTGGTATTTAAGCATGTGGAACTGGCAATTTAAAGCCCTTACTGCTAAAGTTGCAGAAGTGTAAACTTTCTTCCCCCATCTATCCAATGCTCTAGAATCCCTGCCAGAGGGGACTGGATTTTTAGCAGTGGAAGCCTTTAGCCTTTGGGACCTTGGGAAATAGTTTCTGGGTCAGCAGCAGGGATTTTATAGAGAAATTTGTGAGAGTCAGGGAACTCTGTAGTACCTGTCTGGCTTGGCTGGAGCTGGGGGCAAAGAATCAGGGGTTAAACTAGATTCAGAGAACACATCATCCACAATATCTAACACAGGTGGAATAGCAAGGGGCCTGTGCTGAGGCAATAAAAGAAAATCTCTGAGCCATTTCGTGGATTCTGAGTAATCCTGGCTCTCCCAGTGGAAATGTTCCCTCATGGTATGTAAAGTTTCCCCAAAAGAGTAATCCTCAGGAGGAGAGGCTGAAAGACTGGATTCTTCAGTATCAGAGTCCTCATAGGGGGGTATAGAGTATCCCTGGTCTGAAGAGGAGTCAGAGGAAATGGAAACCTGATCCGAAGAGTCATAGTCTGTATCCTGCCTAGGCTTTTTATCAGGAGGGGGATGGGAACCCCTGATCAGAGTGATTAGGTCTTCGGCCATTTTGAGCATCTGTTTCTTAGGCATGGAGGCCTGTCCAGGAGAGTGCTGTACGTGTTTCTTTGTCTTTAATGGTGTTTTAGACTTGGTTGTTGTTTTGAAGGTAAGCTATGAAGGTCTGAAAACACCCTCAGAAGCCGGTGCCTGCTCAGCGGCTCTGGACCCATCTGAGGGGTTAGTTTCCTTAGGCCCAATACCTTGAGTTTCCAGAGGCCTAGTAGTCTCCATGTGGGAGTCGGAGGCGGCCTGTGGCTCTGAGGTAGCGGGTGTCAGGGGCTGCGAAAGTGCCTCACTGAGAACCGGCGAACAGGCGACTGGCCTAGAAGAGGCTTCGTCGTCGGTTTTGGACCTCGGATGCCTGTCCTTATCCTTGTCTTTGCGTTTTTTGTGAATTCCAGTCGTCGGTTGTTCCGACGGCATTGTATAATTGAACCTTCGGCCAAAGTAATGCAAAGCAAAATCAAACCGACGTTTAATAATGCGTTTGTTAAATCTAGCACAAAACTGACAACTAGTGACGTCGTGGTCAGGGCCTAGACATGGAATACAGTAAGAATGAAAATCCTTATGAGGTATTTGCTTCCCACAAGAAATACAATTATTAACTTTTACTGACATCGGTCTGAGGCAAGAAAAATTTTCCCCAACGGGGTACTTAGCTTTATTGAAGACTTCAGTTCTGAAATTCGAATTCGAAAATCTCAGGAGTCGGCCGACCGGCACTTGCGAACTGCTTTTGCTTCGGGCACCGCGTGGCAAGAAAGACTGAAGAAAACGGCGTCGGCTGCATCTTACATACCCCTGGCGCACTGACGTCAGGGAAGAGGCGACAGCAACCGACGCCAGACCAAGACTTTGGAACTCTGGCCGACTGCGGGACCGCCTGATGGCAGGATAACCCAATTGTAATGACTGCAGCAGTGAAACACGATGAACATCAGCTGGTAAAGACTGAAAAAAAAAGATTGCAGTCTGAAACCATAATTTCTTATTTAAGAAAATACTTTTCCATGTGTCATACAACATGCTACTATAATTATACAGTGCAATAAGAATGTGGAGGTGTACCTCAACCTACTAACTATTAAAGTTACAGTCCTGAGTGAGAGCTATAAAAATAAAACCCTAAACCTTACTTAAAAGTTCTATATCTCTATGATAATCCTTGGCAGCTCGATGGTACAGGTAATGGTGAAACAAACCTTTTTAAAAGTTATGACCTAGGCCAAATATGCACAAACAGCACAAGTTCAGAAAACAGCTGACCACCAAGTACAACTAACTGACATAATGCAAGGACAATATATATGTAAATTAACAAGCAACATTAAATTGACAAAATATTAATTGTAGGGCCCCAGATTAATACTCATAGTAAAAATTCAGTTAAAAACACATGACAGTAAGAGGTTGTAAACTTCAAATTCCTTATATTTTTCTGGAAATTATACTGAATCCACGCGGAGATCACTCCTGAGGTTCACAAAAGCTGTGGCATGTGGTCCAGTTATCAAGGGTTTTCATTTACAGTAGCCTAAAATACACAAGAGTGGCAGGGTAAGTAACTGAACAGTACAGTTGTGTACACTTACCATAAATGTAGATGTTCGAGTGTATTCATTGTTGCAGTCATTACATTTGGGTAATCCTACTGGCAGGTTGCCCTCAGCTGGCCTGAATTCCAAAGTCTTGGGTCCGACGTCGGCTGCTGTCGCCCCCTCCCTGACGTCAGGTCATCAGGGGTATAAAAGAAGTGGCCAACACGATTTTCTTCAGTTTTTTTTGCCCCAGATGTCAGGTGCCCCTTAAAAGGGTAGCCAAATTGTATACATATAAAATAATAAATGCACCAAGATAATTTTTACCTTCATCTACAAGTAAATACACCACATAGGTTGTATAAACCAGAGAAGGAAAGATAAGATCCATAGAAAAAAGGGGGATGGTGGGTGGCTAACCTGGACTGCAACAGTGAATACACTCGAACATCTACACTTATGGTAAGTGTACACAACTGTACTATGTTCTTCATGTTTCACTGTTGCAGTCATTACATTTGGGTAGAGTCCCAAAGCTATGGTTGGGAGGCTGGAGCTAAACAGCAGTATGAGTCCACTGCAGAACTTCAGTGGCAAAGCCTGCGCTGGATTTAGAGTAGAATGGCAGATGGTAATGCTTTGTAAAAATGTGCACTGAACTCCAAGTAGCCACCTCTAAAATGTCTTTGGTTGCAACTCCCCTGAGAAAAGCTGCTGAAGTGGCTGCAGCTCTGGTGGAATGTGGTCTAATGGCCTTAGGCACTGGCTTGTCATGGTGTGAATAGCATAAACGAATGCAGTAGCCTATCCACTTTGAGATAGTCTGCTTTGAAATAGCCTTTCCTTGTGATCCTGCAGCATATGCCACTAGTGATTGCTTTGTCTTCCTGAAGGCTTTGGTCCTGTCCAAGTAGAATCTAAGCTGTCTGTGTACGTCCAAAGAGTGCAGAATTCTCTCCCCCTTGTTCTGTGGATTTGGATAAAAAGTTGGCAGATGAATAGTTTGGTTAAGAGCCACACTGGACACCACTTTAGGCATAAATGTTGGGTTTGTTCTCAGAGAGACCCTGTCTGGATAAAAAAATGATAAAAGGATCCACAGCCATGAAAGCCTGTAGCTCTGAAATTCTTCTTGCTGAAGTAATTGCTAGGAGCAGAGCTGTTTTCCAAGATAAAAACTTTATATCAATAGTAGCCGCTGGCTCAAAAAGAGGCAGGGTGAGCTTTTCCATGACATAGTTGAGGTCCCAATGCAGGTATTGGTGATCTCATTGGAGGCCTTACATTTTTGGCTCCTCTGAGGTACTGCTTTAATAAAGGGTGAGAAAAAAATTGGTGGCTCTGTACTGTAATGAGCTGAAATGGCAGAGGCATGAATTTTAATTGATGAAAAGGATAGGCCTTTGTCCAGCATCTCAGTTAAGTATTTCAAAATCTGAGGAATATTTGGTACAGTTGCATCAGTTCCTTGTGCCTGGTTCCAAGCACAGAATCTCTTCCATTTTCCAGCATAAGACTTTCTTGTACTAGGCCTTCTGGCTTCCAGAATAACATCCATCACAGCTTTGCTGAGAGGTGTTTTTTGTATGATTACATTATCTGCCATGCTGCCAGGTTTAATGTCCTGAGTTGGCTGTGCAGGATCTGATTGTTTTGCTGGGACAGTAGAGGAGGCAATTGAGGTAAGGTCCAAGCTGGGTAACGAGACAAGTTCCTTAGGACTGTTTACCAGTACTGGTGGGGCCAGTCTGGGGCAATCAGTATCATCTTTGGTTTCTCCTGTCTGACCTTTAGGAGTACCTTGGGGAGGAGAGGCAGTGGAGGGAAGGCATATACTGACAGGTTTTTCCAGCTGAAAGATAGGGTGTCCATTTTCCATGTTTGTCTGCGATAAGTCCTTGTGCAGAATCATTTTAGTTGGTAGTTGTGAGGGGAGGCAAACAGATCTATATCTGGGCATCCCCATTTCCTTGTTATCATGCTGAAGACTTGTGGATCCAGCTGCCACTCGTGGGGATCCATGAGGTTTCTGCTTAGTTCGTCTGTCAGCTTATTTTCTTTTCCTGGCAAGAATTGTGCCTGCGAATGTACTAAGTCAAAGCTGTGTCCCACAATGTCATAGCTAGTCTGCAAAGGGGGTAAGAATGTGTGCCCTCCCCCCCTGCTTGTTTATGTACCACATGACCGTGGTGTTGTCTGTATTTATCAGCAGTTGTCCCGGTTGAAGTAGGTCTTTGAAAGCTGTCGGGGCATTTTGAACAGCTAGCATCTCTTTTTGATTGATACGTAGATGCATTTGGTTTGAGGTCCATATGCCCTGAATGCATCTTCCTGCCATGTAGGCCCCCAAGGCATAATCTGATGCATCAGTTGTTAGTGTCTGCCTGGCGGGGGTAATGTGAATAGCTGTCCCTTGTTCTGGAGACAAGCCTTTGCCCACCATCGAAACTCTTGTTTCAGGCAGGGAATGAGAATAATTATTGTTTCCAGGCTGTGGCAATGTTGAGTCTAAACACTTTTTAGGTACCATTGAAGTTTTCTCATATGCAGTCTTGCATATGGAATTAGTAGGATGCAGGATGCCATGAAGCGCAAAGTCTGCAGAATTTTTCTTGCATATAACTGGGCCTTTGTTGCCAACATTGTGAAATAGGTTGTCAGTTGCCTTTGTTTGTCTGGCGTGAGATAAACCATCTGGGCAGTTGTACTCAAGCTAGCACCCAGGAATGTTATATCTTGAGAGGGTACTAGTTTTGATTTCTTTTCACTGACTGTGTACCCTAGACATGTTAGTAGTCTTTTCACAAATGCCAGATGTTGAAGAAGAATGTCCTTGTTCTCTGCTTGAATTAGTTGTCCAAGTAAGGGTATATTTGTATTCCTCTTTGTCTGCAGAATGCAATTACTGGTGCCAGGCACTTTGTAAAGACCCTGGGCGCAGTAGATAAGCCAGAAGGCAGTGCAGAGAATTGGTAATGTATTGAACCAGCCTTGAATCTGAGGTGTCTTCTGCACGATTGTCTGATTGGAACATGCAGGTATGCCTCTTTTAGGTCTAAAGTCACAAGCCAAGTGTTCTTGCCCAGCATGGGCAGAAGCTGCTGCAAAGTCAACATTTTGAATTTTGGAATATCCAGGAATGTGTTCAGAATAGATAGGTCCAGTATTGGCCTCCAGGCCTTGTCCCTTCTGGGTACCAAGAACAGTCTCGAATAAAATCCTTGTCCCCACTCTTGCTCTGGTACTTGCTGAATGGCCCCCATGTCCATGAGGGATGAAACTTGTTTTTGTGCCTCTGCCCATTGATTTTTTGGCAGATCTGGCCAGCCGTTTGCCTTTGGCAGAGTATGGAAATGGAATTTGTAGCCTTGTGACACTATATCTAGAACCCATTTGTCCTGGGTTATAATGTGCCAATTTTGAGCAAAAAGTGCTAATTTTCCCCCTAAGGGTGCTGCCAGAAGATAAGTGCTTGGTGCAGGCAGGGGAAAGTCATTGGGACTGCTTTCTGTATGTTTGTGCTTTATCTTCTCCAGCTTTGGAGGTAGAAGCACCCCATTGTTTTGACCTATAAGAACCTTGCGCCTGTGATCTGCACCTTGGGCGTCTGGATTTGCCCCTTTGAGGTCTGTCTGACACAGGAAAGGAACAATTTTTTGTAGGCCAGTGTCTACTAAACCTAGGTGGCTGTACTTGTAAAAACTCTTTAACAGTTTGCACAGATTTAGCTTTGTCTTCCATTTTCTTTAACACCTCTTCTGCCTTAGCACCAAACAAAGTATCATGCTGTAAAGGTGCATCTAGAAATTTAACCTTAACATGATCAGGCAGATTTTGTTCCTTTAACCAAGCATGCCTCCTAATTACAGAACCCATAACTGCGGCCCTGCAGGAGGCCTCCAAAGAATCAAAACCACATTACAAAGTATGCTTTCCAGCTTGTTCAGCTGCATGCAATAAATTTAGAAGTTATGTACCTACCATAACGTTCCATGTTAGTTGTCTTCTTCTTGCCTTCTTTCTTGCTGGATGGGTTCGGAGCCGAACCTCGGCTCCGACTCAGCCACTACTAAAGCTCGAGAGCTAGTTCCACCGGCTCGAGGCTCCCCTATATCCCACAATGCTAGGCGGTAACTACTCAGATCTCGTTTGATAGCTAGACCAAGCAACAAAAGGCAGCTCCAAAACCTGGAGAAATAATCCACCTCTAAACCTGAGGGTAAGGTATCCTAAACCTAACAAAGGGAAATAGAGGTGGACAAGCTGTGGGAAAACAAGATGAGAAAATCACCAGAAAAAAACAATCCTCTAGGTCTGTCCAGGCTTGGGGGAAGGAGGGTGGGACGCAAGAAAGAAGGCGAGAAGAAGACAACTAACATGGAAAGTTATGGTAGGTACATAACTTCTAAATGTTAAGTTGTCTATCTCGCCTTCATACTTGCTGGATGGGACCGCGTCCCTAGCACCTTGTCCCGGGTGGCCTATCGGAACAGACTCTTGAGAACAGTGGAACCAAAGTTGGCTCGACCTCTAGAGGCTAAGTCCAACTTGTAATGAGAAATGAAGGTATGGGGAGAGGCCCAAGTAGCTGCAGAACAAATCGAATCAATAGGCAGTCTGTCTTGAAAAGCTATAGATGTGGCTAAAGCTCTAGTTGAATGAGCTCTGGGTTTGGATGGCAACTGTTGATGTCTGATCTCATAAACAAAGGTAATCAACGAAGTAAGCCATCTAGAGAGAGACACTTTAGTAACTGGAAGGCCCATTCTACCTTCCGCAAAGGAAATAAACAGTTGATCGGACTTCCTGAACTGTTTGGTCCTGTCTAAATAGTACCCAAGATGGCGATGAACGTCCAAGCTGTGTAATTTTTGCTCTGATCTGTTTGAATAATTAGGGAAGAACACTGGAAGATCAATGGTCTGATTCAAATTTGCTGGTGAAGCTACCTTAGGCAGAAAGGAAGGATTAGTACGTAAGGATACCCTATCCTTATGAAACAATAAATAAGGGGGTCGACTACACAGAGCATGGAGTTCAGAGACCCTTCTAGCTGAAGTAATAGCTACCAGGAAAAGTGTTTTCCAAGATAGCAACTTCATTGAGCAAGAAGCCGCAGGTTCAAAGGGGGGGAGAATTAAAGATGCTAGAACCAAGTTCAGATCCCATTGAGGAGGAGGATCCTTGATAGGTGGTTTGAGGAGAAAAACTCCCTTTAGAAAGGCTTTACAGAGCTTGTGAGCCATAATGGAAGACTCTGAGACACCTACATGAAAGTCAGATACAGCCGCCAACTGAACTTTGATGGTAGACTGAGACGAACCCGAGTGGAAAAGTTCGGCTAGAAAATCCAGGATAGATTGAATGGAGGCAGTGAAAGGATCTATATTCTTTGTCTCTACCCAACAGGAAAAACGTTTCCATTTGCTATTATAAATCTTCCGAGTGGAAGATTTATGAGAAGCTATCAAAATATCTCGAACCGTGTGGGATATTAAAGGAAGCCTGGCTAAAGTTGGAACTGGAGTAACCACGCTGTGAGGTGGAGAGAGGGAAGGGAGTGGTGCAACTGACCCGACTGATGGGCCAAGAGGTCTGGAACTGGGTCCAGATGCCAAGGTTGCTCCAACAGATAACGGTGAAGAAAAGGGAACCAAACCTGTCGAGGCCAGTAAGGGGCAATGAGGATCATGGAAGCTTTCAGAGTGATGGCTTTCTGAATTAGTTGAGATATCAGTGGGAAGGGTAGAAAGGCATATAGAAGTCCCCGGGGCCAATCGTGGACTAGAGCGTCTCTGCTGGGGTGGCCTTGTTGGGGAAAGAGGGTTAAGAAATCGTCGCACTTGCTGTTTTGGGGAGTAGCGAAAAGGTCGCAGCAAGGCCGGCCCCACTTTTGAAAAACTTCCTCCAACAATGAATTCTTCAGAGACCACTCGTGAGGCATGAGAATTGCCCTGCTCAACTTGTCTGCAATCACATTGTACTTCCCGGGAATATGCGTTGCTAACAGAAATCGCTGAGAAGAAATCGCCCACTGCCACAGTCTGAGTGCTTCTCGACATAAGGGGTAAGATCTGGTTCCGCCTTGTTTGTTGATGTACCACACTACAGACATGTTGTCTGTCTGAATTGCTATAGTTCCCTTGGGAAGAGAGTCTTGAAGGGCTTGCAACGCTAGAAGCACTGCTCTCATCTCTGGGACATTTATGTGCAAGTAGCACTCGAAAGGCTGCCACATGCCCTGGACCGTCCTGCCCTGGTAATGCCCCCCCACCCGATCAGGGAGGCGTCCGTTGTCAATGTAGCAACCGGAGGAGAGGGAACGGAAGGTCTTCCTAGGTAGAGCTGGGGGGATGTGATCCACCAAGAGAGATGATTCCTGCATGACTGAGTTATCGCAATAGAGTGGGACATTGGAAGTCGTTGGAATGACCATTGTGTGAAGAACATCCATTGCAAGATTCTCATGTGGAAGTGGGCTAAAGGGAGGAGAGGGATAGCCGCCCCCATTATTCCTAAGACTTTCAGGACCAGTCTGACTTTGACCTTGTTGCTTTGCAAGACAAGAGAGACCTGTCTGTGTATGTCTGCTACCCTTTGCTCTGAGTCTGGCTGACATGTTGACTGTGTCTAGATTTGCGCCTATGAAGGTAATAACACGACAAAGCGACAAGACAGACTTTTCGTAATTTATGGAGATGCCTAGTGTTTGACATATGTGTGTAAGGTGTAGTCTCTGGCAAGAAGGAGAAGATGCTTGGTGGGGGCTGTTAGGAGCCAGTCGTCTAAGTATGGAAACACCTGGAATCCTTGCCGTCTCAGATGAGAGGCAACCACCGCCATGCATTTGGTAAACACTCGGGGGGCTGTAGTGAGACCAAAGGGCAGGGCCCTGAACTGGAAAGGACTGGTTCCCAGCCTGAAGCGGAGAAATCTCCTGGAGCGTCGGTTCATTCTGATGTGATATTACGCATCCTGGAGATCTATAGAGCACATCCAGTTGTCCTGCCCCAAAAGGGGCAGAATGGACTGCAGCGTGACCATCCGAAATTTCGTTTTCTTGACAAACTTGTTCAAGTTGCTGAGATCCAAAATGGGTCTCCAGTCCCCTGTTTTCTTTGGCACCAAAAAGAATTTGGAGTAGATTCCGGATCCTTGTTGGTCTGCTGGAACTGGTTGAATAGCTCTTTTTGAAAGCAGCTTTGAAATTTCTAGCGCTGCGTGTTCCCTTTGATTGGGTGGAACGTCTGGAAGGGAACTTTTGGGTCATCTTGGGATATGAATGAACGGAATCTTGTAGCCCTCGGATATGATCAACTGTACCCACTTGTCTTTGGTAAGGGAAAACCAGGCTTCTGGGTACAGCGATAATCTTCCCCCGACTGCCTCTGAAGGTGGACAGCCGGGCAGCCCCTCAGGGGTGCTGAAAGGGTTTGTCAGAGAAAGTTTCTCTGCTACCCTGGTTCTGCGGGCCCCCTCTGCCTCTAGGACGGCATCTATTATTGTTCCCCCCTCTGCCTCTAGAGGGGAACCGACTCTGTGCGTCAGGCAAGACTCCCTGTGGTTGTTTGCGGAACCACATCTTTCCCCCTTTCTGACCTTTGGGGTAAGGTCTAGAAGGAGTAGAAAAACGGACTCCCACGGCAGAGAGAGTCTTGCCTTCAACCTCGCACCTAGTCAGGGTTTCCTTCACTTGAGGACCAAAGAGGGATGATCCATCAATCAAACGGGGAGTTAGTGAAGGATGCCTTGAAAGGGTCCGCAAAGTTACATAGCCGCATCGAGGCGTCCCGACGTAAGGCCATGCCTGTACCTGCAGCTCTACTCGCTCCATCCGCCGCGTATGAAAGGAGGCGCATGGAGGAGTTAACTATTGAGTTGAGGGTCGCCAGCTGAGAGTTCATCCTATCCTGAAAACCCACAGCTGATGGATCCTTTAACATTTCACTCGCTTCCTTGAGCAAATCCCTCTGGAGACGAGTGAAATGACACAGATAATTCAGCGAGCGCATAGAAAAGGTCGCCGACGAAAACATCCGCTTACCGTACCTGTCTATGGTCCTAGACTCCTTGTTAGGAGGATGGACAGGTACTGAAGGATCAGCTAGCTCCTTCTTGGTGGCCGCAGCCACCACCATAGCATCAACAGAGACGCCTTTGGCTAAGAATTTTTTATCCTTCGGGGCAGTGATGAATTTTGACGGTCTCCTGGGGGTGGGTTCCACTGAGTCAGGAGCCGTCCAAGCCTTCCTTGCCACCACTTCCATGAGGGGGTCAAAGGGAGGGGACACCCAGGAGGTGGAAGGGCGAGAGCCAAACGCCTCAAGATACACTGATTCATCCTCTGATGGGTTAAGGGCTGGCCAATTCCCCCTCTGTTTCAAGATTTCGAGGATGTCCACAAAGGAGACATCTTCAGAGGGGGAATGAGGGGAACCCTCAGAATCCTCTAAATCAGTGTCAGAGGTGACAGACTCAGGGGAGTCAATGTGCTTCCTCTTGCACTGCCTCTTCCTAAGGGGATGTCCTACAGGGTCAGGAGAGGCCTCGGAAGAGGAGGAAATACCCACTGGGGATACTTGAGGGGCTGGCTCTCTACGATCCGTGATGAGGGGGTGAGAAGAAATCACCGCAGGCACCGTGGAGGGAGGAGCAGATGGAGCTGACTGTGGGGTTGAACCAGGTTCTAACACGCTCCTCATGACCTCGAAGGCACCCCTGTCAGGCAGGGCCAGAGGTCTCCGCTCCGAAAAGCTGAAAACCTCCCCCGGCACCGACAGTGATGGCTCCGAGGCTGATGTCGGAGCCGAACTCACCAGAGCCGAAGCACCGAGAGGGAGAGCGGGGTCGGACAAGGGTCCGATGCCACTCACCCCCTCGGAGCAGACAAGGGAAGTCCGGCGCCGAGATTCCTCCAAAGAAGAAATCGGAGCAGACGACGGCGCCGAAGACAAAGGAATCTGTACCGACGCACCCACAGTCTCGGGTCCGACCAGCCCCAGCTCCGAACTCAAAAGAGTCAGAGGAGGAACATTCTGAGTGACGGGAATAGCCATAGACTGTTGAGTCGGGCTATGAAGCATTTGGGCCAGGGCCTCGGACTTGAGAAGTCGACTCACCACCCTCTGTAGGTCATGGTCTGAAAGTCTCGACGACCTAGAGGAATGAGATCTATGGCTCCATTCAGACAACAATGGCGATGCTGGAGCCAAATGAACGGAGCCAATAGATGTTGATCTAGACCTCTTTCTGGAAGTCGGTTCCGATAGCCTAATCGGAGCTGATTCAACGGTGTCTACCTCGGCTCTGGCCGGAGCCGAGGAAACAGTAGGAACATGTGTTCGAGAATCATCGGCTCCAGCTGGAGCCGATGTCCGAACAGGCTTCGAAGCCCCAGCAGACGACTCAGATACTGGAGCCGACGGTCTGGAAGGCTTGGAGGGTTTCCCCGAAGACTGAGTTGGGGGACCCTCAGGCTTCAATAAGCCCCTTCAAATGAGCTTATTTTTCCGCTCCTGCAGGACTCTAGGGCTGAAACCATGGCAAACAGCACATGAGTCCTGCAGGTGCAAAGGTCCCAGGCAGTAGACACAAGAAGTGTGACCGTCTGTCAGAGACATTTTCTGACAGCACGAGTCACACTTCTTAAAGCCTGAGACCTTAGATTCTTTAGACATGGTTCTAAAGATAGGAATCACTCACACAAACACACCAATTTAAACAAGAAAAAAGTTTCCACACAAACACTCACTCCAAATACTAGGAGGGGTGGGAAAGGGGACTAAGGCCTAAGGTGGATTTTGAGGAAAAAAATTAAGGATTAAAGGGAAAGATTCGAAAGAAAGGGACTGGAATCGAACTAAGTAAGGGATACTAGAAAACAAATTTAAAGGGGTCTAAGTTGACTAAAAGTCTAAGAAAATTCACTAACCTGCAGAGCCGGTTGGAACAAAGCACCTCGTCAGCTAAGCGGCAAGCGAGATCTGAGTAGTTACCGCCCAGCATTGTGGGATATAGGGGAGCCTCGAGCCGGTGGAACTAGCTCTCGAGCTTTAGTAGTGGCTGAGTCGGAACCGAGGTTCGGCTCCAAACCCATCCAGCAAGAATGAAGGCGAGATAGACAACTTAACATCTTACATTTCCTTGTTTTCAGCACATTCACAATTTAACATAATTTTCTTTTTAAGCAATCCCATGAGATGTTGCTGATACTTGAGCACATGAAACTGATAAAACCGCGGACCGCGAGTGTCGGTCTTTTTCTTTGCGTTTTTTGGCAGAAAGTGTAGTCGGAGGTTCCGACGACATAATGTAAGCAAAGTCAGAACCGAAAAACTGTTCTGCAAACTCCGACCGACGCCTAAGCGTTAAATCGGTTGAAGGAAGCACAGGCGAACAGGCTGCTACGTGGGCTGGGCCTAAACAAGGCAGACAGTAAGAATGGAAATCTTTATGAGGTATTTGTTTCCCACAGGTTAAACAATTATTAACTTTTTCTGACATCGGCTGAGGCAAGAAAGAGTCCCCAACGGGGTACTTAGCTTTAGAAGTCTTCGAAGTAGTATTCGGTAGAAAAAATCTCTGGATCCGACCGACCGGCACTTGCGAACAGCTTCTGCTTCGGGCGCCACGCGGCAAGAAAGACTGGGGAAAATGGCGTCGGCTGATGCCTTTATACCCGAAGTCCAACAGAGATGACGTCGGACTTTGGAATCCGGCCGACTGACGGGCTGCCTGACGACAGGACAACCCAGCTGTTATGACTGCAGATGCATCCATGAAGGACATCAGCACATGAGTCCTGCAGGTGCAAAGGTCCCAGGCAGTAGACACAAGAAGTGTGACCGTCTGTCAGAGACATTTTCTGACAGCACGAGTCACACTTCTTAAAGCCTGAGACCTTAGATTCTTTAGACATGGTTCTAAAGATAGGAATCACTCACACAAACACACCAATTTAAACAAGAAAAAAGTTTCCACACAAACACTCACTCCAAATACTAGGAGGGGTGGGAAAGGGGACTAAGGCCTAAGGTGGATTTTGAGGAAAAAAATTAAGGATTAAAGGGAAAGATTCGAAAGAAAGGGACTGGAATCGAACTAAGTAAGGGATACTAGAAAACAAATTTAAAGGGGTCTAAGTTGACTAAAAGTCTAAGAAAATTCACTAACCTGCAGAGCCGGTTGGAACAAAGCACCTCGTCAGCTAAGCGGCAAGCGAGATCTGAGTAGTTACCGCCTAGCATTGTGGGATATAGGGGAGCCTCGAGCCGGTGGAACTAGCTCTCGAGCTTTAGTAGTGGCTGAGTCGGAACCGAGGTTCGGCTCCGAACCCATCCAGCAAGAATGAAGGCGAGATAGACAACTTAACATCTTACATTTCCTTGTTTTCAGCACATTCACAATTTAACATAATTTTCTTTTTAAGCAATCCCATGAGATGTTGCTGATACTTGAGCACATGAAACTGATAGTTTAAGGCCCTTATAGCCAAAGTTGCAGAAATGTAAACCTTTTTCCCCATCTATCCAGTGCCCTTGAATCCCTGTCAGAGGGGGTTGGGTTTTTTTGCTGTAGAGGCCTTAACTCCCTAGGGACCCTGTGAAATAGTTTCTGGGTCAGCAGCAGGGTTTTTAAAAAGAAATTTGTGTGAGTCAGGAACCCTGTAATATCTGTCAGACTTAACAGGAGCTGGAGGCAAGGAGTCAGGGGTCAAACTAGACTCCGAAAACACATCATCTACAATGTCTAACACAGGAGGAAAGGCTAGAGGCCTGTGCTGTGGTAGTAAAAGGAAATCCCTGAGCCTCTTTTTTGATTCTGAAAAATCTTGGCTTTCCCAGTGAAAATGCTTCCTCATGGTATGCACAGTTTCCCCAAAGGAATAATCCTCAGGAGGGGATGCTGAAGGTATAGATTCTTCAGCATCAGAATCCTCATAGGGGGTAAAGAATATCCCTGATCAGAATAGGAATCTGAAGAAATAGAAACCTGATCTGAAGAGTCATAGTCAGTCTCTTGCCTAGGCCTTTTATCAGGAGGGGGATGGGAACCCCTGATCAAAGTAATCAGGTCTTCGGCCATCTTGATCATCTGTTTTTTTTGGGCATAAAGGCCTGTACACGTGGCTCTTGAGTTTGTTTCTTTGCTTTAGAAGCTGCATTAGTCTTTGCCTTTGAAGCTGAAGTCATTTTAATGTAAAGATGTTGTGGTCTGAATACACCCTCAGAAGCCGGTTCCTGCTCAACAGCTCCGGACCCATCTGAGGGATTAGTGTCTGAGACTCTAATACTTTGAGTATCCAGTGGCATGGCCGGCTCCACGTCAGAGTCGGTAGCAGCCCGCAACTCTAAAGTAGCGGATGTCAGGGGCTGCGAAAGCGCCTCACTGAGAACCGGTGACTGGCTTAGGAGAAGCTTCGTCGTCGGTTTTGGACCTCGGTTGTTTTTCTTTATCCTTTTCTTTGCGTTTTTTGTAAACTCCAGTAGTCAGATGGCTATCTGACGACATTTTAGGGTAATTAAACCTGCTACCAAAATACTTTAAAGCAAAACAATACAGACGCTTAATAGTGCATTGGTTAAATCTAGCACAAAACCGACAACCAGAAACGTTGCAATCAGGGCCTAGGCAAGGAATACAGTAAGAATGAAAATCCTTATGAGGTATCTGTTTTCCACAAGTAATACAATTATTAACTTTTTCCGATATCGGTCTGGAGCAAGAAAAAAGTTTCTCCAACGGGGTACTTAGCTTTATTGAAGACTTCGGTTCTGAAACTCAAACACGAAAATTTCAGGAGTCGGTCGACCGTCACTTGCGAACTGCTTCTGCTTCGGGCACCACGCGGCAAAAAGACTGAAGAAAATGGCGTTGGCTGCTTCTTTTATACCCCTGATGACCTGGCGACAGC
The DNA here is from genome assembly GCF_019279795.1 of Protopterus annectens. Classification (NCBI taxonomy): domain Eukaryota; kingdom Metazoa; phylum Chordata; order Ceratodontiformes; family Protopteridae; genus Protopterus; species Protopterus annectens. Next base: position 790,739,933 of record NC_056751.1, on the reverse strand, counting down.
AGCCGACGCAGGACCAAGACTTTGGAATTCAGGCCGGCTGAGGGCAACCTGCCAGCAGGATTACCCAAATGTAATGACTACAACAGTGAAACACGAAGAACATCTTGAAGGAAGACCCACAATGTATGGTGCTTCTAAATAGAAAGCACCATCTTCAGTGATGGAAAAGCTACCAGGGAAGGCAAAGGACATGACTAAAGTTCAGCCATCAAAAAAGCAATGTGGCCTTAATTTTTTTAATGGATGAGGATAAAGATACAGTAGTAGCACCACTTGTGCAGTACCTTTAAGAAAATTTTGCAGAGCAAGCAGTTCCTTACTTTCAGTAAAGAAGCTAGTCTGTTTTGTCAGTTATCAGTTTGGTTCTAGGAACAAGGAGAACAAAATGGCAAATTCTGTTCTGAAGCTTCAAACAGAACTTCTGACACAGCACTCAGTGTGTGTGTGAAAGAATACTTTAGTTTCTGAATGAAAATATCTTTCCACAAGGTTTCCAACGTAGCAGATATCAGAAAGTAACAACATCAGATCTTCAAGTGGTCATCATAATAAAAGTAAAAGATAATACATTGGTTTTACATACCATACATGTCTACATTCCTTATTAAATATTTCACCAGCAATACTTCAGTCCCTACGAATGCCAACAATGGCCTTGTACCACCTACATTCCATCAATTATTTTTAAGTGTGCAATGGTTTGGTAAAACAGTCAGTGTTGCTAGAAGCTTTCCTTAGTTTTTCAGACCCTTACGGTCTACACACAGGGACTTGGGACTATAGTAGTATATTCCCTAACAAATAATGTAATTATAATAAAACCTTCCAAAGCTGAAGGACATTTTCCACATGCCCAGACTGTTGAGAGTACAAGCAAAGCTGTAGAAAATCAATGATCTAGGTGTCAAGGCCCTTCAGTGCTTTCACGCCAACTGAAAGAGGACTATGCTAGGTAAGTAAAATTCAATGTCTACACCTTGGTAACAAAAAACATAGAAAAATAAGTGGGATGAAGGGAGTGGCTAACATCTACTGTTAGGTGTTTACTTACACAATTGTATTATGCTCATCATTTGATTACTACTGCATTAGTGTTAACTATATGGCTGGAATACCATCGCTTAGAAAGGGCTGTAAAGAAGGAAGATAAGGGTCCAGAAGACCCTGAAAAATGGTTCTAAAAAAGCCTGCTCTAGACCCGGAAATGGAGTCTAGTTTGTAGTAGTTTAAAAAAGTATAAACAGATGACCAAGATGTGGCCTTCAGAATACTACTAGAGTCTAACCCTTTCCAGAAAGTCACTGATGAAGCCAAGAACCTAGTAGAATGTGCCTTGACCTCACCTGGAATTGACTTGTCATGGTCATAGGTAGGTACTAGGCTATCTGCCTGAGGGCATTTATAAGCCTAGCCAGAGTGTGTCAACTTTTGCCGCCCCATTGTTTAATTAACAGAGTCTCTGTCAAGAAGAGCCAATGAAGTGATCCCAGGGGTGTATTTTCTGCTACCCATCCACTTGTCAAGGTTTCTCTTGAAGAGTGTTAGTGAGGGGATCTGCCTAATGTAGTTAGGAATTTTGCTCCAAAGCATGGGGGAGTCTCTGTGACAGGAATCTATCCCTCCAGCATGTTCTATTTATTGTTGTGGAGAGGTTTAGCTCACTAGAGTGAGTGGCTCGCAGTGACTTGGATTTCTTTAGGTGGAGCATGTCCATCAATTCTAAGTTGGACATGGCTTTGTTAAGTCAGGCAGAGATCACCTTTGAGTAAGCCATATGCCACGGAGTACAGCCAGAGTTTTTCCAGTCGGGCTGCATAGGACATATGTTTGAGGCCAGTAATCCTCTTGGTGATGTACTTTTGTGGTCTTTCCAGCTGTTGGAAGTGTCTTGTTAGGTACAGCCCAACTGGGGCATTGTACTCTACGATGGGTCTGATGAGTGATGAGTAGAGGGGCACTGTAACCTCTATTTCTAGATGTGAACCCTTTAGTAATTAGATGGGTACATATAAGGATTTCCTAACTACTTTGGCAATATGATTGTCAAAGGAGAGATTACTATCTACTTGGGTCCCCAGATCTCTTATTACCTCTTCTGTATTAAGGGGGCTGCCACCTATGTGGTAATTCATGGGTGTTTTGTTTTTCCCAAACAGGATGACTATGCATTTTTTGGCATTTAGCTTGAGAACATGACTTTGACAACAGGTGTCCATTTCAGTAAGGACCTTTTGGAGAATTTCCGTGTCAGCCGGAGAGTCAATTATGGCTCCCACTTTGCAGTCATCGGTGAACTTGGTTAGCCATAGTCCTACTGTGTTTGCCTGTACTTCTGAGAAGTATATGCCGTTCAGTAGGGGTCCCAGGACTGAGCGTTGTGGGACACCACTTGTGACTGGTTTACAGCCGGACCTGGAGCCTGCTATTCTTATCGTGTGAGTTCTGTCTGTAAGCCTGTTGGCAAACCATCTCGTGACGTAGGGGTTTATGTTCGGGTTGGTGAGTTTTTCTACAATTCCCGAGTGGGGAATGGCGTAAAAAGCTTTGGCAAGGTCAAGGTAGGCTGTGTGAACCACCTTCCCCTCATCTATGGCCTTGGTGACTGTCTCGAAGAAGTCAACCAGGTTTAGTAGGCATGATCTGCCCTTAAAGCCGAACTGGATCGGGTCAAGTGTTTGGAGGTTCCCAATGTCTTTGTTAATGAGTTCCATGATGATGCAACTCCATAGTCTTGCAGACCAGGCTAGTCAGGCTTATGGGGCGATAGCTACCAGGGTCAGTTGTGACCCTTCCTTTGTGGAGCAGAATAACCGTTGCTGTGAGCCATTCTATGGGCATGTAGCCTGTGGAGAGGCTGAGGTTGAACAGTGTGTTTAGGTGGGGGGTTAGTTCGTTCTGTAGTTCATGCAAGACGCAGCCTGGGAAACTATCTGGCCCCACTGATGCTGTGCTTTCAGCTTCTGAAAGGGCTGTTTTCACCTGTGTGTCTGTGATTTCTGGGACACTACACTTTTTCGGTATTGTTGTGGGCCCTTTTGGGGGTGAGAGGGGGGTGAAGTTTGCACTGAATCTATCTGCCAGGATGTTGGCAATATCAGTAGGTTCAGTATATTTTGTGCTATTTTGCACCAGTTCAGAGCATATCTGTGAGTTGTCACTGAGATTCTTGACATAGCTAAAGAAGGCTTTGTGGTTATCTTTTGAATCCTTTGCTATTTTTCTTTCGAAGTTAGCCTTGGATGATTTTATAAGGAACCTTAATTTCTTACTGATACTGATCAGGGATGCCTTTCCTTCTTGGAATTTGCTTTTTTTTCTGAACTAGTTTCCTCCTTCTATTGTATAGCCTGTTTATGGCAAGGGTCCACTAGACTGGTTTCCTTCTCTTAGGGAAGTGAGTCTTAGTTTTGCTAGGGATGGCATGATCCATGCATCCTTGTAGGTGCTCATAGAGTGCATTTGTAAAGGTTCCTGCATTTTGGACACTGTTATCCTTTAGCATGGGGGCTGTGAAACCTACCACCTCTGCCTTTAGTAAGGTGAAGTTTACTATGGAAAAATTTTTCACTGTGGTTTCCTTGGTTGGGGTTGGTGGTGTGGTGTGGACATCCAGAGTGATTAGTTTATGGTCTGATCTAACCAGTGATGGGTTGACCTCCGGTGCGGAACACCTGTCGCCCACGTTGGTGATGACCAGGTCCAATATGTTTTCACCTCTGGTGGGTGAGTTTACCAGCTGATCCAGGGCAGTTATTCTATCAGCTTTCTAAGTCTGTAAGAGCAATATGTAAAAACTGTCCCTATTTTTGGGCCTTTATCCCACTTTTATTTATGGCTTTGTCCAGATTTCTTGCTCTAAGAGGTTGAGAGTATGAACAGTATCCCTGTGAAACTAATACAAAATTATTTGATAGAACTGCTTTGGAAAATCATAATGCAATATTTTCTATGAGAAAAAGGCCAGTAAAACTGGAAGGGAGAATTAAAGAGGGAGGTACAGACAACAGCTGAACTGCATGGCAGCTGAGACTCAATGTAGGTAGCCTGCTGGGTATGACTACCTTCACATCAGAAGTGTATTTAATGTGAGAGCCATTACATCATTTAACAGCTACTCACTCTTCATTTTTAAATGAATCTGCATTTACATACTTTTACTTAATTTTCAGCTATAAGTGTGTCCCTAGCATTTTAGAAATGTGCTGCTAGCTACTAGCACAAAGTTTCCAGCATTTTTGTTGCTGCTCTGATCTGTTTCAGACATATGACTGGCATTCTTTTACTAATGCTGGTTGACTAATGCAATGCATTTAGTTCTAATTGTTTCTGTAATACTGCATCAGACAAAAAGCACTGAAGTACTACACTCACTTGTGTTTAGTATCCTACAATGAAGCTGGCATCATAACCTAAAAACTACATCTGATTAAATAGGTGAGGCTTGCGGTATCAGATAACCACTTTTCAACTACGGAAGACCATCTAGGTTCATTCGTTTCTTTTTAGGGATGATCTTGGAGCATTGATCTGGTCAGACTTGAAGTAAGAACTGCACACACAAGGAAACAGCTCAGGACAAATAAAGTTTATCAGCTTAAAATCTTATCTCTCTTGTGGTGGCCAAATACAAAGATTTGGTGGTGTACAGACACAAAATCAGAGCTTAGACCTATGTCACAATAGAAGCAGCTGGAAAGGTGTGTGTGTGTGTGTGTGTGTGTGTGTGTGTGTGTGTGTGTGTGTGTGTGTGTGTGTGTTAATAAGAAAAGGCAGTATGTTTCAACACAGAATGTCCTTTTACCTTATTTTCATAAGAAATAAAATAACACATCAGAATTTCTGAAGGTTTTGGTTCTGTCAAGTTAGTATCAGAGTTGTTTGTGGACATCCAGAATGGGAATAATCTTTTCTCCCTTATCTTTAAGTTCTGAAATGAATACAAGGAGATGGATAGCTTGTTTCAAAGCAAAACTCAGATACCACTTTAGGAATAACTGAGGGATTAGTCAAAAAGCCCTACCTTTGTAGAAAATTAGCCAAGGTTGACCCACCATGAAAGCTTGCAACTCAGACACTATTCTTATAGAAGTCAGAGAAATCGGCAAAATTGGTTTCCATGTTAAGAATCTCAAATCAGCTTGTTTCAAAATGAAATAGGAGTTAATTTTTCTAAAACAAAATTAACATCACAAGGAAAGGAAATCAGAACCCCTTTCAAAAACATACCAACATACAATTGCAATAAAGGGGGGGGGGCTGTTTTTTTGGAAGACATGCTGAAATGTCTGAGAAAGTACAGTTGTACAAGCTGAACTTACCATAACAGTAGCTGTTCGATTGATCACTGCTGCAGTAGCCTTAGCTATATGGGTCATATTCTGCCAAGGATATAACAGCCGGACAGCTTCCAAAGCTGCCATGTGACCAAACTGTCAGACAGCTTGAGTTGAGCTAAGCTGACTAAAAGACAAGTATAGGCACAAAATCCATTCAGAGCTTTCCTGCCAGTACAGAGAGAGGCTGAACCCTGAAAGGACCATGCTGAAAATAAAAAAAATAAATAAAACTACAGCATAAAAAAACAAACAAAAAACAAAGAGAATGGATGAAGGCAGTGGCTACTGCAGCGGTGACTAGTTGAATATCTACTCTTATGACAAGTTCAACTTACACAACTGTATTATGTTCATCGTATTGATCACTGCTGCAGTAGCCTTAGCTATATGAGTACATTACCTCAGCTAACTACATTTGGGAAGTGGAACAAGAAGAGTACAGGATCTCCTGGAGCATGGTCTGAGAAAAGCCTGATCTTGACCTACAGAAAGAAACAAGTTTACAGTGCTTTGTAGAAGTATATACAGAGGACAAGCAGTAAGTAGCTTCTAGAATACCTGTAGAATCCCAAAAGTCATAGATTAAGCCAAGGCCCTAGTACAGTTGGCCTTGACCCTGCCTGGATTAGTTTTGTTATGGTATTATTTGGAAATAGTCTGTTTTGACACAGGTTGTCCCTCCTTAACTTCATAAGAAATGAATACTTGATCCAAAGATCTGAAAGATTTAGTTCTGTCAAGATAGTACCAGAGTTGTCTGTGGACATCCAAGGTATGCAGTATCATTTCTCTCTCATTTTTAGGTTCAGGAAAGAAAACAGGGAGATGGATAGTTTGGCTTAAAGTAAACTCAGATTCCACTTTAGGCATAAAAAAGAAGGATTTGTTCTCAAAGAAACCCTGTTCCTATGGAAAATGAGACATAGTTGACTCACAATTAGAGCTTGCAACTCAGATACCCTTCTTCCAGAGGTTACAGCAATCAGTAAAACTGTTTTCCATACTAAGAACCTCAAGACAGCCAGATTAGCTGGTTCATGTTAGCTTCTCCAATATAAAATTATGATTCCAAGGAGGGGGCACCAGTTTTGTTGGAGGCCTCTTATGCAAAATCCTCTAAAAACATTTTGACGTGAGACTGCAATGAAAGAGGAGGATCTATGGGTAAGACATGCTGAAATGGCAGAGAAATTAACCTTGACTGAGGAATAAGAAAGGCCATAGGATAGTAGTTCACACAAACGTTATAAAACCAGAGAGCAACTATCCCTGAATAGGTGATTTCTATTTGCTAATAAAAAGATTTTCTTGTAGCAGGCTTTCTTGCCTGCTGTACTTCCCCAGTAAAAAGGTGCCTACAAGGAATCCCTTATCATCCAGGCAGTCAGCTGAAGATGATTTATGTTGGGGTGTATCAAACACCCCTATTAGTGTGAGGAAGCTTGGGGTAATTTCCCCTGGCCATTTACAAAATAAGGGATAACCATGGCTACCCAGACCAGAAGGGATATTGAGGAATTCCCTCTGAATTTTCAGAAGTACTCTGGATACTGGTAGAAAGGGTGGAAAAGAATATCAGAACATTCCTGTCCAAGGAAATGAAAAGGCAACCATCTTCCTGACCGCCTTGCATGGAGCCCTGGAAGAGAATCCTGACAGTTGATTGTTCAGGGAGGAGCAAAGAGATCTACTTGAACTCCCCACTGATGGATCAAATCTTGGAAGACCCCCGATCTAGTTTCCATTTGTGAGCTTCTGTCTTGGTCCTGCTCAACTTGTCTGATGCACAGTTTTGCTCTAATGGAATGCAGGATGCCTGCAGAGTGAAATTGTGCTGCGAAACTGCATACCAAGCTAACCTGACTAGGCTGCAAAGGGGTACAAAACTATTTCACCCTTGCCTGATGTACCACAAGACTGTGGTATTGTATGTAACCATCTGAAGAGGTCCAGAGACCAAAGATGGTTCACACAGTTAAATGCCTTGATCAGGACATGCATCTCCTTGATTTTTATGTGCTTGCATCTGTTCTTGGTGTCTCACACCCCCTGCATTTTTATCCACCCTGACACTGTTCCCCAAGCAAAGTCTGAAGTATCTGAGGTGACTAACTGCTTTGGAGCAAGGGGAGAGAGAAGGGGAGACCTGGATTTAAGGATACCTGTTATCTCTATCAAAAGACTTCTCTTCTGACAAACCCCGGCACTGGTATTTGAAAAGATGCAGGGTGTTAATGCTTGGACCAAAGAGATTTCAGATACCACTGTATCTTTCTGACGTGGTGTCTTGCCAGGGGTATCATGAGAATTGCTAATGCCATGAAACCCAAACTCCTGAGGTATTCTCTTTCTCAGGGACCAAAGTCTGAGTGGAAAACCTTTGCAATAGATGAAGAGGATGAAGACATATTTTTCCTGTGGAAATTCTTTGAACTGAGGTGTCCAGATGACATCCTAGGAGCACAATCCTGTGTGAGGGAGTCAAGAAAGACTTTTGAATGTACTCTGAATCCCATCTTGTGTAATTGATCTCTTCCCCCAAGAGAGAGATTCCTGACACACTGAAAAAGACTCTGTGAAGATAAGCAAGTCATATATGGAAAAATGTGGATACCCTGTGCCAGCTATGAGCTATAACTGGAGCTAGACACTTAGTGAATACTCGTGGTGCAGTAGATAGTCCAAAGAGTAAGGCAGATAACTAATAACGTGATCCAGACGCACAAAAGTTTCAGAAACATCTGAAGTCTGGATGAATGGAGATGTTATTAAAAGCATCTTTTCAGTCTAGTGTTATCAGGAAACTCAAATGAGGAAAAGTTAAGTTGTGAAATGACATCATTTTGAATTTGGGCATGATCACAAACTGGTTTAGGAAAGAAATACACAGAAACAGTCTCCACACATTTTCCCTTTTAAGCACTAAGAACATCCTTAAATAAAAACCCTTCCTCACCTGGGAAGGAAGAACTGGCTCTATCAGTCCTTGGGACAGCATGCGATGAAGAACTGCTGGAAACAAAAGGATGAGGAATAACTCCCTGGAAAGGAGGAATTTCTTTCCACTGCAATCTGTAACCTTGATGAATGACTTTCAGAAACAATTTGCCTGAAAAAATTTGTTGTCAAAGAGAAAAATGGAGATTCAGACTTTCTGAAGAAAAAAGGGGGAAAGGGCGGGAGGGGGCAACAAAGTCTCTTGTAATTCCCAGAGACAGAGATAAAAGGAGTAGGTAGTCTCTGTCCCTTTCCATAAGATGCCTGGTTGGTGCAGTAAGAAACCAGTCATTTAAATAAGGAAACACTCTGAATCTGTGCAGTCTTAGATGAGCTAGTACCACTGTCATGCCTTTGGTGAACACCCTGGGGGCTGTGGTGAGAACAAAGGGCAGGGCTCTGAACTGGTAATGACCGTCTCCCAGCCGAAAGTGGAGGAATCTCCTGGAACGTTTGTCCATTTTGATGTGGTAATACACATCCTGGAGATCTATAGAGCACATCCAATCATCTTTCCCTAGAAATGGGAGGATAGACTGAACCTTGACCATCCTGAATTTGGAATTCTTTACAAAGTGGGTCATATAACTGAGATCAAGAATGGGTCTCAGGTCCTCTGTCTTTTTTGGTACTAAATAAATCCAGAGTAAATTCCGAATCTTCTTTCGTCTGGGGGGACCTCTTAGATGACTTTTGTCCAGCAACTTTTGAATCTCCAGGACTGCTAACTCCCTCTGAATGGGTGGAACATTGAGGAGACATTTTCTTTTGGGGAACTTGTAAAAAGGGAATGAAATATCCTCTGGATATGATCCTTTGGACCCATAAATCTTTTGTGATGGCTTTCCAAGCTTTTGGGTGCAAGGACAAGCACCCCCCCCCCTGACTGCCTCCAGAAAGGGACAGTTGGGCAACCTTTCAGGTGTGCTGAAAAGATCTGTCAAAAAAGAATCTCGAGAGCCTTGATTTTGCAGACCCCATCTGCTGCATGGGTGTCCTCTTCCATTGTAATTATTTTCCAATCTGCCTCTGGGGGAAGATTCTTGGCATGAATCTTGAAAAGGTCCTTGAGACTTCTGGAACCATATCTTTTTACCACTGCATTGACTCCTAGAAAATAGTCTCTGTGGGGTACAAAAGTGCATTCACACTGCAGATAAGGTCTTTCTATCCTTCTCATTGTGGAAGAGTGTTTCTAACTGTTGCCCCAAACAAGGAAGAGCCAATCAAAGGGAGCACTGAATGACCCCTTAAAGGGTTCTGCAAAATAGCACAGCTCATCCAGGCAGGTCTCCTATTGGCTATGCCTGAACTGGCAGTCCGTGAGGAAGCTTTAGCTATGTGTGATATTAACCTCATGGACATGTTAGCAATGGACTGTAGGGTGGCCAGTCATGAGGAAAAGGACTTCTGTTCCTCTGTGAATATGGACCCATGGGTAGAGTTAGAGAGTTCCCTGCCTAAGTCCCTCTGTAACCTACTGAAATGTGCCACATAATTTAGACAGTAAGGAGGCAAATGTCACTGATGCATACACTCACTTTATCCAACGCCCTAGACTTCCTGTTAGGGGGATGGACAGATGAGCTCTTGTTCAACTAACACCTTCTTAGTGGCTGATGCAACAACCATGGCATCTACCAGAATACCCTTGGCCAGTGTTGTCTTCCAGCAGAAGCACTCAAAATCTTGTCTGAATGTTTGGGAGTAGTTTCTACTGACTCTTGTTCCTTCCAAGCTCTACAGGAGGCCAGGTCTATAAGCCCATTCGCAGGTGGGGAAACCCAAGACATAAATGGTCCAGACCCAAAAGGCTTCCAAGAACACAGATTCCTCCTGGGAAAGGGTTTGAAAAGGCCAACCACCTTTCTGGCGTAGGATCTCTAAGCTGTCTCAAAACGAGACATCTTCAGATAGAGATCTAGGGGGAACCATCCCCTTCATCATAATCAGTGTCTTCTGAGGGACCTCCGCATTGGGATGTTTTGGAGAGGTGTTGGAAGAAACAGGGAGTTCCCTGCAGTGAACTGCCTGGAAGCTCATCTGGGCTGGCTGTTTCTGAGATGTAGGATGAGAAAACTCAGACATAGGATCCAAAGAGGGAACAAGACAAGGATCTGAAGAAGCAAGAGTCGAAACTGCTCTGGGATGTGAGAAAACCCTCTCCATCACCTTGATGGCAGAGGGATCAGGAGAAGCTGAAGATAATCCTACCGGAGCAGATAATCCCTGGTCCTTCCTGACACTCAGCTCCAAGGGGTGACTTGGAGCTGAGTTATCCAACGCTGAAGCTCTGAGAGGAAGTGATGGATCTGAAAACTTTGGAGTTAAAGTCAACCCCTCAGACCAGATGCCATGGCTTTGGCTCTGACAGTCATCATGCTCCAAAGGAGTTGAAGCTGATCAGATCAGGGAAGACACTGGAGTGGAAGATGAAATAAATTTCAGATCAGATTTTTCAACTCTCTGGGATCTTAAATCTAAGGGCTTCCAAATGGCAGGATGGATCACAGAAGAAGCAACTTTATTTCTTTATTTAATTTGTTTACCAGGGAAGTCTCACTGGGCAAAAAAAAGAAGTTATGTCTTACCATAATGTTCCATCTGAGTTGGTTCATCTTCGTTTATTCATTACTCTTGGGATTCGGTTCCGACCTAGGAACCGAGCAGACCTTTTTTTCAAGCTCGCATCAGCCACAAACGTCTCCAGCTAAGATTTTACCCATCATGCCCTTCTCCCTGTTACCGCAGATCTAGTTTGCAAGTTGAAAAAAAAAGAAGCCAAGGCTACCTCTGGTAAGACATGACCTAACAACTGGAAAGAAGGGCAAATGAGATCCACCAAAAACCTTTGGAGGGGGAAGGTGGCTGGGCCGTAATGAATAAACAAAGATGAAACAACTCAGATGGAAAATTATGGTAAGAAGTAATTCTCTTTATCTGATGTTATTGATCTTTGTTTATTCCTTACTCTTGGGACAGAATCCCCAGCTATCTTGTTCCCTGGGTGGCCCTATGGAAGGACATTCCGGAGCACCATAGAACCAAAGGAAGCACTGCCTCTGGAGGCCAAGTCCAACTTGTAATGAGTAATGAAGGTATGAGGCCTAGCCCAGGTTGCGGCTGCACAAATGTCACTCAACTATGTTCTTGCATGGAAGGCTGCAGAAGTTGACACTGATCTTATAGAGGGGGCCTTTACTCTGCCAGGTAAAGGGGTACCATTCTTGCCAAAAATGAAAGTAATACAATTTCTCAACTAAGTGGCTAAAGTAACTTTTGAAACTGGACAACCTAATCTGGATTTAGAAAAGGCCAAAAACAGCTGGTCAGATTTTCTATTAAATTTAGTCCTGTCTAGGTAAAAACAAATTTGTCTATGTACATCCAAGGTATGCAGGCAATATTCCCCTCTGTTAGAATGATTAGGGAAAAACACTGGCAAATCAATAGTCTGATTGATAAGATAACTCAGAAACGACCTTGGGCAAAAAGGTCGGATTGGTCCTTAATGAAACTCTGTCCTTGTGAAAGATGCGGTAGGGGGGTTTGATAGACAAAGAAATACGTTTGGCAGAAGTAATAGCAACTAAGAACAGCGTTTTCCATGACAGATACTTTACATCACAGGTAGATGCAGACTCAAAGGGAGAAGTTGTCAGCCCTTGAAGGACTAAGGCCAGGTCCCAAGGTTGAACAGGTTCTCCGAAAGGAGGCTTTAGCTGGGTTATGCCCTTCAGAAAGGTGTTACAAAGTCTGTGTGACATTAAGGAAGAGCCCTGGAAGCCATTATGAAAATTAGAAATCACAGCCAAATGAACACGAACTGTGGAGGCTGCTACCCCCCGATTTAAAAAGGTCTGAAAGATATTCTAGCACAATAGAAACAGGGGCTGTAAAAGGGTCCATTTGTTTATCTTACAGTAAAAGAGAAAATCTCTTCCATTTGCTGCAGTAGAGTAGTGTAGTCTGGTGGATGATCTATGAGAGGCAATCAGGATGTCATGCACAGGGGAAGATAGATCATGCTGCCTGGCAATCATTGGAAGTGGATAAACCAAGCTGTCATTTTCAGGCTGGATAGGTTTGGATGAACCAGATTCTGCGGGTGAGAGATCAACTCTGGAGTTGGATTGAGAATCCATGGTCGATCTAGCAGATGAGGCCACAGGAAGGGAAACCAAACTTGTCAAAGCCAATATGGAGCAATGAGCATCACTTTGCTCTTCAACTGACGTGCATTCTTCAGGAACAGGGGGACGAGTGGTATCAGAGGATAGGCATACAGCAGGCCCGAGGGCCAATCGTGGACTAGAGCATCTCTCAGTGACTTGTCCCCAAGGGGGGATCAGGCCAAAGTAGTTGCTGCACTTGTGACTGGACGGGGATGCAAATAGGTTGCAGCAAGGCTGGCCCCAGAGGTTGAAAATCTTCGCCGCCACTAGAGGATTGAGAGACCACTTGTGAGGCTGTAAAATGCATCTGCTCAACTTGTCCGCTATCACGTTGGAGCTCCTGGGAATGTGCGTCGTTATCAGAAAACAGTTGGAGGCTATCGCTCATTGCCATATTCTCATGGCCTCTCGACAGAATGGGTATGATCTGGTTCTCCCTTGTTTGTTGATGTACCAGACTACTGCCATGTTGTCTGACTGAACTGCAATAGTTCCTGACGGAAGGCTCGACTGGAATGCTTGCAACGCTAGTAGCACCGCCATCAGTTCTAGGACATTGATATGCAGATGGGCCTCCATCTGTGACCAAGTGCCTTGGACTGTCTTTCCCTGAAACAGCCCCTCCCACCCAATCAGGGAGGCATCCGTGGTAACTGTGGCGTTGGGCTGATGAGGGGTGAAGGGGTGAGACTACTGGTGAGGGTTGTTTGACATCCACCAGAGCAAATCCTGTTTGCAAATCTTGGTTATTCGAATCGGAAAAGTTAAGGGGTGCTGGGATGAGTACCACTGAGTAAGAAGCAGCCACTGAAGTCTCGTGTAGCCTTGCTAGAGGGACTTTGGTGATGGAGGCTGCCATCAATCCCAGCAGTTGAAGAACGGATCAAGCCGAGGCTAGATTTTGTGAAAGTATTGCCTGAACCTGTTCTTTGATCCTCTGAAGTCTGTGATCTGGTAGAGAGGCTGTACAAGTCATTGTGTCCAGAATCACTTCAATGTACTCTAATGAGTGACTCGGAGTAAGGTTTGACTTCTTCCAATTTATCGATATTCTGAGGTGCTGTGCGGTGTTTAGGATGCAGGTCAAGGCCTGATCCAACAGACGTCTTGTTGGGGCAGTAATGAGCCAGTCATCTAAGTAGGGAAACACCTGGAATCCTTGAAGCTGCAGGTGAGCTGTGACTACTGCCATGCACTTTGTGAACACTCTGGGGGATGTAGAGAGTCCGAAAGGCAGTATGCAAAACTGGTAATGACTGGCTCCCGCCCGGAAACCAAGATATCTTCTTGAGCACCTTTCCACCTTTATGTGGTAAGTACGCATTTTGAAGATCTATGGAGCACATCCAGTCATCTTTTTCCAATAGTGGAAGTACAGACTGAACCGTGACCATCCGGAATTTTTCTGTTTTTACAAATTTGTTTAGGGAGCTGAGATCCAGAATTGGTCTCCAGTCCCCTGTCTCTTTTGGCACCAAAAAAATCTTGAATAGAAGCCGGATCCTGTCTGGTCTGGGGGAACTGTTTGGATGACTCTTTTCTGATATCTCTACAGCTGCGGCTTTCCTTTGACTGGGTGGTACGTCAGGTAAGCTTCTGGATAAGGGGGAGTGAATAAGAAAGGAATATGGTATTCTCTGGTGATGAGCCTTTGTACCCAAGCATCTGTGGTTATGGTTTGCCAGGCAGAAAGGTACAAGGAAAAATTACCCCCCGACTGCTTCTAGAGGAAAGCAATTGGGCTGCTCCTCAGGAATGCTGATAGGGCTGTCCAGAGAAAGATTCCCTGGAACTCCGGTTTTGCGGACCTCCCCTGCCCTGAAAGAGGTGTCTTCCTTTAGAGTCCCCCCTCCCTCTAGGGGAAAACGCAGCCTGAAAGTCAAGGAAAGGACCCTGAGACTTTATGTGCCACATTTTCCCACTCTTCTGACTCCTAGAATAGAACCGCTGAGGAGAAGATAAACGGACACCCATGGCAGATAGGGTCTTGTCGCCCTGTTCACATCTGGCCAATGTATCTTTTACCTTGGAGCCAAACAAAGTAGTGGTCTCAATATGGAGGGTTAAGGAAGGAAGCCTTGAAGGGATCTGCAAACTCACAAAGGTGCATCCACGCATGACGTCTCATGACTATGCCTGCACCCGCAGCTCTCGCCCCTCCCTCAGCAGAGTGTGATATCAAATGCATTGAGGAACTGGAAACTGATTCTAGGGTTGCTAACTGAAAGGCCACCTTGTCTCGGACCTCATCAGAAACTGCTCCTGCCAAGGTCTCAGAGTTCAGACACCAGGTCTCTCTGTAGCCTTGTGAAATGTGCCAGGTAGTTCATGGACCTAACAGCAAAGATCGATGATGGAAAGGCTCACTTCCCTAATTTGTCCACTGCCCAGGAATCCTTATTGGGTAGGTGAACAGCCTGACTCTCCTCTGCCAGTTCCTTCTTTGTAGCGGCAGCCACCACCATGGCGTCTACTGGGAGACCTTTCAACCAATGGGGGCACTCTTCTGGGGGAGAAAGGATTTTGTCCGGCCTACGAGGTATGGCCTCCACAGAGTCTGGTGCCTTCCACGCATGCTGCATGATGAGCTGGAAGAGCTCATCGGCAGGTGGAATAAACCAGGAGGTAGGGGGCTGGGCACAAAAAGCTTGCAGGAACACAGACTCCTCCGAGGAAGGGTTAGAGGACTTCCCTTCACCTCTCTGCTTTAAAATTTTGAGGATGTCACCAAAGGAAACCTCGTCAGAAGGTGAACATGGGGGACCCCTCCCCGTCATCGTAATTTGTGTCTTCGGTCACGGACTCTTCTGTGGAGTCCATGTGCTTCCTCTTACACATAGTCTTGCGGTGGACTTCCTCAGTGGGAGACTCTGGGGAAGGCTGTAATGACAGTGTCTCCAGGGGGGAGAATGACCAGAGACTCTTGAGCCCGGAGTCCGAGGGTTGCAACTTGAGACAGCTGAGGCTCAGAGGAAGTGGTAGTCTCCAACAGAGGCGGCAGAGAAGCAGTGGCCAGTGTCCTCTTCAAAGTCAGGAAGGTCAGCCCGCCCAAAGAAGGATGCCTTGAAACCTCCACAGAGATCGAAGGAGTATAGGTAGGAGTCTGTGGAGAAGGGTGATCAACTTAAGAGGGGAGACGCACTTTTGAAGGGGCAGGAATTCCTCTGGCCAAAAGCAGCTGGTCTATAAGACACACCACATCATGTTCAGAAAGGCTTCTGGTAGACCTCATTGAAATCCCTGTAGGCAATTTGGGCATGTCCAAAAAAGGGCTAGCACGACCACTGAAAGAAGGTGTCTGAATAGGTAATGTCAGCACCAAAACTGGTGGAGTTTGTATAGTCTGCACCACTAAAGCCGGCGCAGTAGCGGTATGCACCGAAATCAATAGTGTGGAAGATTCCTGCACCGAGAACGGTGTTGTCAAAATTGGAGTTGTCCACTCCGAAACCAACAGCACTGAAAAAGCCTGCACTGAGGAAACTGTCGGTGCCGAGGGGGTCTGCGCCGAAAAAACTGTTGGCACCGAAGGCGTCTGCACAGAGAAATCTGTCGGTGTCGAAAAAACTATCGGTGCCGAAGATGTCTGCAACAAGAAACTGAAGGAGTCTGCACCGAGACATCAGTCATTGCCAAACATGACTGCGCCAATATACCAATCGGTGCCGAGAAAGTCTGCACTGAACTAGTCAATGCCATAGTAGTCTGCACCATGAAGGCTGAAGTCTGCGTCGAAAGCAATGGTGTAGAGGGACCAGCAGACATAATCGGACACAGAGTCAAGTCAGTTGGTGCCGAAACAGCTGCTGGCACTGACGACTCTGACAATTTAGCCTTTTTATGGTTTAATTCCTTAGAGTCTCCAGTGGTAGACAATGGAAGAGACTTAGACCTTTTATGTTGTTTGAAAGGAGGAGAAGCTTCCTGCGACCCAGAAATAGCCTCGCAGAAAGAGGTCTTAAGGAGACCCTTCAGTACTAGTTTATTTTTATGTTTGTTCAAAGTCCTGGCAGAAAAACCTTTACAAATCTGACAGGGTGGCTTCACTGTGAGATGAGGCACGCCCAAACAGTAAACACACAAGTCATGCATGTCAGAGTGTGGCAGTTTGTGTCCGCACTCCGAACACCTCAAAGTCTGGACTCCCTTTCTTCTCAGACATTATATCCACAAAATACTCCAACACTAGGCACGAACACACTGTAGTAAGGCCCAAGCGAGGGGGAGGAAAGACTACCAGGAAAGGTAGAAGATAGCAAAAAGGTACAGGTAATTAATAAAGAAAAATAAGAAACGACTTAAGTCGAAAAAACTAAAAATTCTGTGAGAAAATTTCAAAAAATTATCAAAATATACACTTAGCTGGAGAGGAATGGCTCAACATGGCTGAACAGTAACGTGGCAAACTAGATCTGAGGTAACAGGGAGAAGGGTATGATGGGTAAAATCTTGGCTCGAGAGGTTTGGGGCTGAAGCGAGCTTGAAAAAAAGGCCGGTTCGGTTCCGAGGTCGGAACCACATCCCAACAGTAAGGAATAAATGAAGATTAACAACGTCAGATTTGCTCATTTTCAGTACAGGACCAGGGAGAAAAGCTCCACGTAACATAACAGTCAGTAACACAGAAATGATAGTAATAAATCACATAACATATTACAGTTCAACTTAGTAATAAGGCTAACAGGATCACTTAGTAACACATATTTGACAGTTGCACTTAGTATCAAGAATGATTCAGTGGAGTTGTGTCTCAGAGATACAAGAGCTTCATATGCAATGGAGTAGTGTCTCAGATATACCCGTTTGGTACTGTAAAGTATGCATAATGTTGTTATACTTACAATTGCATGAGGTCAGTAAGCAAATAGAGATATACTGAAAGTGGAGAGCAGGGAGACAGAGTGAGGATGGGAGTAAGTAAGTTATTCAGTAAGCACAGAGATATAGTGAAAGTGGAGAATAGGAAGAAAGAGGGGGTGAGGAGCAGGAGCATAACCAGTTGTCATTTAGGTGGGACTTTAGCAGTTTTTTGAAGTGCGTTAGGTTTGCTGTGTTTAGTATGTTCTAGGGGGTGGAGTTCCATGATTTAGTTATGTAGTTAGAATACAGTGAGTCTCCAAAACTGTTGATGGATTTTGTAACTGAGTAGTAATTTTTTTGAGGATTGTAGAGTCCTGCTATTCAGGTGGGTTTGTACTAGGTCCTGTAGGGACATTTTTCGGGTAGATACACTATGGAATTGGTTTAGGGTTAGTAGGTTGGGCAGCTCTAGCCATATGAGTTGTTTCAGAGCAAGACAATGATGGGTTCTGTGGGGCAGGTTATCAGCAAATCTGCTTATCCTATGGTAGCATGATTTTTTGAGGTTAGTAAATATAGGGGAGGCATACAGTAAAGTGGATAGTAGGTGGGTCCTGGCAACAGCTTGTCTGGAAGGGTTTAAGAAAGGTTTTATCCTGTAAAGGGAACCTAATTTAATGTGGGCCTTTTTAATGGCATGAGATACATGTTTGTTAATTTTTAGCTTATCATCTAGAATGATACCTAGTGGCGTGGTTTCTGAGGTGGGTTTAATCAGAGTGTGAATGGATGAGGTGATCGTAAAGTCATGGCTGAGGGAGTTTGTTTTGTGGCATTGATTGGGGAACAGCATTAGTCTGGTTTTGTTGGGTTTAAGGATGAGTTGGTATATGTCTAAGAAAGACTTGATGGCAGTAAAAGATTTTTGAGTATAGTCTTGTAGTTGTTTTAGGGTAGGTACGGTGCAGAAGATGACAGTGGAGTCATCTGCATATTATATGATGAAAGCAAGGTTAGTAGCTTTGTGCACGTTATTGGTCAGAACTGTGAAGAGCAGAGGCCCAAGAACTGAGTCTTGTGGAACACCTACTGTAATGGGAAGTGGGGAGGAGAGGTCATCATGCCATTTGACTGACTGATAGCGGTCAGATAGATAATTTTGGAACCAATTGAGAGTGTTTCTAGATATGCCAAGTGATGTAAGCTAATGCAGGAGTTGTTCATGGGACACAGTCAAATGCCTATTTCATGTCGAGAAATACTGAGGCAGCTTTGGCCATTGTTTTTTAGTTGGTTGACAGTACTGGTAAATTTGAGCAGTGCCGTGATGGTACTATGGCCTGGTCGAAATCTGTGTTGTGAATGGGAAAGGAGCTTGTTAGACATTAGGTGCTGCATCAGTTGAGAGTGGATGCACTTTTCTAAGATTTTAGAAAGAGGGGATAGTACAGATACTGGCCTATAGTTAGAGTTACAGTTAGAGCCTCATTTGTGGAGTGGGATTACGTAGGAGGTTTTCCAGATTTTAGGTACATACTGTTTGGTGATAGAGCTATTGATCAGTACTGAAACTGGGTAGCAGATTACATTGGCTGCTAATGTCAGGTAGTCATTTGGCAGCTTGTCGGCGGCAAGGGTTGTGGGTTTCAATTGGCTTAGCAATTTCTTTATTGCACTTGTTTGGATGGGTTTAAGAGACAGAGGTAGGTGAATCGGTGACAGTAGGGAGGGTGATTTGTTTGAGACTATTTCTGTTTTTTGAGTGAGAGGATGGAGTTTATGAAAATGAGTTAAAGTGGGATGCTATGCTTTCTTCTGTGTTTTTGATATTTGGGGATGGGGTAGGGGTGTGGCCTGGATGGATAAACTTATTGATGGAGGCCCAGAATTTTTTGTGGGTTTTGTTGATGCTTGGACTGAATATTTGTACAGTACAGTTTTTATCAGCTCTGGTTTGCTTTCTGCAGACATTTCTTAAGTGGCAGTAGGTGTTTAAGGAAGGTTTTGATTTGTTGGTTACATGTTGATACTAGAGTTTATCTCTTTATTTTAGTAACTGTTTGGTTTCTTTAAAGAGCCATGGGCAGTTGTTACTTTTGGTTCTTATGTCTTATGAGGGCAAGTGTATTTAGAACATCAAGAAATAGCTTACTGAAATAATTGACTGCTGCATCTAGTGGAAGGTATTTTAATAGGGACAAGTTACAGCTTAGTAGTGTTTGTTTAAAGGTATCTATGAAGAATTTTATTGTATTACGTATTTGTTTACACATTTGTGGTTTTGTCAGTGAGCTATGGTGTCTTAGAAAGAAGGTTAATAGGTGGTCACTTAAGCTGTCAAGTAGACAGCCTGAAAGGTGAATTAGAGAGGGTTTGTTACTCAGGGTCCAGTCAAGAATAGACTGTTTGTTGCTGCTTTTGTCAATTCTAGTGGGTGAATGAATCAATTGTGTTAAACTATGCAGGTTATGATTTGACGGGGTTATCTGATGAGTAGGTTTGCCAATCAATCAGTCACCAACTAGTATAGTTTCTTGGCTAAATGTGGCTGAGGCCCATGAAAGAAGGTTTTCTACTGTGAAAGGGTTATTTGGTGGTATGTATATAGGCAGTAAGACAATATATTTGCAGATACTGATTTTTAGTCGTGATGCTAACAGTTCTGTATTATCAATATCTGAGATGTTTACCTGCAGTTTTCCAAAATTAAGAGCGTCTTTATATAGAACTGCTACTCCTCCACCTCATTTTGTTGTCCTTTCTTGTCTGAGGATATTGTAGCCAGGGGGAATGATTTCATTATTGCTGATGTGGTGTTTAATCCAGGTTTCAGTTAGTACAGCAATGTCAGGAGTGTATAGTGATAGGGTGGTGTAGAGTTCATGTATTTTGTTTAAGAGACTTCTGAGGTTCATATTTATGAGAAGGATGTCAGAGCTCCTTTTTGGATATGTTGGATAGTAGAGGGGAGGTTTGATTTATTGTTGGTTTAGGGAAGTCGTTTATGATGGCTATGTTTTGTTGGGTGAGAGTAGGGCCAGGGATGGGGTGAATGTCTCCACATAATGAATATTAGATTTTTTACTTGTACTTAGGGGGACATTTTTGTGAGATATAGGTGGTTATTTTACTGGTATTAATGAGGGGTTAAGTATGGTGGAGGTATCTATGGGAATAGTTCAATACTTGTGAAGTTGTAGATGTGGGGGTGGAGTGCTACGTCAAAGCAAGAGAGGTCAGATAGATGTGGGTTTGTTAAAGGGTGGGTGGGGTTTTTTTAAGTAGATTGCCATAAATATATGGCTTTGCTTGAGATGGAAATTTTGTATCAGAGCAGTATTTTAAAAATTATGTAGTAAAATATTTTCATTATATAGATTTGATTTTTATTTGTGATTGAGGTTTTGATGACGTTACTGAATTTGTTTTTTTTTGCATAATAATATGTTTAATTTAAGATTTGATAGTCTACAAATGGGCCATCGAGTGAATTTTATAGATCTTAACTTAGTAGGCACTGCTGAAGGGGGGTATAGTTACTTCAGTCCATAGAAAAATGGGGAGGGGGAATATATATTTTTTACATGGTGACAGATGCCACCCCTCACATCTTATCGATTCTTTGCCATATGGTGAAGTTGTATGATTGAGTAAATTATGTAGTTTAGATATGGATTTTGAAGCTCAAGCTCAATGCACACTGACCATGTTTTTAAGTAGGGCTATAACAGAAATACAGTTCTGGAAGCCTACCAGAAGGTTAAATGGGAACATAACAGTTGTTGTGGTGATGTTTTTCTCAAACATGTTAATAGGGGTGAAGGTGATAAGTATTCATTTTTATTTCCACTGCCGATAGAAGACGTTCCTCCAATATACTTTAGGAGGGGTGGCTGTAAAAATCTACAGAATATTTATTTTGTAACACTTTATAACATTCTTAGTGAACAAATTGTTAAGATTTTAAAATACTATTGGCCTATGCTGTTAAAAGAGAGAGAGACTTGATGAATATTATCAGTCACAGACCATATATTTCCTTTAAAAAGGGTCTCAGCATAGCAGACTTAATAGTGCCTAATAAATTTGTTGCACCTGATGTTAATATACGATATAGGGTTACTTCTAAGATAAAGCACTTACCCCTGTAGTAAATGTTGTATATGTAAACAAATAGTCAATAAATTTTCGAGGGTAAATGGAATTAGTTTTAACCCTATTCAATATTTTTCGTGTGACACAGCTACTACTGTTTACATTTTAAAATGTTCCTGTGATATGTTTTATGTGGGGGAGAGTCAAAGAATGTTCAGAAAAAGATTTCAGGAGCACATTAGAGACATTAGAAATGTACGTATAGAATGTCCCCTTCCAATGTGTTTTAAGGATTTTCATGACAGCAATCCGCTGCTTAAAGGGATGTATTTTGAAAAAAAGTTACTTTAAATTTGAGTGAATTAGCTTCTATTAAGGATAAATTGTTATATAAGGAATCAGTGTAAAGTATATTACACCGATTCCTATGGGTTTAAATAGAGATTGTAATTGGAGGTAATTAATATATTATGTAAATTGTTCAATTGCAAATAATATATATTATGACTGTTTGTGTTTGACAATTTACTCCTTGAATGCATTTATTCCGAGGTGCTAGAGGTGAATAAAATTGTAATCCTTTGCTGGTTTTTGTGGCCATTGCTTGTACGTATTTTGGGGTTTTGGGAGAGTCTGTGTTTGGGTGTATGTCTCCACATAAAGATTAGTTTTTTTTACTTGTACTTAGGGGGAAATCTTTGGGAGGTACAGGTGGTTGTTTTAGCTGTATTAATGAGTGGTTGGCATGGTGGAGGTATCTATATGGGAATAGTTCAATACTTGTGGAGCTGTAGATGTGGGGTGCTATGTCGAAGCAAGAGAGGTCAGACAGAGGTGGGTTTGTTAAAGTGTAGGTGGGGGATTTTAAGTAGCTTCTGGGAGGGATGTTAGGAAGAGAGCAGTTAGTAATGGGATGAATATTATATGTAAGAGAAACATGTCTCAATACTGGGTTTTAGGAGGGGATTAGTGGAGGAGGAAGTGGTGGTATGAGTAGTGAGGTGATGAGAAAAGTGTGTAGTTGAGGCTTTGAGAAGCTGGGAAAGGAACAGATAGGGGTTAGGATGTTAATATACAATTATGAAGTGTGAGGAGCTGATTAGTTAGTAACTTGTGATGTGGAGGACAATGATAGGTTGAGGATGTGTGAGGTGTGTGGTTTGGTTAGGATAAATGAAAGTGATGTGGGGATGGATGGGAATGGGGGTAGGGTAGAGGAGAGGAGTGAGCCTGAGTGGAGCAAGGGCGAACGGAGCAGGAAAGTGCAAGTTCCCAGTACGCACACAGTGCACAGAAAAAAAAAGTTATGCACTCACCATACCGTTCCATGTTTGTAGTCCATCTTGCCCTTCATTCTTACACATGGGTTCAGAGCCGATCCTTGGCTCTGACTCGGCCTTTTTACAAGCTCCAAGTCTTCTAGTTGGCTCATGGCTAGGTAGGTATCCCATGGTGCACCAGTACAATCCCCAGATCTCGTTTGCTGATAACTAAGAGAATTAATAACAACCATATAGAAAGAACCCAATAATAATAGGTCTCCAGTGAACAACAACAATATTTTTCTGTCTCCAGATACTTCCAGGATGGGGGTAGGAGGGTGGGTTCCCAAGAATGAAGGGCAAGATGGACTACAAACATAGAACGTTACGGTGAGTACATAACTTCTTTATATTCTGTAGTCCTATCTCGCCTTCATTCTTACACATGGGACAGCGTCCCTAGCACCTTATTCTTGGGTGGCACAAGGAAAAATACTCCTGAGTACCATGGAACCAAAGGATGCTCTACCCCTGGAGGTCAAATCCAATTTGTAATGAGTAATAAAGGTGTGAGGGGTAGCCCAAGTTGCTGCTGCACAGATATTATCAAGTGGGACCCTGGCTTGAAAGGCTGCAGAGGTAGACAGAGATCTCATAGAATTAGCCTTAATTTTGAAAGGTAAAGGCTTACCATCAGAAGTGTAAATGTGAGCTACACAGCTAGAGATCCAATTAGAGAGTGTCACTTTAGAAACTGTAGACCTAATCTGGAGTCGGAGAAGGAAATAAATAATTGGTCTGAATTCCTTAGTCCGGTGCAAATAAAAACGTAATTGTCTATGAACATCCAACTGATGAAACCTGTATTCTGCTGCATTGGAATGATTAGGGAAGAACACCAGAAGCTCTATGGACTGGTTCAAAGTGTTATGGGAACAGACCTTGAGGACAAAGGATAGATTAGTATGAAGAGATACTCTGTCTTTGTGAAATATCAGATGAGGGTTTTTGAGACAGCAGATGTGATTGCCACCAGAAAAAGTTTTCCAAGACAGAAATTTCAAAGGCGATGAATGAGAAAGCTCAAAGGGTGGAGACGTTAATTTGGATAGCACAAAATTCAAGTCCCATGAAGCAAATGGTTCCTGAAAGGGGGGTCTTAAAATGGCACCTTTAAGGAAGGTCTTGCACAACCTATGTGACATCAGATTAGAATCTAGTAGACCTAGATGAAAATTAGAAATTGCTACCAATTGAACCCTGATTGTGGCAGCCGCAGATCCCTGGTGAAAAAGTTCAGACAAAAATTTCAAAACCACCGGAATAGAAGCGGTATAAGGGTCAACATTCTTTTTCTCAGCCTAGAGAAAGAACCTCCTCCATGGGTTTATGAGAGGACGTAAGGATATGAATCACGGAGGATGAGAAGTCGTGAAGCCTGACTAGCGATGGAACTGGAGCAGCCAAGCTGTCAAATTAAGGGTATGTAGGGTAGGGTGAAGCGAGCCTGACGTGTGTCAAGAGATCTGGCATGGACGGCGAGGCCCGAGAAAGGGTAATCAAACCTGTCGAGGCCAGTAAGGAGTAATGTGGATCAGTTTGCTTCGCAGCAATTTTGCTTTCTGAATCACCTTGGATATGAGAGGAAGGGGAGGGAAAGCATAAAGCAGACCCAGAGGCCAATCGTGAACAAGTGCATCTCTTGGTGACTCCCCCGGAGGGGGGGTGAGGGAGAAATAGCTGCTGCATTTGGCATTGATTGGGCTGGAAAAGAAATCGCAGCAAGGCTGCCCCCATCTGTGGAAAATCTGCTCCGCTATTTCCTGCTTCAGAGACCACTTGTGAGGCATCAGAATTGCCCGGCTGAGTTTGCTGGCTATCACGTTGGTTGTCCCCGGGATGTGCGTTGCCACCAGAAAGCACTGGGAAGATATCGCCCATTTCGAAACTCGAATGGCCTCTCAACAGAGTGGGTATGATCTGGTTTCACCTTGTTTATTGATATAACATACTACCGAAATGTTGTCTGATTGTATTACGGGAAGAAGGTCGTGAAGTGCTTGCAACACCAAGAACACCGCCCTCATCTCTAGAACACTGATATGCAGATGAGCCTTGTGATCTTGCCATGTGCCTTGGACAGTCCTGCCTAAATAATGCCCCCCCCCCCAATCTGTGAGGCATCCATGGTCACAGTGGCAACGGGTTGGCGAGGGACAAATGGGAGTGCCCGTGGTTAACTGATTTGGTTGAATCCACCAAATTAGGTCCTTCTTACAAGAGTCTGTTAACAGAATGTGATGGGTTAAGGGTAGTTGTTGGAAGGACCACTGGGACGACAGGAGCCATTGAAGAATCTGCATGTGTAGTCTGGCTAGTGGCACTAGTAGTATGGTAGAAGCCAAGGTCCCTAGAAGTTTCAGCACAGTCTTAGCCTTGACTTTTCAGAGGTGAAGACGGTAACTTTGAAGAACCAGATTCTGTGCCCTTTCTACTGGAAGACGAGCCAACATGGCTACTGTGTCTATTTCTGTGCCTATAAAAATTACAACTTGAGAGGGCAATAAGGCAGATTTTTCCCAAATGATAGTAATCTCCAACTGGGCACAGAGTTGAATAGTAGCATCCCTGGTCTGAAGAAGTAGAAGCCTGGTGGGAGCGGTCAGGGGCCAGTCATCCAGATACTGAAACACCTGGAATCCTCAATGTCTCAGGTGAGCTGTCACTACTGCCATACACTTGGTGAACACCCTGGGGGCTGTGGTGAGACCAAAGGGCAGAGTATGAAACTGGTAGTGACTGGCTCCCGGCCGGAAGCGTAGATGACTCCTTGACGCCATGTCCATTTTTTATGTGGCAGTAAGCATCTTGAAGGGCTATTGAGCACATCCAAGTGTCTCTCCCTAGTAATGGGAGTATAGACTGCAGTGTCATCATCCGGAACATGCCCTTCTGTACAGACTCATTTCATTTGCTGAGGTCCAAGATGGGCCTCCAGTCCCCTGTACATTTTGGCACTAAAAAGAATCTGGAGTAAGTTCTGAATCCTATCTGGTCTGCGGGGACGGTTTGGATGACTCTTTTTGCCAGCAACTTGTTGACCTTCACAGTTGCTTGATCCCTGTGATTGGATGTAACATCCGAGATCCTCTTGGGAACATGAGGTGGCAAAGAAAAGGGTATGGAATAATCTCTGGTGATAATTCTTTGTACCCATCTGTCTTGAGTGATACTTACCCAGCCATCTGGTTACAAAGAAATGCGACCCCCGACTGGCTCCAAAGAAGCACAGTCGGGCCCCAGATCAGAAGCGCTGGTAGGGACGACCTCCCTGGTTTTGTGGCCCGCCCCTGCCTCTAGGGTGACGTCCACCATTTCCTCCTCCTCCTCTGCCTCTGAAGGAGTCGTCACTCTGTACATCCTGGAAAAACCTCTGGGACTTCTTGAACCACATTTTACCACCTCTCTGACCCTTGGGATATGGTGAAGAGGGGACGGTAAAACATACTCCCCATGGCAGTGTGTGTTTTCCCTTCTTGCTCACACCGGGTGTGTGTGTCCTTTACCTTAGGTCCAAACAATGAAGAACCGTCAAAGGGGGCGTTGGTAAAGGTAGACTTGAACGGTTCCTAAAAGTTACACAAGCGCATCCAGGAATGCCGCCTTAAGACAAATTCCTGAACCTGCTGCTCTGCTCGCTCCATCGGCTGCATAAGAGATGAGCCTCATGGACGAGTTGACAATAGAATTCAAGGCGGACAACTGGGCAGACACCTTCTCAGGAACTCCATCAGTGGATGTACCTTGTAGACTCCGCTCCTAACTCCTTAAAGAGATCTCTCTCAAGCCTTATGAAGTAAGGTAGTTCAGCGATCTAAGAGTACATGTCACTGACGAAAAGATACGCTTCCCGTATCTGTCCATCGTTCGAGATTCTTTATTCGGCGGATGAACAGAAGTAGTCGTCTCCGCTAGCTCCTTCTTAGTGGCCGCCACCACCACCATGGCATCTACGGGAATGCCCTTTGACAAAAAATCCTTCTCCTTGGGAGCTGATAGAAACTTATTTGGTCTCCTGGGGACTGGCTCCACGCCATCAGGAGTATCCCACACCTTCCGACTAACAAGCTCTAACAGTTCATCGAAGGGTGGAGACACCCAAGAGGTTGAAGGTTGAGACCCGAAAGCCTTCAGGTATACAGACTCCTCATTAGAAGGGGTGACAGTGGACCAGCCGCACCTCTGCTTAAGGATCTCCAGGATGTCTACAAAGGAGACATCATCAGAGGACGACTTGGGGGACCCTATGACTCCTCGAGGTCGGTGTCCAAGGTAAGAGACTCATCCTGGGAGTCTACATGCTTCCTCTTGCATGTCCTCTTCTGAGGGGGCTCCTCAGAAGGATATTCCAGGGAGGTCTCGGAAGAATGGGGTCTACCAGCCAGTGGCTCCTGAGGCTCTGGGTCTCTGTTGTCCAGAGAGGGAGTAGATGCTGAGACAGAAGTAGGTGCCCTAAGGGGAAGAGTGTCGGTACCCCTGGTAGGAGCTGAAGATCGGGACAGCACACTCATCATCTCGAATGCTGATCTCTCTGGCTCAAAAGACCTCCCCAGCTCCGAGGAGACAGATGATGCCATCGGTTCCAGAGCCATCGGCTCCGAGACAGATGTAGGGCTCAAGCTCACCCTAGCCGATACGCCAGGAGGAAGGCTTGGAACCAAAGAAGTTTGGTTCCAGGCATCCTTGTTGAGGCCGACTAGGGAGCTTCGGCTCCTAGACACCAGGGATGGCACCTAGTGTGACAGAGCGGAACCTAGCTCCGAAACAACCTCAAGGGGAGCTGGAACCGAGGGTTCCACCAGTGGTACCGAACACTCCGGCTCCGAAACTCCAGCATGGCTTATAGGAGGAATCACAGAAGGGGTGGCGGACTCAAGTGGCCCCGGAAGCGACTGGGTCAGAGCCAACAACATTTTAAGGCAGATGACTTCAGGAGTCTCAGCACTACTCTCTCCACATCTTCTTCTGATAAGCTCCTGGAAGACCTGGAAGACAGAGTCGGAGAACAGGATCTCTGTAATATGGGTGACCTTAATGTAGGGGAGACCGGTAAGGGATCCATAGACCAACTCTGATGTCTATCAGTGGTCGGCTCCGAACTACCTGGTGCCGACACTAAGCAAAGTAGTAGTAGAAGTAGTACCCTCAATCGGCTTTGAACTCAGTAAAGTTGAGGAGGCAGCGCCTACAACCACTACTATCAACAATATCTGAACTAGGGATATATAAATATATAGAAAACAACCCCAGTGAATAAACTAACTGGCACACAGGATACGAAAGAGAACGATAAGGCTAACGGCCAACTGTTCTCAGAAATACTTAACACAGAAAGAACTCTATTAACTGCAAAACTATCTAACTACAAAAACGACACTAGTAACAGCTATATGAAGCTATCTAAATACGAAAAAACATCAGAATTTAGTCAAATATTAGCAAAATGTGTTACTTAGCCACGACCAAGAAGAAGCACATCTGAACTCGTCGACGCGGCAAACGAGATCTGGGGATTGTACTGGTGCACCATGGGATACCTACCTAGCCACAAGCCAACTAGAAGACTTTGAGCTTGTAAAAAGGCCGAGTGAGAGTCGAGGATTGGCACCGAACCCATGTGTAAGAATGAAGGCAAGTTAGGACTACAGAACATCTATCAGCTGCCTTAAACTAATTTGGAGGAATGCAGAACTGTTATGGGGGTACAGTATAACAACAGCACGTTCTGCACGGAATTAAGCTATTGAGTTAGGGTTGCACTACACTTCTTTATCAGGTATATAGTAATGCTTGTTTTTCTTTTCAGTTTAAATACATTATTTCACTCTAAGTCGTGGAGATAGCATAACACAAACAATATTGGCACTGAGAGGTGTTTGTAAAAAAGAACCTTAGGTTTATGAAATGTAACCTTGGGTATGGGCACTCCACCCGACAAGACAAGCAGCTACACCAAGGGGATTTTAAAAATGGCTCCTGCAGCTTAACAGATGCAGGAATACTGATACAAATTACACCATAGGTACGTCAAGTGGTATAACATTCATTCCAAACCAATAGGTGAGGAAAAGTACACACTAATGATTAGGCAAGTTCTTTTAAAAATGCAATAATAAAGTGAGCAACAAAGAAATAATATTCCAACAATAACAATACTCTACACCCATAACACAGCTCTAACAAGTCTATATTTTAGTAAGCAGTCTCTGGGCCACATTAATGCTAAGGCTAGGTAAATGGTTTCAAGAGCACATATAGGTACTGCAAATGCTGCCTCCCTTAAAAATACATGTCTAGCTTCATTACACTTTACAAATGTGTAACAACATCAATACATTTTCCAAATGAAAAGAAACAAATATGAAAAATAACCTTAGGTATGGACACTCCACCCAACAAGACAAGCAGCTACACCAAGGGGATTTTAAAAATGGCCCCTGTAGCTTAAGAAAGCTAGGCTAGGCTGTAATTAGTCTGGGGGGGGGGGGGGGTGGATCAGAATAGACCAGAAAGGTGGTGGATAGCCAACAGTGTGATGAAAAGGGCTAGTTCTCACAGATGTGCAAGTGTATAGAAACAATCAGGAAAGGCAGTAGGTACTCTGGACTAGCTTGTTTTGCATACCTTTCTTACTGAAATAAAACAAACCACTTTTACCAAGGAGTATGTGGGATTTAGAAAGATCAGAATTTATAAGAGAAAGGGTTTAGTAGTAGTAGAAAAACAGCAGGGCTTTCAAATAGTTAAATAGCATATAAAGGGAGACTGCTGTTAGAAAGTATAGAATGGGGGGAGGGGGGCAGCTAATGTCCTGAAACCATCAGGAAAAGCAGTAGGTACTTTGGACTGGCTTGTTGTTTTGCATACCTTTCTTATGAAATTAAATAAGATAAACCACTTTTACCAGGAGTACGTGGGATTTAGAAAGACCAGAATTTATCGAAGAAAGGGTTTAGTAATAGCAGAAAAACAGCAGGGCTCTCAAATAGTTAAACAGCATGCAAAAAGAGACTGCTGTTAGGAAGTACAGGATTCAGGGGGCGTGACAAGCTAATGTCCATGGTGGAGTGCTTTAGTTAAAAAAAAAAACAAAAATAAAATTAAACAAGGGCTAGCAATTAACAATTTTGTCCAGAAAATAACACTGCTCCAGAGGTTGCCCAGTTCTGTTAAAGAGTGCCACAGGCCCAGTAGTTCGAGCTTGGCTTGGGAGGACCCAGGGAAAAGTAGAGTAAAAGAAGGAGCTTAGGTATGGGCACTCCACTGCAAGAGATAAGCAGCTACACCGAGGGGATTTTAAAAATCTTCAGGTTGGAAGGAAGGTTGAAGGCTCATGGATTTGATGGGAGGCAGAGCTGATAGGACGCCCATCTGGATCTGTGTTTTGAGGAATTTTCTCATCATCCTATCCACTGCTGAGTGAGAAAGACTTCAAGAAGACCTAACAGAAGAAGAAGTGGAAGGTGGCCTGGGCAAATTTTTGAGAGTCTCTTGCAAAAAAAGGAGAACTCAATCTCTGGGACACTGGCTCTGAGGAAAATCTTGGAGCACAGGGCCTAGGATATTTGACTATAGCACGTGTCAGATCCGTGGTCTTAGAAACCTTCATAGGAGGCTCAGAAGAAGGTGTGGATTAAGAAGACTGAGCAGGTGAGTGTTTCCGGTGCTGGGCTCCTTAGATTTTTGGGACAGGGTTTGAGCCCCTGAAGAAATACCTGTAACAGAAGCTGAGGCTGGTAGCAAACCTTTTAAAATCAACTTATATCTACTACTAATAGCCCTAGCATTAAAGGCCACATAAAAGGAGCAGGAGTGTCCAAATGTACTGGGCCCAAACAATACACGCACTCCCTGTGGGCATCAGAGTTTGGGATCTTATACCCACAGGAAGTGCACTTTTTGATACCAGTAGGCTTATCAGTCATACTGTAAACACAGACAAAGCATGTACACAATTTGTTTTTTTAAACAGGAAAAAAGGAAAAAGGAATAAAAAAGACTAAATACCAACAATGCTAAAAGGAGGATTACCTTAAGTTATAAAGGAAAAACAAACTATCAAAATGATAGTTAAGAATTTACTGAAAAACTACATAAAGACAGATTTTTAAGAGGGTAAGGGAGACGGTCTTACAATAATAAACAAAATATAGGAAATATAAGTAAAAATATATAGCTATCCACTCAGTATAACCCAACAAAGAGCTCAAGCAATGGCACTCCTGTTTGATCTTGAAGAGTGGCAAACAAGATCTGAGGTAATACAGTGATCAGGGGCATTGTGGGTAAGGGAGAAGCTCAAGAGTCGGATCCTAGAATCTAAAGAAAGTGGCAGATTCAGACCCGAGAAAGTACAGTTGTGTACACTTACCATAAATGTAGATGTTCGAGTGTCTTCACTGTTGCAGCCATGACTGTAGGGTTCTCCCCTGCCGGCAGGCAGCCCTCGGTCGGCCAGAATCCCAAAGTCTGGGTCCGGCGTCGGCTGCTCAGCCATGCTCCCTGACATCAGAGCACCAGGAGTACAAAGCTGGCAGCCGATGCCATGTTCTCCAGTTTTTCTTGCCCCAGATGTCAGGTGTTCCAAAATGAGTAAGATCCCATACCCTTTGCAAATACACCTTAGAAGAAGGGTGAAGAAGGGAACCACACAAAGGAAAAAATAAGAGGGGACAGGAGGGAGGGTAACCCAGACTGCAACAGTGAAGACACTCAAACATCTACATTTATGGTAAGTGTACACAACTGTACTATGTTCATCGTGTTTCACTGTTGCAGTCATGACTGTAGGGTAGAATCCCAAAGCAGAATAAAAGGGAGGTGGTCATAAAGTAGAGGGGGGGCGGCTAAAAGGCCCTGCAAGACTGCAGAAGCAAAGCCTGCCCTAGACTTAGAGTAGAGAGGTAGATTGTAGTGCTTGGAAAAAGTATGCACTGAACTCCAAGTTGCAGCTTCCAAAATATCTTTGGTAGGAACTCCCCTGAGAAAGGCAGCTGAAGTGGCAGCAGCTCTGGTAGAGTGAGTCCTTTATACTCCCTGGGATTTGCTTTCCATGGTGTGAATAGCAAAATCTGACTCCATGAGCAATCCATTTAGAAATGGTCTGTTTTGAAATGGCTTTACCTTGGGAACTTGAAGCATAAGAAAAACAATTGCTCTGATTTCCTGACGTCCTTGGTTCTGTCCAGGTAAAAACGTAGTTGTCTGTGTACATCCAAGGAATGCAAGATCCTTTCCCCTTTATTTTGAGGACTGGGGAAAAAAGTTGGCAAGTGAATAGTTTGATTTAAAGCCACTTTGGAAACCACCTTAGGCATGAAGGTTGGATTAGTCCTTAAAGACACCCTGTCTTGATGAAAAATAATATAAGGTTCCACAGCCATAAGAGCTTGCAACTCTGAGACTCTCCTGGCAGAGGTCAGAGCTAACAGGATGGCTGTCTTCTAAAATAAAAACTTGATGTCAGATGTGGCAGCAGGCTCAAAAGGAGGTAAGGTGAGTTTTTCCAAAACATAGTTGAGATCCCAAGCAGGAATGGGTGGAGATCTAGGGGGCCTTAAGTTCTTAGCTCCTCTGAGAAACTGTCTCATGAGCTGGTGAGAAAAGATTGAAGGGTCTGTATTATAATGAGCAGAAATAGCAGAGGCATGTATTTTTATGGAAGAGAAGGAGTGACCCTTATGTAAGAGGTCTGTCAGGTAAAGTAAAATCAGAGGAATGTTAGGAATAAGAGGATCTGAATCCCGAGCCTGCATCCAGGAGCAAAATCTTTTCCATTTTCCTGCATAAGATTTTCTAGTGCTAGGATGCCTGGCTTCTAAAATGACATCCATAACCTGCTTGGGTAGGAGAGAATGAATCATAGACCCTGGGTTAACCATGCCGCCAGGCTGAGAGTTTTGACATCGGAGTGCAGAACCTGACCCTGATGTTGGGAAAGAAGGTTCAGAGTCTGTGGTAAAACCCAAGGGGGCTCCAGACAAAGGTTTTTCAGTGTTGGGTACCAAAACTGTCGAGGCCAATTTGGGGCCAGCAAGATTATCATCTTGGGTTTGTCCTGTTTGAGCTTTAATAACACCCGTGGAAGAAGAGGTAGAGGTGGGAAAGCATACCCCGAGAGGTTTCTCCAACTAAATGACAGTGCATCCACTTTCCAAGCTAGTTCGTGGAATGTCGTCCTGGTGCAAAAAATCTGTAGTTGATGACTGAGGTGGGATGCAAAGAGGTCTACGCGAGGACATCCCCAGACTGCTGTAATCATCTTGAATATTTCGGTGTCCAGCATCCATTTGTGTGGGTCCGACAGGTTTCTGCTTAGACTGTCTGCCAGGAAGTTTTGCTTCCCTGGTAGAAACTGAGCTTGAAGGTCCAGTTTGCAAGCTAGAGCTGTGTTCCATAGATTCATGGCTAGTCTGCAAAGGGGGTAGGAATGAGATCCCCCCTTGCTTGTTTAAGTACCACATAACTGTGGTGTTGTCTGTTCGTATCAGTAGTTGTCCTGGATGTAGAAGATTCCTGAAGGCCAATAGAGCCTTCTGAACGGCTAACATTTCCTTTAAATTGATATGCAGGAGCTTCTGATCCTTTGTCCAAAGGCCCAGCAGACAGTTGCCCTGAAAATGGGCTCCCCATGCATAATCTGAGGCGTCCATGGTTAGTATCTGAGTGGCTGGAGGCAAACTGAAGGGTTTTCCTTTGTTTAGAGTACATGCCTTGGACCACCAAAGGAATTCCTTTTGAAGACAAGGCAGGACGGTAATCTGTATGTCTAAACTGTGGCAATGCTGAGACCATACACTTTTTAGGTACCACTGTATTTTCTTCATATGTAGTCTTGCATATGGTACGAGAAGGATGCAGGAGGCCATGTAACCCAAAGCCTGCAGGAATTTCCTTGCAGAAAGCTGAGTTAGTGTTGCCAAGGTTTTGAAAGTTGAAGCCAGCTGTAATTGTTTTTCATATGTCAGAAATGCCATCTGGGTTGTTGAGTTGAGAAGAGCACCCAGAAAAGTTAGCTGTTGTGAGGGTGTCAAATTTGACTTTTTTATGTTTACAGTGAATCCCAAGAACTTGAGAAGATTCTGAACAAATTCTAGATGCTGGAGTAAGACATCCTTGCTGTCTGCCTGAATAAGACAGTCGTCCAGATAAGGGTAAATCTGAATTCCCTTGAGTCTGCAATACGCTACTACTGGAGCCAGGCATTTGGTGAAGACCCTGGGCGCAGTAGACAATCCAAAGGGCAGCGCAGAGAATTGATAGTGCCTCGATCCGGCCTTGAACCTGAGGTATTTTCTGCATTCCTGCCTGATGGGAATGTGTAAATATGCCTCCTTTAAATCCAAAGTTACCATCCATGCATTTTTGGTCAGCATTGGAAGTAGCTGCTGTAGAGTAAGCATCTTGAATTTTGGTATCTCGAGAAAAGTGTTCAGGACTGACAGATCCAGAATGGGTCTCCATGAATTTTGCTTTCTGGGGACTAGAAAGAGCCTTGAGTAAAAACCTTGTCCTATCTCTGAAAGTGGAACTAGTTCTATGGCTTTTATAGCCAAGAGAGCTTCCACCTAGTTTAAGGCCTCTAACCATTGATGTTTTGGAAGATCCGGCCATCCGCTTGGTCTTGGGTATGGTATGAAAATGGAATTTGTAACCTCTTGAAACCACATCCAGCACCCACTTGTCTTGGGTTATATGACTCCAATTTAGATGAAAAAGAGAAAGTTTTCCTCCAAGAGGGGCTTCCAGGCAAGAAGTTCCTGTAGCCCAACAGAGGGAGTCATTGAGTCTGTTTTCTATGAGCTTGCGACCTGTCCTCTCCTCCCCTAGGGGTGGAAGCAGTCCACTGTCTTGGTCTATAAGAGGTTTGCATTTGAGGCCTTCCTCGGGAGCGTCTGTACCTACCCCTCTGAGGCCTGTCAGAATTGGGAAAGGACCAATTTTTAGTAGGCCAATTCCTACTAAATCTGGGCGGCTGTACTTGTAAGAAATCTTTAACCGTTTGCATGGATTTTGCCTTATCCTCCATCTTCTTTATCACCTCTTCAGCTTTAGATCCAAACAAAACATTATGCTGAACAGGAGCATCCAATAATTTAGCTTTTACTTGATCTGGCAAGTTTTGTTCCTTTAACCAAGCATGCCTTCTAATGACTGTGCCAGAGGCAGCAGCCCTACAAGAAGCCTCCAAGGCATCAAATCCACAGTGTAAACCATGCTTCCCAACTTGTTCAGTGGCATGCATTAAGTCATGTAATTCCTTATCATCTGCACAGGCAGAAATGGAAGTTAACTTTTGTTTTAAAACAGACAGAAGAAACTGCTGGTATTTCAGCATATGAAACTGACAGTTTAAAGCCCTAACAGATAAAGTAGCAGAAGTGTACACTTTTTTGCCCCATCTTTCTAAAGATCTGGAATCCTTCTCAGTGGGAATGGGTTTTTTAGCAGAAGCGGCCTTAACCCCCTTAGGACCCTGAGAAATGGTTTCAGGATCAGCAGTAGGATTCTTGTATAAAAACTGGTGGGAATCAGGAACCCTATAATATCTGTCTGGCTTAACAGGAGCTGGAGGAAAAGAGTCAGGAGTTAAGTTAGCCTCTGAAAAAGCATCATCCACAATATCCAAAATAGGAGGAATAGCCAGGGGTCTATGTTGGGGAAGAAGAAGAAAATCCTTAAGTCTTTTCTTAGATTCAGAGTACTCCTGTCCTTCCCAGTGAAAATGTTCCCTCATTTCATGCAAAGTTTCCCCAAAAGAGAAATCCTCAGGGGGAGAAGCTGAAGGAATGGATTCCTCAGCATCAGAATCCTCATAAGGAGGGAAAGAATATTCCTGGTCAGAAGAAGAAACTGAAGAAACAGAAGCCTGATCAGAGGAGTCATAATACACTTCCTGCCTTGGCCTTTTATCTGGAGGGGGATGTGAACCCCTAATCATAGTAAGTAAGTCTTCAGCCATCCTGAGTAACTGTTTCTGAGACTTGGGTGCTGGATCAGAAGAGGCCTGGGCTGCAGTCTTTGATTTGGAAGGAGTCTTTGCCTTTGTCATTGCCTTTATTAGAAGCTGAGTAGGCCTGAAAACCCCTTCGGAAGCCGGTACCTGCACAGCGGGTCCGGACCCATCCGAAGGAGCACTGTCCGAAAGTCCTGCAACAGAAATATTCAAAGGCCTAGTTGGCTCCTCGTGAGAGTCCGTTTCGGCCATCGGTTCCGAAATGGCCGACGACAGGGGCTGCAAAAGCGCCTCACTGATGACGGCCGAACCTGAAGCTGGCTCTGCTTGTACGATATAGTCTGATTTGGACCTCGGAGGCCTGTCTTTATCCTTGCGTCATTTGTGAACTCCGGTAGCCGGAACCGTATCAG
This sequence comes from Protopterus annectens, assembly GCF_019279795.1. Taxonomy (NCBI): domain Eukaryota; kingdom Metazoa; phylum Chordata; order Ceratodontiformes; family Protopteridae; genus Protopterus; species Protopterus annectens. The sequence goes on along the minus strand of NC_056751.1, from coordinate 790,703,840 downwards.
ACGACATTTTGTAATTAAAACGCCTACCGAAGTAATGAAATGCAAAATCGTACCTTCATTTAACTGTACGTTGATTGAATCTAGCACAAAACCGACAACTAGCTACGTCGTGGTCAGGGCCTAAGCAAGGAATACAGTAAGAATGAAAATCCTTATGAGGTATTTGCTTCCCACATGAAATACAATTATTAACGTTTTCTGACATCGGACTGGAGCAAGAAAAAAGTTTCCCCAACAGGGTACTTAGCTTTGAGTAGGAGAAGAAAATCTTCGGACTAAAGTACGTTTATAAAAAATTGTCAGGAGTCAGCCGACTGGCACTTGCAAACTGCTATCACCGCATGGCAAGAAAGACTGGAGAACATGGCGTCGGCTGCCAGTTTTGTACTCCTGGCGCTCTGACGTCAGGAAGCATAGCTGAGCAGCCGACGCCGGACCCAGACTTTGGGATTCTGGCCGACCGAGGACTGCCTGCCGGCAGGGGAGAACCCTACAGTCATGACTGCTACAGTGAAACACGATGAACATCTAGATCAGAAGGGGTCTATATTAAATCAGCGAATGCTTAAAATAGTGAATGCTGATTTATCAACCCTTTAAAAGTGAAACTGACAATCTTGAAGACATGAACAGTTATTTTATTCCTGAAGGGGAAAAAAAAAAATCGCTGTTCCACAAAAAAAAAAAAAAAAAAAAAAAAAGTTCAAAACACATGTGTCCCCCACACCCCCCTACTTACCAACGCCGAGATTGCATCACAGTGGAGGAAATGGCAAAGTCCCAAAAATGGCCCAGCAATTTTTTTTCCCTGGGAATAAAAAAAGTACAGTTTTGTACCTACCATAAATGTAGACGTTCGAATGTATACCCTGCTGCAGTCACCACACTTGGGTTATCCTGTCGTCAGGCGGTCCCGCAGTCGGCCTGAATTCCAATGTCTTGGTCTGGCGTTGGTGGCTGTCGCTTCTTCCCTGACGTCAGTGCACCAGGGGTATACAAGAGGCATCCAACGCCATTTTCTTCAGTTTTTCTTGCCCCAGATGTCAGGTGCTCCCCCAAAAGGTGGTCAAGTAGACAGTACCAATAATAAAAGTTTAGCACAAACAAAACATCCCTCCAGCTATAAGCAAATACACCACAAAGGTTGTATCAGATTTTAAGGTATTGAAAAGGTTTCAGTTAGGTTAGAGGGGATGGATGGAGGAAACCTGGACTGCAGCAGGGTATACACTCGAACATCTACATTTATGGTAGGTACAAAACTTTACTATGTTCATCGTGTTACCCTGCTGCAGTCATCACACTTGGGTTGAATCCCAAAGCTAAGGATGGGAGGTGGAGTCAAACAGGGTTAGAGGAGGCTGGAAGGCCCTGCAAAACTGCAGTGGCAAAGCCAGCTCTAGAAGTGATGGTGTTTGGTGAAGGCGTGTACTGAACTCCAAGTTGCAGCTTCCAGAATATCCTTGGTTGGCACCCCTCCTGAGGAAGGCTGTAGATGTAGCTGCTGCCCTGGTGGAGTAGGGCCTTATGCTAGCAGGAACTGGTTTTCCATGATGGGTGTAGCAAAAACGTATGCAATGTCCTATCCATTTGGAAATGGTCTGTTTTGAGATCGCCTTTCCTTGTGATGCTGTAGCATAGGATACAAAAAGCTGGTCAGATTTTCTGAAAAATAGAAGTTATGTTCTTACCATAACGTTCCATGTTAGTTGTCTTCTTCTCGCCTTCTTCTTGCTGGATGGGTTCGGAGCCGACCTCGCCCGACTGCCACTCTAAAAGCTCGAGAGTTGGTTCCACCGGCTCGAGGCTCCCCTTATATCCCACAATGCTAGGCGAGAGTTACCTCAGATCTCGTTTGTAAGCTAACCCAGCTTATACCAAAAACAGTATAACAGTGAAACAGAATCCACCTCTAACAGCAGGAAGAAAAGGGTGACCTATATCCTGAAACAAGAAATATGCATAATAGCATATGACTAAGAAAGAGGTGGTAGAAAGAGAGGTCACGATCACAACTCCTCTAGGTCTGTCCAGGCCAGGGGAAGGAGGGTGGGACGAAGAAGAAGGCGAAGAAGACAACTAACATGGAACGTTATGGTAAGAACATAACTTCTATATGTTAAGTTGTCTATCTCGCCTTCATTCTTGCTGGATGGGACCGTCCCTAGCACCTTGTCCCGGTGGCCTAACGGAACAGACTCCTGAGAACAGTGGAACCAAAATTAGCTCTATGCCTAGAAGCTAAATCCAACTTATAATGGGAAATAAAAGTGTGAGGAGTAGCCCAAGTAGCCGCTGCACAAATGGTGTCAATAGGCAGTCTGTCTTGGAAGGCTAGAGAAGTAGCCAAAACTCTGGTGGAATGGGCTTTAGGTTTATTAGGCAGTTCTTGGTGTCTAATTTCATAAACAAGGGTAATCAGAGATGTTAGCCATCTGGATAAAGATACCTTTGAAACTGGAAGTCCCTTTCTGCTTTCCGCATAGGAGACAAACAGTTGATCAGATTTTCTGAATAGTTTCGTCCTGTCCAAGTAGTACCTTAATTGACGATGAACATCCAGGTAATGTAATTTCTGTTCAGACCTATTTGAATACTCCAGGAAAAAACAGGAGATCAATGCATTGGTTTAGATTTGATGTTGAAACCACCTTAGGCAAAAGGACGGGCTAGTTCGTAAGGAAACTCTGTCCTTATGGAACACAAGGTAAGGAGAACGACAACTGAGTGCTTGAAGTTCTGAAATTCTTCTAGCTGATGTGATAGCCACCAGAAAAAGAGTTTTCCATGATAATAGCTTTAAGGAACATGAAGCTGCAGGTTCGAAAGGGAAAGAATCAAAGAAGCAAGAACTAAATTTAGGTCCCAAGGAGAAGGAGGATTTCTGACAGGAGGTCTGAGAAGAAAAACTCCTTTCAAAAAGGCTTTGCAGAGTTTGTGGGACATTAGGGCAGATTCAGAAATACCCACATGGAAATTAGAAATAGCCAATTGAACCTTAAGAGTAGATGGAGATGAACCTGCATGGAAGAGTTCAGCAAGAAAATCAAGGACTAGTTGGATGGAAGCGGTGAAAGGATCTATGTCCTTTCCTTGTGCCCAATATGAGAAGCGTTCCACTTACTCAAATAAATCTTTCGAGTGGAAGATTTATGGAAGCTATCAAAATATCTCTAACAGAGTGAGATAATTGAGGAAGCCTGGCTACTGTTGGAAGTGGAGGAACCAAGCAGTGAGGTTCAGAGAGGGGAGGGAGCGATGAAGCTGACCCGACTGATGGATCAAAAGATCTGGAACTAGGTCCAGGTTCCACGGTCGCCCAAAAGAAAAACGATGTAGAAAGGGGAACCACACTTGTCGAGGCCAGTAAGGCGCAATGAGGATCAATGAGGCCTTCTGAGCGATAGCTTTCTGTATTACTTGAGAGATCAGTGGGAAAGGAGGAAATGCATACAGAAGTCCCCGGGGCCAAACTTGGACTAGTGCGTCCCTGCTGGGTTGGCCTGGTAAAGGGAATAGAGTGAAGTATTCTCTGCACTTGCTGTTTTGGGGAGTAGCAAAAAGATCGCAGCAAGGCTGACCCCACTTGAGAAATATCTCTCTCACTACAGAGTCTTTCAGAGACCACTCGTGAGGCATAAGAATAGCTCTGCTCAACTTGTCCGCAATGTGATTGGACTTCCGGGATGTGCGTTGCTATCAGGAAAAGCTGTGAAGAAATCGCCCATTGCCACAGTCTGAGTGCTTCTCGTCACAGCGGGTATGATCTGGTTCCGCCTTGTTTGTTGATGTACCACACTACAGACATATTGTCTGTCTGGATTGCAATCGTTCCCAAGGGAAGAGAGTCTTGAAGGGCTTGCAACGCTAAAAGCACTGCTCTCATCTCCAGAACATTTATGTGCAAGTGGCATTCGTTTGGTTGCCATGTGCCCTGGACTGTCCTGCCCTGATAATGCCCCCACCCGATCAGGGAGGCATCCGTTGTCAGAGTAGCAACCGGAGGAGGTGGAACAAATGGTCTCCCCAACAGGAGCTGGGGGGAAGACATCCACCACATGAGATGCTTTTGCACGCTTGTGATCATAATGGTGTGAGACATTGGAAGTTCCTGGTATGACCATTGAGAAAAGAGCATCCACTGAAGGATCCGCATGTGGTATCTGGCCAATGGGAGGAGAGGTATGGCGCTGCCATAATTCCCAACACCTTTAGAACTAACCTGGCTTTGGCTCTGTTGTTGTTGAGAAGTAGTGACACCAATTTTTGAATGTCTGATATCCTTTGGTTCGTTAGTGTTGCAGACATGTTTATAGTATCTAAATTTGCCTATGTAGGTAATAGTATGACAAGGCGACAAAACAGACTTTTCGCAACTTATTGAGATACCCAATTTTTGACAGGCCCGAAAAGTGTAATCTCTGGCCATCAGAAGGAGATGCTTGGTGGGAGCTGTGAGGAGCCAGTCGTCCAAATATGGAAACACCTGGAATCCTTGTCGTCTCAGGTGAGAAGCTACCACTGCCATGCATTTGGTAAACACCGGGGCAGTGGTGAGACCAAAGGGCAGGGCCCTGAATTGAAAATGACTGGTTCCCAGCCTGAAGCGGAGGAATCTTCTGGAGCGTCTGTTCATTTTTATGTGATAGTACGCGTCCTGAAGGTCTATAGAGCACATCCAGTTTCCTTTTCCCAATAGGGGAAGAATGGATTGCAGCGTGACCATCCGAAATCTTGTTTTCTTGACCGATCTGTTCAAGATACTGAGATCCAAAATTGGTCTCCAGTCCCCTGTTTTCTTTGGAACTAAAAAGAACCTTGAGTAGATTCCAGATCCTTGTTGGTCTGCTGACACTGGCTGAATAGCTCTTTTTGCAAGCAGTTTTGAAATTTCCAAAGCTGCTATATCCCTTTGAGCGGGTGGAACATCTGGAAGGGATTTTTTTGACTGATTTGGAAAACGAAGAAAGGGGATAGAATAACCTTCGAAATGATGGACTGTACCCATTTGTCTTGTGTCAAGGATAGCCAGGCTTCTGGGTACAGTGACAATCTTCCCCCGTCTGCCTCGAAGATGGGCAGTCGGGCAACACCTCAGGGATGCTGAAAAGGCTTATCGGAGGAAGTTTCTCGATTGCCCTGGTTCTGCGGACCCCCTCTGCCTCTAGGGCGACGTCTACCATTGTTGTTCCCCCCTCTGCCTCTGGCGGGGAACCGACTCTGTGCGTCAGGCGAAGTCCCTTGAGATTGTTTACGGAACCACATCTTTCCACCCTTCTGGCCTTTGGGGTAAGGCCTAGAAGGAGTCGAAAAACGGACTCCGGCAGAAAGGGTCTTGCCATCAGTCTCGCACCTAGTCAGGGTTTCTTTCACTTGTGGACCAAACAGAGATGATCCATCAAAAGGGAGTTCGTGAAAGACGTCTTGAAAGGTTCCGCAAAATTGCATAGCCGCATCCAGGCGTGCCTACGTAAGGCTACCCCTGTTCCTGCGGCTCTACTCGCTCCATCGGCCGCATAAGAGAGGAGGCATGGAGGAGTTGGAAATGGAATTAAGGATAGCCAGCTGCGTGTTCATTTTTCTTGGAACCCCGCGGCTGTAGGGTCCTTCAACATCTCACTCGCTTCCTTGACCAAGTCCCTTTGAAGGCAGTGAAATGGCACAGGTAATTCAGCGACGCATGGTAAAAGTCGCTGAGGAGAACATCCGCTTCCGTACCTATCCATGGACCTAGATTCCTTGTTAGGTGGATGGACAGGCACTGAAGGATCAGCCAGTTCCTTCTTTGTGGCGGCAGCTACCACCATAGCATCCACAGAAACTCCTTTTGATAAAAATTGCTTGTCTGATGGAGCTGTGATGAATTTGGAGGGTCTCCTGGGAGTGGGGTCCACTGAATCAGGAGCCGTCCATGCCTTCTTAGCTACCACCTGCATGAGGGGGTCGAAGGGGGGGGACACCCAGGAGGTGGAAGGCGAGAGCCAAACGCCTCAAGATACACAGATTCGTCCTCTGAAGGGTTGAGGGCTGGCCAATTTCCCCTCTGTTTAAGGATTTCCAGAATGTCTGCAAATGAGACATCTTCAGAAGGGGAACGGGGAACCCTCAGAATCATCCAGATCTGTGTCCGACGTGATAGACTCAGGTGAGTCAATGTGCTTCCTCTTGCACTTCCTTTTCCGAGGGGGCTCTTCTGCCAAATCAGGAGAGGCCTCGGAAGAGGATGAAATCCCCAAAGGGGCTCTTGAGGAGCTGGCTCTCTGCGGTCCGGAATGAGGGAGTGAGTCGACTTACCCTGAGGCAGCATAGAGGGAGGGGCTGACGGAGCCGACTGTGGAGTAGAGCCAGGCTCTAACACACTCCGCATGACCTCGAATGCACCCCTGTCAGGCAGAGCCAGAGGTCCCGCCCGAGGAGCTAAGAACCCCCTCGGCACCGACAGTGATGGCTCGAGGCGATGTCGGAGCCGAACTCACCAGCCGAAGCACCGATAGGGAGAGGGGGTCGGACAAGGGTCCGATGCCACTCACCCCTCGAGCCGACGAGGGAAGTCCGGCCGAGATTCCTCCACGGAAGAAAACGGAGCCGACGGAGCCGAAGACAATTGTCTCGCCCGAGGTGACCACAGTCTCGGTTCCGACGACCCGGCTCGAACTCAAAAGAGTGAAGGAGGAAAGAGTTGATGGACGGGCAGGCACCGACTGATGAGTCGGGCTCTGAAGCATCTGGGCTAGTGCCTCGGACTTGAGTAGTCGACTCACCACCCTCTGAAGGTCATGATCGAAAGCCTCGATGACCTAGAGGAATGAGACCTTGGCTCCGTTCAGACAGCAGGGGAGAACCTGGAGCCGAATGAACGGAGCCAAGAGAAGGTGACCTAGACCTCTTTCTGGTTGTCGGCTCAAGATCTTGTCGGAGCCGACACGGGTACCTCGATAACCTCGGCTCCGCCGAGCCGAGGAAGCCACAGAAACTGCGGACTGAGCCTTATCGGCTCCAGCCGAGCCGATAAAGGCAAAGGTTGAACAACCTGAGGTCTCGGCTCAGAAGCCGGAGCCGAAGACCTCGATGCCTTAGAGGGCTTCCCTGTTGAGACAGACAGGGAATCCTCAGGCTTCAACAAGCCTCTTAGAATTAGCTTGTTTTTTCTTTCCTGCAGGACCCTGGGGCTGAAGCCATGGCAAACAGCACAGGAGTCCTGCAGGTGCAAAGGCCCCAGACAATAGACAGAAGAAGTGTGAGCGTCTGTCAGAGACATTTTCTGACAGCACGCATCACACTTCTTGAATCCGGAGACCTTTGCTTCTTTTGACATAGCCTAACTGGTGAACACAAACACACACTCAAACACACCAGTTATACCCTGTCAGAATAACAATTTTAGTAAAATACTAAAAATTAGGGTCGGGGATAAAGTTCTATGAACTATACTAATTTAAGAATAATTAAACTGAAAAAGGGGGAAAAAGAGTAACTTTTAATAGAAAAAACTTAAACTCACCAGGAACCGGTAGAAGCAACCAACCTCGAAGCTGTAGCGGCAAACGAGATCTGAGGTAACTCTCGCCTAGCATTGTGGGATATAAGGGGAGCCTCGAGCCGGTGGAACCAACTCTCGAGCTTTTAGAGTGGCCGAGTCGGAGCCGAGGTCGGCTCCGAACCCATCCAGCAAGAATGAAGGCGAGATAGACAACTTAACATCCTTAGTTTTATCCAAGTAGTAACGTAGTTGCCTGTGAATGCCCAAGGAGTGCAGGAGTCTTTCTCCTTTGTTCTGTGGATTTGGGAAGAAGGTGGGTAAAATGGATAGTTTGATTTAGAGCCACACTGGATACCACCTTTGGCATAAAGGAGGGTTAGTTCGTAGAGAAACTCTGTCTTGATGAAAAATGAGGAAAGGCTCTACTGCCATTAGTGCCTGTAGCTCTGAGACTCTTCTGGCTGAAGTTATTGCTAGCAGCAGGGCAGTCTTCCATTATATAAACTTTAAATCAGCTGAGAAAGCTGGCTCAGAAGGTGGCAGCGTAAGTTTTTCCAGAACAAAGTTGAGGTACCAAGTTGGTGTTGGTGCTGTCCTGGGAGGCCTAATGTTTTTGGCTCCTCTGAGGTACTGCCTTAGAAGTGGATGTGAAAATAAAGGAGGATCTGTGTTGTAGTGAGCTGAAATAGCTGAGGCGTGGATTTTAATAGATGAAAAAGAAAGTCCTTTGTGTAACATCTCAGTTACATATTCTAGAATCTGAGGTATGTCCGGCTCAAGGGTATTTTGGCCTTTAGCTTGGTTCCATGCGCAAAATCTTTTCCATTTGTCTGAGTAGGCTTTCCTGGTGCTGGGCCTCCTGGCCTCCAGAATGACATCCATAACAGCTTGTGAAAGAGGATCTGGCTGGTTGCTTAGGTGATTTGCCATGCAGCCAAATTTAAGGTTTTGAGCTGGCTGTGTAGAATCTGACTGTCTTGCTGTGTGAGCAGATGAGGAATTTGTGGTAAAATCCATGGTGGGCCATGTTCCTTAGTAGTGGGTACCAGTGCTGGCGTGGCCAGTCTGGGGCAATGAGTATCATTCGGGGTCTCTCCATCCTGACTTTCAGCAGCACCTTTGTGAGAAGGGGCAATGGAGGAAAGGCATATACTGTCAGCGTTTTCCAAATGAATGAGAGTGCGTCCACTTTCCAAGCTTGATGGTGGAATGTCCTGGTGCATAATGTTGATAGCTGATAGTTTTGGGGGTTGGCAAACAGATCTATGTCTGGGCGCCCCCATTTTTGAGTTATCATTGCGAATACTTGTGGATCCAGTTTCCACTCATGGGGATCCATGATGTTCCTGCTTAGGTCGTCTGCCAATGTGTTCTTTTTTCCTGGCAGGAATTGAGCTTGTAATTGAACTTGGTAAGCCAGTGCTGTGTTCCACAAGGTCATTGCTTGCCTGCATAGAGGATAAGAGTGTGTACCCCCTTGCTTGTTTATGTACCACATTACTGTGGTGTTGTCTGTCCTTATTAAAAGCTGTCCAGGATGTAAGAGGTCCTTGAAGGCTGTCAAAGCATTCTGTACAGCTAGCATTTCTTTTTGATTGATGTGCAGATTTATTTGATCTGCAGTCCATATGCCTTGAATGCACTGTCCTGCCATGTGTGCCCCCCAGGCATAGTTGGATGCATCAGTTGTCATAGTTTGCCTGGCAGGGGGTAAGGTGAAAGGCTGACCCTTGTTGAGGTGACATGCCTGTGACCACCATAGAAACTCCTGTTGAAGGCAGGGAATGAGAGGTATCATTGTTTCCAAGCTGTGGCTGTGTTGAGTCCATACGCTTTTCAGGTACCATTGTAATTTCCTCATATGCAGTTTTGCAAATGGTATTAGTAGTATGCAAGATGCCATGAAGCCCAAGGCCTGCAGAATTTTTCTTGCAGGGAGTTGGGCATTTGTTGCCATTATTTTGAAGCACTGAGTTAGTTGTAGTAGTTTGTCTGGTGTCAGATAAGCCATCTGGGCCATTGTATTCAAGCTGGCACCCAGAATTGTTATATTTTGTGAGGGCACTAGTTTTGATTTATTTTCGTTTACTGTGTACCCTGGGCAACTTAGAAGGTGTTTTACAAAATCCAGATGTTGTAAGAGAATGTCCTTGCTTTCTGCTTGGATGAGGCAGTCATCCAGGTATGGGTATATTTGAATTCCTCTTTGTCTGCAGTATGCAATTACTGGTGCCAGGCATTTTGTGAAGACCCTGGGCGCAGTAGATAAGCCAAAGGGCAGTGCAGAGAATTGGTAATGGGTTGAACCTGGAATGAAACAGAGGTATCTTCTGCAATTTTGTCTGATAGGGACATGCAGGTATGCCTCCTTGAGGTCCAACGTTACTAGCCAAGCTTTCTTGCCCAACATGGGAAAAAGCTGCTGTAGTGTTAGCATCTTGAATTTGGGTACTTGCAAGAAGGTGTTTGGAATCGAAAGGTCCAGAATGGGTCTCCAAGCATTGTCTTTTCTGGGGACTAGAAAGAGCCTTGAGTAAAATCCTTGGCCTTGCTGCTGTGTAGGTACCAGTTGAATGGCTCTCATGTCCATGAGAGCTTTAATTTGGTTTTGTGCCTCTGCCTATTGATTTTGTGGCAGGTTTAGCATTCCTTTTATCCTTGGCAAGGTGTGGAAATGAATATCCTTGTGAGATAATGTCTAGGACCCCATTTGTCCTTTGTGATGATGCACCAGTTGTCTGCAAAAAGTGCTAATTTTCCTCCCAAGGGAGCTGCCAAGAGAGCTTTGCTTGGCAGTTTGAGGTTCGAGTCATTGTGTTTGTCTTCTAGTAGTTTGGGACCTGTCTTCTCCTCCCTTCTGTGTTGCAGTGCCCCATTGGCGAGGTTTGTAAGGGATTTGTGCTTGACCTATGCTCCTTGGGCGTCTGTATTTACTCCTCTGTGGTCTGTCAGAAGCTGGAAAGGACCAATTTTTTGTTGGCCAATTTCTACTGAAGCGAGGGGGTTGTACCTGTAAGAAATCTTTGACCATCTGCATAGATTTTGCCTTATCCTCCATTTTCTTTAAAACTTCTTCTGCTTTAACTCCAAATAAAACATCCTGCTGTAAGGGTGCATCTAGTAACTTTGCTTTAACATGATCAGGCAGAGTTTGCTCCTTTAACCAAGCATGCCTACGTATGACAGACCCAGTAACAGCTGCTCTACAGGAAGCTTCCAAGGAATCAAATCCACATTGTAAAGTACGTTTGCCCACCTGTTCAGCTGCATGCAACAGATCCTGCATTTCCTTGAATTCAGACTGTTGAGGATGCATGCTCATTTTTTGTTTTATTTGAGACATTAGGAATTGCTGGTATTTCAGCATGTGAAATTGACAATTTAGTGCTCTCATAGCTAGAGTAGCTGAGGTGTAAACCTTCTTCCCCCACCTATCTAGTGCTCTGGAGTCCCTTTCAGAGGGTACAGGATTTTTAGCCATAGAAGCCTTAGCCCCTTTGGGACCCTGGGAGATTGTCTCTGCGTCAGCAACAGGGCTTTTGTAAAGGAATTTGTGCGAGTCAGGCACTCTATAATATCTGTCTGGTTTGGCTGGAGCAGGAGGCAGAGAATATGGATTTAGACTAGATTCTTAAAAAACATCATCCACAATGTCTAAAACTGGAGGGATAGCAAGTGGCCTGTGCTGGGGGAGTAAAAGAAACTCTCGGAGCCTTTTCTTTGAGTCTGAGTAGTCCTGACCTTCCCAGTGGAAATGTTCCCTCATGGTATGTAAGTTTTCCCCAAAGGAATAGTCTTCAGGGGGAGAAGCTGAGGGAATTGGAATCTTCAGCATCAGAATCTTCATAAGGGGGAAAGGAGTAATCCTGTTTCTCAGGGGAGCCTGAAGAACTAGACACTTGATCAGAGGAGGCATAATCCTCCTCTTGTCTAGGCCTTTTGTCTGGGGGGGGGGGGTTGGGAACCCCTGATTAAAGAAATCAAATCTTCAGCCATTTTAAGCATCTGTTTCTTAGGCATGGGGCCTTGAACTGGAGACGGATGTGCAGTCTTTTTTGGTTTTATAGGAGTCTTAAGCTTAGCATAAGATTTTATGGTGAGAGTAGTCGGTCTGAAGACACCTTCTGAAACCGAAGGTGTTTCCACAGCACCGGCTTCTCCTTCTGCAGTGTCGTCGGTAGGGCCTAAAGAAAATGGCTGCGTCGGCCTAGAACTCTCTGCTTCAGAGTCCGAAGCGGTCTGGGGTTGCAATTCTGCGGTCGCCAGTGGCTGCGTAGGCGCCTCACTGAAAACGGGAGAACCGGTGACCAGCCCAGCCGAGGCCTCGGGAGTCTGGTTTGGATCTAGGCTGCCTGTCTTTATCTTTGCATTTTTTATGCACGCCGGTAGTTGGTTGCTCCGACGGCACAGTGCAATTAAATTTCCTACCGAAGTAGTGTTGTGCGAAATCAAAGTGTCGTTTTATAGTTCGCTTATTGAACCTAGCACAAAACCGACAACCAGTGATGTCGTGGTCTGGGCCTAGGCAAGGTATACAATAAGAATGAAAGTCCTTATGAGGTATTTGCTTCCCACATGAAATGCAATTGTTAACTTTTTCTGGCATCGGACTGAGGCAAGAAAAGGTTCCCCAACGGGGTACTTAGCTTTGAAGACTTCGGACTGAAATTCGATTAGAAAATCTCAGGAGTCGGCCGACCGGCACTTGTGAACTGCTTCTGCTTCGAGCACCGCTCGGCAAGAAAGACTGAAGAAAATGGTGTTGGATGCCTCTTATATACCCCTGGCACACTGACGTCAGGGAAGAAGCGACAGCAACCGAAGCCGGACCAAGACTTTGGAATTCAGGCCGACTGCGGGACCGCCTGACGACAGGATAACCCAAGTGTGATGACTGCAGCAGGGTAACACGATGAACATTCACTGTTCCGTGTCTTTGGGATTGTCAGCTTTCACTTTTAAAGGGTTGATAAGTCTGCGTTCCCTATTTTAAACATTCGCAGATTCAATAAAGACTCATCAGAAGCCATTCATTGAGGAATGAATGAAAATGACAACAGCAGATCTGCAGATAAAGCACTCATCATAGTTTCCCAATACGGTAGAACAAACTAATCATAAGCCTGACAACTCGAAACTGTGAAAATCAAAATTGCAGAAGTATAGATTTTTTTCTACAAACCTATCAATTTTCCCATCCTTATCAGAAAGGGCGGGATTGGAATTAACCAAGTGCTTAGCAGCAGTGGGACCAACTAAATCTATAGCTGTTAGGTCAGGTTTGGGAATAGTGTATAAAAATTAAAAGAGTGAGAAACTTTATACATCCTATCTGCATTTTTAGGGGCAGCTGGCTGACTATCAGGAAAATTGCATGGCAGTAACACACACATCCTCAGACAGAACAAGAGGAATGGGTATTTGTTCTGGGAAATCCTTCTGTAACAACTCAAAATGTTTTTGAAGGGACTGAGAAACCTCTGTGTTCCACTACTGAAAGTGCTGGTACATTTAAGCAATAATCTCAAAGAGAAACCCCCCAAAGGGAGAATCAGAAACAGAGCTCTCTTTTGAGTCAATCAGAAATCTGAGGAAAAAATCCCTTCATCTGTCCCTGCATCTTCCTGTTCAGATTCAGACTCTAATATTTCAGGAAAAGAGGAATCCCTCTTTCTTTTACCAGAACGTACTTTACAAGAAGGATCAAATTATCTGAAATAATCTCACAGCCAGACCCAGTAAACGCTGTGTGCTTAATTCTTTTTTTTTTTTTTTGTGGCTGGCAGGAGTGACCATTGGATTGATGGTCTATTCCACGGTTAAGTTGAAAATAATGCTTCTTTCCTATGGAAGGCTAGAAGAAATTTCCCACGTAAACACTACCAGTCTACAAAAGTTAGAGAAACACATTAAAAAGCACTGTAAAACACTATACCAGTCTCACAAAAGAACAATAAACACAATTTCTCCACAGAAAATGTTTTCAGTTACTTTACATTACTTTTAAACTGACAGAAAAAAGCACGTCCTCTGTTTAAAAGTGTCTCTCAAGATTGTCTTTTAACACAACAGTCCTAACTTTAAAATAACTTTCCTGAAGAGGAATGTAATAATCAACAAAATTAAGAAAATGGAACCAGTTTTCCCCAAAGACAACTTGTCTGCTCAGCAAAAGAAAGAACAAGCTGACCATTAATCCTTGCAAGCCTCAGAAGAGTGTACTCTTCATAGGCGGTGAACCTCTTAAGGGCTTTGTGTCCAAACCTGTCTTTTAGTCAGTTCAGCTACTCAGATATAACCCATACAGCTAAGGCTATTGCAGCAGTGATCAATATGATGAACATATGAAACTTGACAGTGGAGTGAGAAAAATACTAGCTGTAAAAGGGTTTTGGTTCTTATTTTGGTACCAACTAGAAACTCTCCTCCATTTACTAATAATGATGTCCTAGTTAGCATATTTCCTTGCCTCCTTTAATACCTGCTGCACATCCTCTGAAAACAGGTGCCCAAAAGGCATTAAACTCCATCATCAATGCAGTTAGCTGAAGTTGTTTCAAGCTGTGGTGCATCAAACAACCCATGTCATGTGTGAGTAGGTCCAGTCTGTGAGAAACATTGTGGGTAATTGCCCTTAGCCATCACTGTTGCCTGGTCCAAACAGAAGTCACAGTGATCTTTGGAGAGTCCTCCTGAATCTTCAGAATGACCCTGGATATAATTCGAAAGGCATACAGGAACATTCCTGTAAATGAGAATGCATCTGTTTTCCAGGCCTGCTTGCAAGGAGTCCTGGAGCAGAATTTTGCCAGTTATTTGTTAGGAAAGTAGATAAAAAGATCTACTTGAGGAGTTCCCCACAGCTGGTTCAGATCTCGGAAGACTACCTAACTCAATTTCCATTCATGAGAGTTGGTTCTGGTACTGCTCAACTTGTCTACTTTGATGGAATGCAAGATGCCTTACAGTGACATTGTGCTGAACTGCTATACCCCAGGCCACCATGGCTGATCTACAGAGGATGTATGATCTAGACTTCCCCTCATTTGTTTATACACCAAATCACTGTGATACTGTCTGTAATTGCTTAAAGCAGGCCTGATAGTTGAGTGCATTTATGGCTGCTAACATCTCTTTTATGTTTGTGTGTTTTGGTCTGTCTTTTTTGCTGTAAAGCCTCTGCACTTTTACCCCCAGAGACACAGCTAAATGAAGTCTAACACATCCATTGTTACAGACTGCACCTGAGAAACAAAAGAAAGTGGAAGACCTACATTTGGGTAAAAATGGTCTCTCCCCTAAAGTAGTTCCCTTTCCACAAATCCCAAGACTGGAATTTAAAAAGGCAGGGGCTGTTAATGTTGGCACCATATACATTTCAGACACCACTCAATCTTTCTCATGTGCAGTCTGGCTAGAGAAATCATAATCACAGATGCCACGAATCCTAGTAACCTGAGAAATTTACTTGCTAAATCCTGGAATGAGTAGAAAATTTCAGGAACAGATCTTGATACTTTTTCCTGTGGAAGACAAACTCTTTGAGCTGTGGTTTCTAGGAGACATCCCAGGAAAACAATCATGTGAGAGAAGCTGTCAAAGTTTCAGAATTTTATCCTGGAATCCCAGTCTGTGAAGATCTCATTCCTGAGATTTTCAAAGAAAGTCTACAAAGATAAGAAAGTTATCTAAATAGGGAAATAAGAATACCTTGCATTCTGCAATAGACTACCATTGGAGTTAGACACTTTGTGAACATCCTTTGAACATTCTTGGAACAGTGGATAACCCAAAGGGTAATGCAAAAAAGTGATAGTGCAATACAGATACAGAAAATTTGAGGTTACAGATATATGATAAGCATCCTTTAAATACAGAGTTATCAAAAATCAGAAAGGGAGAATCAAAGGTGAACAGAATGAGAAGGGATAACATTCTGAACTCTGGGACTATCACAAACTGATGAAAAAGGAAAGACATTGGACTGATTATCATGAGACTTCTTTCTTTGGTACCAGAAACATTCCTGAGTAAAACCTTTCCCTGTCTGAGTAAAGGGGTACAGGCTCTATGACCCTGATTCAGCAAATGTGGTGGATGAGAAGGAATTCCCTGAAAAGTAAGGAAGAACTCACACTGCCACCTATATCCTAGATTGACCATCCTCAGAACCGATTTGTATGATACTACTTGTTGCCAAAGAGAGATGGGGAGAGAGAGAGAGAGAGATTTTGGTGGAGATTTAAAGGCTTGCCAGGGTTGGAAGGGAGTGTCATTTGAAAATAGTCATTCAGACTTGTGGGAATGTTCTACTTTCTGGGAGGCTCTTTTTTATTTTGTAGCTTTGTCATTGTTTTTTGAATATCTACTTGCCAGAAGTTTGCATGGTCTGCTTACCTGGTTTTGTATAAATAGGTCCTAAGGCAAGTGTGAAACCTTTTAACAAACATGGAGAAGAAAGGCTGAAAAATCTATTACTGCTAGACTTATGTAAACTGAAAACCTGTAATAAAACTCAGTTCTACTGACTAAAGCTAAGCTGTGTTTTAGACATTATCCAGTGCATTGGCAGGATGGATTCAATTGGATTCAATCATGACTATCTTTCTACTGGCTCTCCTCCCTGCAGGTCTGGCTGATAGACATGCTCTGCATGCAGCTTCACCATGGTTCACTCCTACTTAGACTGTAACTGAGCAGAGTGAGGGTAATGAGGCTGGGAGTGCCTCAATGGGGTCAGGGTAATCACTTTTCATTACAGGGAACCACAACAGCAGTATTGTCAGAGGCAGCACACTCACAGGTTCAGCAGATGGTGTGTGCAATAGAGAGAATAGTGTACAGGAATGCAGCCTGGGTAGATAGCCTGCTGACTGTATGTCACATTCACTTACCTGGTCAACCACAACCACTGAGCTACTTGGGGAAAGAATATAGCCCATACTGAATAGACCTGAGTTATCATCTGATGGCTGATCATAGTAATACAGATTTTAAAATCTCAAACTTTACTTCTTCAGCAAACCTTTGTCAAATACCTAGGCATAGAAGTCACAGTGGTCCTTAGTCACAATATCGGAGGACAATCATACAACAGGATTCAGACATGATATACCAAATGAAGAAGTGTGACAGAATATTCCCTCAGTCTACACAACATAGAATAAACTTCTACATACGTGTGGTAGTTAAGAATTAAGTCGAAGAAGAGAAAATTCTCTTACCAAATCTGTCCAATACCTTACCTTATTTATAGAAAGGAAAAGGATTAGTATTAACTAAGAATCGGTTTCCAGTTGGTGAAGAGGTCAAATGACAGCTCGGTCAGATTTAAGATAAGAAAACAAGAATTTTTTTAGCTTGAGTTACTTTTTAAAGTCCATCTGCCTTTCTGGGGACTGAAGGTTGAGAGGCAATAGGTCATCATAAGGCTCTATGTATGAGTTAGACAATTTATCCTCTTCATCTACAACAGAATCTATTATTAGAGTTGTTTCTGGCATTATATATAATGTGCCAGATAATGCTAATATTGGTCAAGTTTTGACTACCAGAAATGACTCTATACACTCTGCCCCTACCGATTCGGCTGCTGTAACACAAACAAATGAATTACATGATTTTCGTCAAGTCCCCATGGTGATACAATTGAATCTACCACAGAAAATAACCAACTGGAAATGAGATACACCGAGAGGGCGGTCCACCAGCAGGAAGAGGTTGAGAGAAGCGAGCTGGGACCCACAAACACGGAGCCGAACGAGGAGATATTGAATAATGACTGCCCGTTTTTTAACTTGTTTAACCTAGAACCAACGAACATGGACATATCTCTATTAAGTAAAGGTATGAAGTTCATACCTTCCCAGAAAGATAATACAGCAAATGCACTTACTGATTTGAAACTTTTTACTAGAACTTTGAACTTGAAATTAAATTTCAAAGATTCTCAGATGCATAGCTCTGATAACTTTAAGAAAAGCAGTACATTCATACCTGTAAGTAATCCTGTTATCACTGCCTTTCATAATGTATGTGAACACCAGCTATATAGTGTCTATGAGCAAAATAACTTTAAAAAGTATTATAATTTGTCTCAACTTGAATTAGAGGCATTGAGAAAAATTAAAAATGTGCAGAGATGTCAAGGCTGCAGACTGAAGATCCGAGGGGATAGAAACCATCTGTGTAGCCGAGACAGACGATGCTCTCCATAACCTCAAAGGCAAACCTCCCCAAAGAGGGGGAGGACCTTGGATCCAAAAAGCAAGCTTCTGGACCATTGCACCTCCCTGCTCCAAGGACAATCCTCCCCCCCACCCTGAGACAGAAACTGGAGTCAAGCTAACCCTTGCCAAGGCCCTGAGGCACACAGATGGCCCAGACATCTTCGAGGTAGACTCCAACACCCTGGATCCAACAGGGAAACCTTAGCTCAGAGAGTTCTCTGGATCCGACTGAATTGAAGTGCTCAAAGTGAACTTTGGATCTGAGGATAAAGGTAACCTTGGATCAGAGTCAGACTGAGCTGGACAGCTCAGATCTAAGGACTCTTGAGATGGTGGAATGAGTCAGAGGAGGAACAAAGAGGAGGTGTAACAGAAAATTGGACCTCCTGACCCAAAGGGGTTGGAGTCGAAGGGGCATCCCATCAGAGTTTGTATGGAGAGAATTCTTCTCACCACTCTCTTCACATCTAGGGGACCAAGGTCTCTTCAAAAAGGGAGAAGGAATCCTTGAGGGAAAGTACAGTTGTGTACACTTACCGTAAATGTATATGATCGAGTGTATTCACTGTTGCAGTCATTACATTTGGGTAATCTGCTGGCAGGTTGCCCTCAGTCGGCCTGATTAACAAAGTCTTGGGTCCTGCGTCGGTTGCTTTCCCTTCTTCCATGACGTCAGGTCATCATGGGTATAAAACATGCAGCCAACGCCATTTTATCAGTTTTTCTTGCCCCAGATGTCAGGTGCCTCCCTAATGGGGAGCAAATAAAAATAAAAACACAAAAATATACCTCCAACCAAAAGCAAATACACCAAAAAGACTTTTAAGTATATTAAAAGAGATAAGAGTTATAGCCAGAGAAAAATAGGGGGCTGGAGGGAGGGTAACCAGGACTGCAACAGTGAATACATTCGAACATCTACATTTATGGTAAGTGTACACAACTGTACTATGTTCTTCATGTTTCACTGTTGCAGTTATTACATTTGGGTAGATTCCCAAAGCTATGGTTGGGAGGAGGAATTTATACAGCATTAGGACCAGCTATAAGGCCCTTCAAGACCGGAGTGGCAAAGCCAGCTCTGGATTTAGAGAAAATTGGTAAATGATAATGCTTGGTGAAAGGAACACCTCTGAGAAAGGCTGCAGAAGTAGATGCAGCCCTGGTGGAATGAGATCTGATCCCCTGGGGGATAGGTTTTCCATGGTGTTTATAGCAGAAATTAATGCAATGGCTTATCCATTTAGAAATGGTTTGTTTTGAAATAGCCTTCCCCTCTGCCCCAGCAGCAACCGCTACTAGCAATTGTTCAGATTTTCTTCGAAATTTAGTTCTGTCCAAGTAGAATCTAAGTTGTCTGTGCACGTCCAAGGAATGCAGAATCCGTCTCCCTTTGTTCTGTGGATTGGGATAGAAGGTTGGCAAATGAATGGACTGATTAAGAGCCACCACCTTGGGTATGAAGAATGGATTGGTCCTCAGAGATACCCTGAAAAATTAAACATGCGCAGAGATGTCAAGGCTGCAGACTGAAGATCTGAGGGGATAGAAACCATCTGTGTAGCTGAGACAGACAATGCTCTCCATAACCTCAAAGGCAAACCTCCCCAAAGAGGGGGAGGACCTTGGATCCAAAAAGCAAGCTTCTGGAAAGTGGATACTCTGTCCTTTAGCTGCTCCAATACCCAAATGAAAGATGATGAAAGGCTGCACTGACATAAGGGCCTGTAATTCAGATATCCTTCTAGCTGAAGTGATTGTTAAAAGTAAGGCTGTTTTCCAAGAAAGAAATTTTAAGTCTGCAGCAGCAGCTGGCTCGAAAGGAGGTAGAGTGAGCTTCTCCAAAACAAAGTTAAGGTCCCATGCAGGGGTAGGAGCTCTCCTGGGTGGTCTCAAGTTCTTTGCCCCTCTGAGATGCTGCTTGAGCAGGGGATGAGAAAAGAGGGGTGGTTCTGTGTTAGAGTAAGCTGAAATAGCTGAAGCGTGGATTTTAACAGAGGAAGAAGACAGGCCCTTGTGAAGCATCTCCGTTAAGTATTGCAAAATCTGAGGTAAATTGGGCGCTGATGTGCTCATCCCTAAAGATTGGTTCCAGGCACAGAATCTTTTCCATTTGTCAGCATAAGATTTTCTAGTACTAGGTCTTCTCGCCTCCAAGATGACACCCATCACAGGTTTGCTGAGGGATGCTAAGGGTGAATTTAAGTGCTTAGCCAAGCTGCAAGGTTCAATGTTGGAAGCTGAGGGTGCAGAATTTGGTTCTCCTGCTGAGACAGCAAGGAAGGTGTCCGAGACAGGTGCCAGGGAGATATTTGTGACACACTGTGCAGGAGTGGGTAGGAGTGGGACATGGCCAATCTGGAGCAATCAAAATAATTCTTGGTTTGTCCCGTTTGACTTTTAGCAGAACTTTGGAGAGCAGAGGCAGAGGGGGAAAGGCGTAGACCGATAGGTTTTTCCAGCTAAAGGACAGAGTATCCACTTTCCAGGCTTTTTTATGGGGAGTCCTTGTGCAAAATTTGTCCAATTGGTAGTTCTGGGGGAGGCAAACAGATCTATGTCTGGGGTCCCCCATTTGCTTGTTAACATGTTGGAAATCCGTGGTTCCAGTTTCCACTCGTGTGGGTCCATGAGATTTCTGCTTAGTTCGTCTACCAGTGTATTCAATTTTCCTGGCAGGAATTGAGCTTGTAGGTGCACTTTGTAGCTCAAGGCCGTGTTCCACAATGCCATGGCTAGTCTGCAGAGGGGGTAGTAGGAATGTGTACCCCCCCATCTTGTTTATGTACCACATAACTGTGGTGTTGTCCGTCTTTACCATTAGTTGTCCTGGATGAATGCAGTCCTTGAAGGCTGTCAGAGCATTCTGTACAGCTAACATTTCTTTTTGATTGATATGTAGGTGCATTTGATTTGGGTTCCATTTGCCCTGAATGCACTTCCCTGCCAGGTGAGCCCCCATGCATAATCTGATGTGTCTGTAGTTAGGGTTTGGGCAGGCAGGGGGTAGTGTGAATGGCAGTCCCTTGTTTTGGTGGCAGGCCTCTGCCCACCATAGGAACGCCAGGTGTAGGCAAGATATGATAGGAATCATTGTTTCCAGACTGTGACAATGTTGACTCCATAGACTTTTTAAGTACCACTGAAGTTTCCTCATATGCAGTCTTGCATATGGAATTAGAAGAATGCAGGAGGCCATGAACCCCAAGGCTTGCAGTATTTGTCTTGCAGATAGCAGGGTTTCTGTGGCTACTTGTTTGAAGTAAGTTACAAAATGAGTTTGCTTTTCTGGCGTGAGGAAAGCCATCTGGGCAGTTGTATTCAAGCTTGCTCCCAGGAATGTACTCTGTTGAGAGGCTACCAGTTGTGATTTCTTTTCATTTATGGTGTACCCCAGAGAAGTTAGAATCCTTTTTACAAACGCCAGATGATTTAGAAGTGTAGCCTAGTTTTCTGCCTGAATTAGACAATTGTCCAGGTATGGATATATTTGAATATTTCTTTGCTTGCAAAATGCAATTACTGGAGCCAGGCACTTTGTGAATACCCTGGGCGCAGTAGACAAGCCAAAGGGCATTGCAGAGAACTGATTATGCAAGTAGCCTGCTTTGAAGTGTAGGTATCTTCTGCAAGATTTCCTGATTGGGACGTGCACGTATGCTACTTTTAAATCTAGAGTTGCCAACCAGGCATCTTTGCCTAGCATAGGAAGTAACTGGTGAAGAGTCAGCATCTTGAATTTTGGAATGTCCAGAAAGGTGTTAGTAGACAGGTCCATAATTGGACGCCATGATTTGTCTTTTCTGGGTACCAGGAAAAGCCTGGAATAGAAACCTTGTCCCTTTTCCTCTTCTGGTACCGGGTGAATAGCCCCCATGTTTAAAAGGGAAAGTACTTGTTTGTGAGCCTCTGCTCATTGTTTTGGGGGACAGGTCTGGCCACCCATTTGGTGTTAGCAACGTGTGGAACTGAAATTTGTATCCCTGGGACACTATATTTAAAACCCATTTGTCCTGGGTTACGAGTTCCCAGTTTTTTGCATGAAGAGCAATTTTTCCTCCCAAAGGGGTGGCTAAAAGGTAAGTGCTTGGTAATTTTAAAGGAAAGTCATTGAGACTGTTTACCATAGGGGTGTCTTGTTATTTCCAGATTTGGAAGTGGAGGCCCACCATTGCTTAGTTCTGAGAGTCCCTTGGGACTGAAACCTGGTGCGTCTGGGTTTGGCTTGAGCGGATCTGGAAGAAGCTGGAAAGGACTAATTCTTAGTAGGCCAGTGCCTACTAAATATTGGACGTTGCACTTGTAAGAAATCCTTTACAGTTTGCATAGATTTAGCTTCATCTTCCATCTTTTTTAGAACTTCTTCAGACTTACTGCCAAACAGGCGGTCCTGATTTAAAGGAGCATCCAACAATTTTGCTTTAACATGATCAGGCAGAGATTGCTCCTTACGCCAAGCATGCCTTCTAAGCACAGACCCAGTGACAGCAGCCCTGCAAGAGGCCTCAAAAGAATCAAAACCACATTGCAAAGTATGTTTTCCAACTTGTTCAACAGAATGCAATAAATCCTGTAAATCTTTATTTTCCACACAGTCAGAAATCAACATCATTTTCTGTTTAAGCAGTCCAATAATATGCTGTTGATATTTTAACATATGAAATTGGCAGTTTAAAGCCCTGATTGCCAAGGTTGCAGAAGTAAAAACCTTTTTACACCATCTATCCAGCGCCCTGGAGTCTCTATCAAAAGGGGTAGGATTTTTATCAGTAGAAGCCTTAATGCCCTTGGGCCCCTGAGAAATGGTTTCTGGATCCACAACAGGATTTTTGAAAAGGAACTTGTGGGACTCAGGAACCCTGTAGTATCTGTCAGGTTTACTAGGAACCAGAGGCAGGGAATCAGGAGCCATACTGGATTCTGAAAACACATCATCAACAATGTCTAGTACAGGAGGTATAGCCAAAAGCCTATGCTGAGGTAGCAGAAGGAAATCCCTAAGCCTCTTTTTTGATTCAAAAAATTCCTGACTTTCCCAGTGGAAATGCTCCCTTAAGGTATGTAAAGTTTCCCAAAAGAAAACTCCTCAAGGGGGAAGCAGAGGGAATGGAATCCTTTGCATCAGAATCCTCATGTAGGTATGGACAAATCCAGGTCATTAGAAGAATCAGAAGAAACAGAGTCCTGATCAGAAGATTCATAGTCAAGCTCAGCCCTAGGCCTCTTAGAGGGGGGGGGGGTTGACTACCCCTGATTAGAGTAATAATATCTTCAGCCATTTTGATCATTTGTTTTTTAGGCATAGGCGCCTGAACATGTGGCCTGGGCATCAATTTTTTAGACATAGATCGAGATTTAGGCCTTAGTATGGAAGGTGAAGTCAGTTTAACATGCAGGTCTGTAGGCCTGAATACACCCTCAGAAGCTGGTGCCTGCACAGCGGCTCCGGACCCATCCAAGGTAGAGACATCCGCGGGTTCCATAGGTGAAGCATCTCGCGGCATACCGGACTCCGAATGGGTCTCAGTAGAGGCCTGCGAGTCAGAAGTAGCGAGTATCAGGGGCTGCAAAAGGGCCTCACTGAGTACTGGCGAACTGGCGACTGGCTTAGGAGAAGTGTCGGCAGTTTTGGACCTCGACAGTCTGTCTCTGTCTTTTTCTTTGCGTTTTTTCAGAATCCCGGTAGTCGGATGGCTAATCAACGTAATTTCTGGATAATTAAACCGAGAACTGAAATATTTGAGGCAAAAATGTACCGATGACGGATAGTGCGCTGATTAAATAAAGCACAAAACCGACAGCAAGGTACGTCGTGGTCAGGGCCTAGGCAAGGAATACAGTACAAATGAAAATCTTTATGAGGTATTTGCTTTCCACAAGTAATGCAATTATTAACTTTTACTGACATCGGTAAGGAGCAAGAAAAAGTTTCCCCAATGGGGGTACTTAGCCTTAAGTTAAAGACTTTGGTTCTGAAACTAATGTACCGATGACGGATAGTGCGCTGATTAAATAAAGCACAAAACTGACAGCAAGGTACGTCGTGGTCAGGGCCTAGGCAAGGAATACAGTACAAATGAAAATCTTTATGAGGTATTTGCTTTCCACAAGTAATGCAATTATTAACTTTTACTGACATCGGTAAGGAGCAAGAAAAAAGTTTCCCCAATGGGGGTACTTAGCCTTAAGTTAAAGACTTCGGTTCTGAAACTCGAAAATGAAAATTTCAGGAGTCGGCCGACCGGCACTTGCGAACTGCTTCTGCTTCGGGCACCGCACGGCAAGAAAGACTGATAAAATGGCTTCGGCTGCATGTTTTATACCCCTGACGACCTGACACCATGGAAGAAGGGACAGCAACCGACGCAGGACCCAAGACTTTATCAGGCCGACTGAGGGCAGCCTGCCAGCAGATTACCCAAATGTAATGACTGCAACAGTGAAACACGAAGAACATCTGGATCTACTGAAGGGGAGTATCTAAGTTCTTGGATGATAAACAATACTGGACGGAGTAGATGGATCAGCTGGATTATGCAGAAGTCTGTCTGCCATGTTTTTCTTTCCTTTGCTTTAGATCTGATGTTGAGGTTGAATCTGATTAATCCCTTTTTGCGAGCTTCCGATCAGAGGTTGAAGTCAGATCCAAAAATTCAGTGTTTTTCCCTTTAGGATCAAAAGGAGAAGTTAGATCAGAAGGAGATCTTTTTCTAGGTTGCTCCGAAGCCTTAAAGGAGGAGGTAGAGGGACTCAGAGAAGGAGATTTAGATCTTTTAAATTTTTTTAAGGGACACAGCTCCAGATAAAGCCTCTCCGAAAGAAGGTGGTAGAAGCCCTTTTTATATCAATTTTTTTTTTCTCTGCCAGGGCTCTAGGTTTAAAACTGTGACAAACATAGCAATCTTCTTGTAAATGGAGAGGTCCCAGGCAATACAAACAAAATGTGGGCATCCAATAATGGAATCTTGTGCCTGCACTTAAGACCTTTTTTTGAATCCAGATGGACTCTTTTCTTTCTCTGCCATGGTAAGGACAGCAGTGAAGAAGCAAGCAGAGTCTAAGGAGAAAATTCAACAGTAGAAATTAAAGATATATATAGGGTTGGGAGGGTGGCCTAATGGTTAAGGTGTTTGCCTTACAAACACAAGGTACACGGTTTGAATCTCACAGGGGATAATTGGCTAGGCTTAAAATGGCTCGCAAGGGCAGTTAGCCTAGTACTAACCTATGAACCTATATATATATATATATATATATATATATATATATATATATATATATATTTTATTTATAAAAGTGATAGGAAAATAAATTACCAGCAATGGCTGTGTGTAGAGAAAAGGGAAATTACCAGCAATGGTAATAAGTAAATCACACTGCATGTAAAGACACAGAAAGACCACTAACAATAGTATTCGAAGGTAGAGAAATATACAGAAGGAGGAAAAAGGAACAGAAGTTATTTTACGTAAAACAAACGGCAAAAAGTAGGCGAGTGGGTAAAGGATTAAAGAATACAAGAATTAGAAAGGTTTTGGTAGGAAAAATAGAAAATTCAAAATGTAAAGACATATCTGCTTGGGAGTAACGGTCACCACATCTTTCGCATATAGCGGCAAATGAGATCTGAGGTACTTGGGGTTGGAGCATTATGGGTAGGTAAGGGAGAAGCTCAAGAGTTTTTGGTTGTCACGAGCTTTAGCAACTGCAGAGTTGGATACAAGGAATCGGATCTGAACCCATCAGTTGAGGACAGAATGAAAAATTAACATCAGATTAGTTGCTTTGAATTTGTGTGAAAATATATGTATAATTTGAATATATTATACAATACCACAAAACTGCATTATGTTACCCAGTCTAGTCATACATCATTAGAAAGCTCTCAAACAGATAAATAACTCTCCTACTGACTCCTTTGGTTAATTCTGCAAGAGTGCAGAGTTACTATCTTTTGCTTGACCATAACATTAATTATTTGTCTTTGTTTACTGGGAAAGTCTGAATGGGTAATATCTATTTTCTGTGGGGACCCAGGAAGAAAAGCTCCATTTGTTTACATTGTATTATACTTGGTTCTAGTTAAACACAGAGTAGTTATATTTCTATCTACACCTATATACATACAATAGTTAAATTTATACATTCTAAGATTTTACAGAAGTAGAAATTACTAAAGAGAAAGTCCACGTGCCATCTAGTGGATTTTGCAGACAGCAGTAATGTATAAAAAAAGTTTTGTCATTTCAATAAGAGGTTGAGAGTATTCTGTTTAAGGAGAGTATTTAGAGCATTCTATGGTGGAGTACAAGTCTAAAAGAGCATATACAGGACCAGGACTGGTAAGATGTTGTTTAAGCAGCGGTTTAAAACAAACAAGTTTGTCAGAGAGTTTGATTTGTGTGGGGATACTATTCCAGAGTTTATCAATGTACTGGGAGTAGAGGGGGTTTCCTGCAACATTACTTGACTTATTTGTGAGCAGTAAGAATTTGTTACTAGAACAGAGGTCCCTTGGTGGACAGTACAGCAGTAATAAGTTTTTCAGTGCAGGGCATTTTTCTGGATGATTAATGAGTTTGTGTACTGTAGTTAGTTGTGAATCTGTTAAGTAGTTGTGCAGTTCAAGCCAGTTTAATTGCTTTAAGCTATGACAATGGTGGGTCCTATGTGGGAGACTGGTAGAAAATTTAGCTAGTTTATTGTAGCAGGAGGCTAATTTCTTTCTTTCTTTGAGTACAGTTTAAGTTTGTTAGGATAGAACACCGTACAAGAGAGTTGGAGGTAAGAAGGTGGTGGCTAGAGTTTTTCTTACAATATCTGTTAAGGAATCCATTGAGACAAGAATGTCATTTGATCCTGATAATGTGCAAAAGCAACCTTTAAAGCAGGAAAGCTGCAGCACTAAGAAAACATCAGTTTGGGACAGTAATACGATATAAAAGAACTTGAGCAAGAGGGGATGTACAAATATTTGGGAACCGATGAAGAATCAACAATAAAACGAACAAATGCAAATAAAACTTAGTAAGGAATATTTTAGAAGACTAAAATTAATACTGAAAACAGGGCTGACATCTAGGAACATCTAAGTCCAAGCTATAAATAAATTTGTTCTTCCTGTCCTAACTTACAGTTTTGGAGTGAGTGACTGGCTCCAAAAGGTGTTGGATAGGTTGGACAAGAAAAAGAATAGTTGCGTAAAATCTTACCACAACCATAGATGTCCTTCTCTTCCATGTTGTAATACTCGTACTGTGGGATTTCCAGTCCTCAGGCGATAGGACGTCAGCTCCTATACAAAAGTTTAAGCCTGGCTGCTGTGGGTGTGTGGGACGTCACACGTAGGGCCATAAACCAGGGACGATAAATGCGACATCTGCACACACAGACCTCAAACTTGAAGCCCAGATAAGTGTGGATAAGCACAAGGAGAAGCTAAAGAGCAAATGTCCCTGCAGGGCTGAACAAAATAGCCTGTAGGGAGAGGCTACTTAGGTGTAGACCAAGCATCAAAAAAAAAAAAAAAAAAAAGAGAGAGAAGTGGGTATATGGAGGGAGGGAAAGAAATACTACAACATGGAAGAGAAGAACATCTATGGTTATGATAAGATTTTACACAACTATACTATGTCCTTCTATTCCTATGTTGCAGTATTCATACTGTGGGAGAGTACCACAGCTTAAAAAGAGTGATGGACGGGGGCAGAGGTAGACGATTCTAAGAATACCTGCAGGACTGCCAAGGCAAATCCTGCTCTGGCCCTGGAGATGTGGTCTAGCTTGTAGTGCTCAGTGAAGGTGTGAACTGTAGACCAGGTAGCAGCTTCCATGATGGAGGCTGTGTCCAGACATTTGAGAAAGGCTTTAGAGGTAGCCATTCCTCTGGTGGAATGACCTCTAACCCCTAGGGGCAATGGTTTGCCATGGAGAGAGTAGCCGAACAGAATGGATTTCCTAATCCAGGAGTTAATGGTTTGTTTGGAAACTGCCTTACCCAGAGCCATGGGGTGGGAAGGAGATGAAGAGTTGATCTCACTTTCTGAAAGCTTTAGTTTTGTCTAAGTAGAATCTTAGTGGTCTGTGAACATCCAGAGAATGAAGGATCCTCTCTGCGTTATTAGATGGAGAGGGAAGGAATGTCGGTAGATGAATAGTCTGGTTAAGAGATAGTTCATTCACCACTATTGGCATGAAGGATGGGTTACTGAGCAACGTCACCTTGTCCTTGTTGAAGGTGGTGCCATGACGGCCTGCAGTTCAGACACTCTTCTTGAGGAGGTGATGGCCACTAAGAGAATGGTTTTCCATGTGCACATCTGTAGGGAAGCTGTGCTTGCTGGTTCAAAAAGAGGTAGGGTTAGTTTTTTCCAGTACGAAGTTGAGGTCCCAGGGAGGAGGAATGGATTTTCTTGGTGGTCTGATATGCAAGACCCCTTACAGGAAAAGTTTAACGTCCAGTCTGGAGAGAAGAGGTGGCTGTAAAGGCAAGCAGGCTGAAATGGCATAAAGGTCGACTTTCAGAGATGAATACGCTAGTCCTTCCTTAATGAGCTCACATACATAACTAAGGACCAAAGGGGGGATCTGCTTGAAAAGGGTCACTGTCCTTAATCGCACATCAATTTGTGAATCTATGCCATTTGGACAAATAGTTTTTTTCTGGTGGATGGTTTCCTGGGCTCCCTCAGGACTGAGAGCATGTCTTCTGAGTACAGTTGTCTGAAAGGGATCAGAAGATGATTACTCAGAGGGTCAGATGCAGTAAAGCCAGCTGAGGGTGAATGAGAGATCCCTTTTGTTGGGTGAGTAGGTCCAACTTGGGGGGTAACTTGTGGTGATTGCCCTTGACTAGGAAATGAAGAGGGGGGAACCAGTGTTGCCTTGGCCAGTAGGGAGTCACCAGCAAGATTTTTGGTTGGTCCTTGTTGATCTTCAGTAGGACCTGGTTGGTCCTTGTTGATCTTCAGTAGGACCTGGTGCATTAGAGAGAAGGGGGAAAGCATACAGGAACATTCCCTTCCATGGAAGGCTAAAGGCATTCACTCTCCATGGTAGTGGAGTATGATCCCTGGAGCAAAATCTGTTTGTCTGTTCTGGGGTGAGGCAAACAGATCCACTTGAGGTGTGCTCCACTAGTGGACAATGTCTAGGAAGGTTTCCCTGTGCAACATCCACTCGTGCTGAGGGGAGGATGTTCTGCTGAGCAAGTCAGCTTGTTTGTTTTTCTGAGAGGGGATGTAAGAGGTTGTGTCTGGTTGCTATTTCCCAGATTTGTAGAGTTATCTGGCATAACTGGTATGCCTTTGTCCCTCCTTGCTTGTTGAGGTACCACATGACAGTTGCGTTGTCTGTCACAATGTGTAGCAGGCCTGGTTGCAAGACTGGAAGGAAAGTTTTGAGAGCCAGTAATGCTGCTGTCATTTCCCTGACATTGATGTGTTGCTTTTGAAGTGCAAGGTCCCAAAGCTGCTGTACTCTGAAGCCCCTGAACTCTGCTCCCCACCTTAAATCTGATGCATCTGTGTGTATGGTTTTGAGTGATGGGGGTAGTTGGAGTGGGATGCCCTGGTTCTGTGAAACTTGCTGAATCCACCACTTTAGTTCTGTTTTTAGGCAGGGCAGGGCAGGAGGGGAATATGTTTGTCTAATGAATGTTGGCTTTGAGACTATACATTTTTCAAATACTGTTGGAATTTTCTCATGTGCATCCTGGCTAACGGGAGCATGGGAATGGTTGCTACCATGAGACGTAGGACTTGAAGAAATTGTCTTGCAGAGAGATGGGATTTCATAAGTAGGTCTTGAAAATGGCTGGAGAGAGAGAGTGCACTTTGTCCAGTGGAAGAAAGGATCTCATCAAGTCTGTTCTTATCCTGCAGCCTAGGAAAACTCTGTCCTCCTGAGGAAGAAGTGAGGACTTCTGGAGGTTGATAGTGAAGCCCAAGTTGCGGAGGACAGTCATTGTGAAATTGAGATGGTTTTACAGGGTGGATTCTGACTCTGCCAGAATAAGAATGTCGTCCAGATAAGGGTAGATTTGGAGTCCCTTGGTTCTGCAACAGGTAATGGCTGGGGCAAGACACTGTAAATACTCTGGGAGCAGTAGACAAGCCAAAGGGCAAGGCTGTAAACTGAAAGTGTGGAAAATGTCCAGTGAAGCGCAGAAACCTCCTGTGGGAGGGTCTGATAGGGATGTGCAGGTAGGCATTTTTTAGATCCAGAGTGACCATGAAGGCTTTGGGTGGAATAATGGGTAGCAAAGTTTTAGGGAGAGCATCCTGAAGGATCTAACCTTTAGGAACAGGTTTAGATAAGTCCAGGATTGGCCTCCAATGGCCATCCTTTTTGGGGACTAGGAAAATGCGGGAATAGAAGCCTTTTCCTTCCTGTCCCAAGGGAACTGGCTCTATAGTTCCTAGAGTCAGGAGTTCTTTCAATATGAGAGGGAATAAATGTTGCTGGTTTCTTGGAAGGAAGGGAATTCTTTTTGGCCTTGGCTTTTCCTTCCAAGCTAGAAAATATCCTTTTTGGATGATGGAAAGCAGTCAAGTGTCCGAGGTAATTGTTTTCCAGAAGGGAGGGCATTGGGTAAGGTGGGTGGACAGAGGGAGCTGATTCAGGCAGTTATGCTGAAGTGGAATCTCCTTGGTCAGGAAAAGGTTGCTTGCCAGGTCCCTGGGAATTAGGAGATCTGGAGTAAGGCAATCTCCTGCACCCTTTACGAGGTCTAGAGGAGGGAGGACAAGATGTACACGGAGTTCTTCTTACAAAAGAAGTCTTAGCAGGGTAGTTCCTATAGTATCTGGGGAAGGGGGACACCAGCAAGTGCTTGATGTCTTCAAGTTCTTTAATTTTCTCTTGTAGATTTTTGAAAAGTTCTGCTGAATTCTTACCAAATAAGACTGTGGTCTAGTGGAGCATCCATTACCTTGGATTTAAAGTTTTCTGGTATAGGTTGTAAGCTTAGCCAGGAATACCTACGTAAGACAGACGCAGATGCAGCAGACCTGGCTGATGGTTATGCAGCATCATAGCTGCACTAGAGTGTCTGGCTACTCGAGTAGCTAAAGACAGTTTAGATGCAATGTCATTTTTTGTGGGACAGTCAGGGGTAGAAGCTAACAAGGTGGAGGCCTGGGAAACAAGGTCTAAGGCATATTTTACCATGTGTGTTTGGTAATTTATAGTCCTAAAGGCTAAGGTGGAGGAGGCATATACTTTTTTTACCCATTATGTCCATGGTCTTGGTGTCCTTGACTATAGGCAAAAGGGAAGCAGAGGGTAATTGCCTAGATTGTCTGTCAGGAGACACAGCAATGACTGCAGGGTCAGCCATGGGAGCTTTCACTAGAAACTTCTGTTCATCTGGAACTTTATAAAATCTATCAGCCTTTTAAGGGCTAGAGGCTGAATTAAAGGTGTCCAGAAAGGCTGGTAGAACTGGGGGAACAGCTGAGGGGAAGGGAGATTCTAAGTACAGAACCTCAAAATATCTTTTCTGGGTATCTGCCATCAAGGTGGTATCCCACTTGAAGTATTCTCTCATTTTTGTGACAAATTTCCCCAAAAGAAATATCCTCTGGAGGAGAATCACCCTCAACAGAGTCTTCGTCTGGGGAGTAATAGTCCACAGGAGAAGCAATCTGAGACACATAAGAAACAGATTCCTCAGAAGAGGAATTGTACTGTTCAGGTTCTTCTTCTCCCTGCTGAGTAGTGATTAAGAGGAGGGAAGAAGCAGAGGCTGGCCTAGGGCTCAGCACTGGAATGTCTGTAGGTGCAGGGCCTGTAGGTCTACGGGCCATAAAGGCCAGAAGTAAGGAATTGGTGAATGTCTGCCAGTCTGGAGTAGCTTGAGGCATAGGGCTCAAGTGTTTGGTTTTCTGTTTTTTCTTTGTTGGTATTAACTTAGGAGTTGGCCTAGTAACAGAGGTTTGAGCTGGAGCAGAAGGAGTCTCAGTCGGCCGACGAAGTACTGGTTCCCCCTCGACGTCGGTTGAGACTGGCATCAGGGTCGGTTCCTCTGGCGTGCTCTCCATAGCTGCAGTAACGGCCTCTTCCAGAGGATACGTCGAAGCTGATGGAAGAATCGGCAGTTCCTCGGCGCCTAAATTGGTAGTCGGTGGGACATCCGATGGTGGAGCGGTAAGGGGTGTAGGCCTGGAAACCTTGGCCTTCTTCCTCGGTTGTTCGGATTGGGTGGCCGAATCAGGATCCATCCTGCAAGCAAGACATTTCAATCTTTGATTCTCAAGATACAGATTTAAAGCTGCCAGACGGCTGCGAAGGGTTTTTGGAACAAATACAAATAGAGCAGGCCTTATGGTTGTGCTCCTCATCTAAGCAAAACACACACTTGTCATGTGAATTTTTATGTGGTATCTGACGCCCAAAATTACATTTGCTCTTTTCCTCAGACATTGGCTACATAGCTGAAACAAAACCTACAGCAACCAAGCTCAAGTAGTAAGAAAAATGAAAACCCCAATGGGGTACTTATCTTTTTTGAAGTCTTTGGACGAAGGAGTGGAATGGTCGAAGTGTATGTCGTCTGCGGCTGAAACGTTCTGAGGTCTATGCATGCAGACATCACATTTACAGTCCCTGGTTTATGGCCCTACGTGCGACATCCCACGCACCTACAGCAACCAGGCTTAAGCTTTTGCATAGGAGCCGACGTCAGATCGCCTGAGAGCTGGAAATCCCACAGTATGAATACTGCAACATAGGAATAGAAGGACATCAAATGATTTATAAAAATCAGTGCATACCAAGATGAAATACTCCCATTCTAAAGGAGGTATGGACCCCCTCGAAACTGATTACATGTATAGATCTGCAATTGTAGGACAGCATACATATCTGCTGACCTCACAAGACCAAAACGTAGTGAAAGTTTTGAAACATGAGGAGAATAAATCTAAGCGGACTTCCCTGCTTAGTTTAGCAGAAACATATCGGTGTCAAGTGGGAATGGAAACCAAACCAGTAACTAAATGTATCAAAAAACAAAAGAATATAAAGTGAAGAATCATATAAGAAGGCAAGAAATGTGGAAAATGCATAAATATAGTTGCAAGTATAGAAAACCCACGGAACAACCTCATGTTGATAAGGACCAAACACAGGAATAGTTACGAAGAGGTGAATTTAAAACCAAAACATGAAAGGTTAATATTAGTGGCCCAAAACAGTGGACTGCGTACATGTTAGTTTATACAATCCATTGAACATGTGGGAGAAACAAACAAATGTAGATTTTGTAAATCAGAATTGGAGTCAGTCGCACATCTTGCTGCTGATTGTAATGGCAGAAGGACTGTATACTGAAAGGCATTATAGAATGTGACAAGACTGTTGCACTGGGGATTGTGCAAACACTACAATACTGAACTAGGTGAAAAACACTGGAAACATAAGCCACAGAGCATCATAGAAAATTATGAAGTTTACATCACATGGGATCATCCATTATCAACAGTTCAAAAAAAGATGAGAGAAAACCAGGTACGGTAGTCCATGGAAAGAAGACAAAAGTAGCATTTTTCACTGAAACTGCTACACCCAGTGACTACAATGTCTTACATACAGAGAGACACAAAGTCATAAAATGCCAGGATTTGCAGGGAGAAATAAGGGTAATGTGGAAGACAGATACCCAAAACAATTTCAGTAATACAGTAGGAGCAATGGGTCTTATAAAAAGGAATTTACAATCATATTTAGATATGTTACCAATTCATGTTACCCCATATGAACTGAAGGAGGAGTCATTACTGGGCACACTGCGGGTGCTGCTAACAGCACTTCTGGCTAATATCAAAGATTGAAACAATACTAATTTCATGAACTTTAATCATACTTTGACTTAGGAATGGAGTCCATTCCCATCATGGTATTAGAAAAGTACAGTTTTGTACCTACCATAAATGTAGATGTTCGAGTGCTAATACAGCTGCAGTCATAACAGATGGGTTCTCCTGCCGTCAGGCGGGTCCTCGGTCGGCCGAATTCCAAAGTCTAGGTCCGGCGTCAGTTGTTGTCGCTTCTTCCCTGACGTCAGTGCGACAGGGGTATAAAAGAAACAGCCGACGCCATTTTCTTCAGTTGTTCTTGCCCCAGATGTCAGGTGCCCCCAGAAGGAAGGCAAAACATAAATTTATGTAGTAAAGCAAATGCAATATAATCAAAAAACAGTAGCCGCAAGCAAATACACCATAAAAGAATACCCCAATGAGGTTGTATGAGGAGGTGTTAGCCATAAGGCCTGTCCCAAGAGGGGAAGGAGGGTGGGAAAACCTGGACTGCAGCTGTATTAGCACTCTAACATCTACATTTATGGTAGGTACAAAACTGTACTATGTTCATCGTGCATACAGCTGCAGTCATAACAGATGGGTAGAATCCCAAAGCTAATAAAGGGGGGTAGAATCCCAAAGCTAATAAAGGGGTGGTAGGCACTAAGTGGAACTAGGTGGAGCCAGGATGCCCTGCAAGACTGCAGTGGAAAAGCCCGCTCTAGTTTTGGAGTATAATGGTAAGTGATGGTGCTTGGAGAAAGTATGTACAGAACTCTAAGTGGCTGCTTCCAAAATATCTTTGGTAGGAACCCCCCTGAGGAAGGCAGCAGAGGTAGCTGTGGCCCTTGTGGAGTGAGATCTGATGCCTTTAGGTACAGTTTTACCATGAAAAGAGTAACAAAAGCGTATGCAGTGGGCTATCCATTTTGAGATTGTCTGTTTGGAAATAGGCTTCCCTTGAGCACCTGTAGCCTAGGACACAAAGAGTTGGTCTGATTTTCTGAAAGGCTTTGTTCTGTCCAAATAATAACGAAGCTGTCTGTGAATATCCAAGGAATGTAGTAGCCTCTCCCCTTTGTTTTGTGGATTAGGGTAAAACGTAGGTAAGTGGATAGCCTGATTCAAGGCTACCCTGGATACTACCTTTGGCATAAATGAAGGATTGGTTCATAAGGAAACTCTGTCCTGATGGAAAATAATGAAAGGCTGCACAGCCATGAGGGCTTGTAGTTCCGAAACCCTGCGTGCTGAGGTGATAGCTAGAAGGAAGGCTGTTTTCCATGACAAATATTGCAGATCTGTTGAAGCAGCTGGCTCAAAAGGAGGCAGGGTTAGTTTTTCTAGAATGAAATTGAGGTCCCAAGCAGGTACTGGTTGCTTCCTTGGGGGTTTTATATTCTTAGCCCCTCTGAGGAACTGTCTTAAGAGAGGGTGAGAGAATAAAGGAGGATGAGTGTTGTACTCTGCAGAAATGGCTGAGGCATGGATTTTGATGGAGGAGAATGAAAGCCCACTGCTTAGCAGCGTGGCTAGGTACTGTAGTATTTGAGGTAAATTCAGTATTCCAGGATTCTGACCCTTTTTCTGATTCCAGACACAAAACCGTTTCCATTTTGCGGAGTAGGCTTTTCTAGTAGAAGGCCTTCTGGCCTCCAAAATGACATTCTGCACCTCCTTGGAGAGTAGGGTCTGCTGTGAATTTAAGGAATTCTCCATGCGGCTAGATTGAGTGTTTTCAGCTGACTGTGAAGAGTTTTGAAGTTATGCTGAGTCAGCAGAAGAGGCATTAGAGGCAGGATCCATGGTGAGGAATGCGTCAGGCTCCTCAGGAGTGGGTACCAGTGTTGTCTTGGCCAGTCTGGAGCAATGAGAATCATCTTTGGTCTGTCTACTCTGGCTTTTAATAGAACTTTGGACAGCAGTGGAAGAGGTGGAAAGGCATAAACCGTCATTGTTGTCCAACTGAAAGAGAGTGCGTCCACTTTCCAGGCCTGTGGATGAAAGGTCCTTGAGCAGAATTTGGTCAATTGGTAATTTCTGTGGGTGGCAAACAGATCTATGTCTGGCCTTCCCCATGCTTGAATTATCATTGTAAAAACTTGAGGATGCAACTTCCATTCGTGTGGATCTGTCATATTTCTGCTCAGGTTGTCTGCCAGTGTGTTTTCCTTCCCTGGCAGGAACTGTGCTTGAAGTTGGATTTGCAAATCCAGAGCCGTGTTCCAAAGGGACATGGCTAGTCTGTACAGGTGATATGAATGAGTTCCTCCCTGTTTGTTTATGTACCACATCACTG
Source organism: Protopterus annectens (assembly GCF_019279795.1). Taxonomy (NCBI): domain Eukaryota; kingdom Metazoa; phylum Chordata; order Ceratodontiformes; family Protopteridae; genus Protopterus; species Protopterus annectens. The sequence goes on along the minus strand of NC_056751.1, from coordinate 790,668,032 downwards.
TGGTGTTGTCTGTTCTTTTCAATAGCTGCCCTGGATGCAGTAGGTCTTTGAAAGCCATAATGGCATTTATTACTGCTAGCATTTCCTTTTGATTGATGTGTAGGTGCTTTTCTTTTTGTGACCATTTGCCCTGAATGCACCGATCTGTCATGTGCGCCCCCCAGGCGTAGTCCGAGGCATCTGTTGTGATGACTTGATTTGCTTGAGCCTTGCAGAATGGGAGACCTATGTTTCTTTGGCATGCTTGAGCCCACCACAGAAATTCCTTTTGAAGACATGGAATCAGTGGTATGATTGTTTCCAAACTGTGGCCGTGTTGAGACCATAAGTTTTTTAGGTACCATTGAAGTTTCCTCATATGCAGCTTTGCACATGGGATTAGCAGGATGCAAGATGCCATGAATCCCAAAGCCTGCAGGATTTTCCTTGCAGTCAGCCTGGTGAAGGTTGCCAGTTTTCTGAAGTACTGAGTTAATTGCCCTTGTTTCTCTGGCGTGAGGTAGGCCATCTGGGTGTTTGTATCCAAGCTGGCACCCAGGAAAATTATTGTTTGAGAGGGTATTAGTCTTGACTTCTTTTTGTTGACTGTGTATCCCAGAGATTTCAACAACATTATTACAAACGCCAGGTGTTTCAGAAGAGTGCGTTTGCTGTCCGCTTGGATCAGGCAGTCGTCCAGATATGGGTATATTTGTATCCCTTGAAGTCTGCAGAAGGCAATTACTGATGCCAGGCATTTCATGAACACTCTGGGCGCAGTAGATAAGCCAAAGGGCAATGCAGAGAATTGATAATGGGATGAACCTGCAAGAAATCTGAGGTATCTTCTGCAATCTTGTCGGATTGGGACATGCAGGTATGCCTCCTTGAGGTCCAATGTCACCAGCCAAGACTCCTTGCCCAGCATGGGAAGAAGCTGCTTTAATGTGAGCATCTTGAACTTTGGAACGAGTAAATATGTGTTTAGGATGGATAGGTCCAAAATAGGTCTCCAATCTTTGCCCTTCCTTGGCACCAGGAATAGTCTGGAATAAAAACCTTGACCCTGTTCTTGTGCAGGTACATCTTGAATAGCTTTCATGTCCATGAGATCTGAAATTTGTTTTTGTGCCTCTGCCCTTTGATTGTGTGGCAGGTTTGGCATGCCTCTCATTTTTGGAAGGGTGTGAAAGTGGAATCTGTAGCCTCTGTCTATAATGTCCAGGATCCATTTGTCTTTTGTGACAATATGCCAATTTTTCGAAAATAATGCCAGTTTCCCACCTAAAGGTGCTGCCATTTGAGCCTTGCTTGGCATGCAAAGGGGAAAGTCATTGGGTCTGCTTTCTGAATGGCTGTGAACTATCCTCACCCCCTCTTGGTGTAGGTGTTTGCCATTGAGTGCCTCTGAATGATCCTTGAGATTGCCCTCTACCTCTCGGGCGCCTGTATCTTCCTCTTTGAGGTCTGTCTGTGGCTGGAAAGGACCAATTTTTTGAAGGCCAATTTCTACTGAAACGTGGCGGTTGTACCTGTAGGAAATCTTTCACTGTTTGCATTGATTTTGCCTTTTCCTCCATTTTCTTTAATACCTCCTCAGCTTTAACACCAAACAATACATCTTTTTGAAGAGGTGCATCTAGTAATTTAGCTTTGACATGATCTGGTAAGGTTTGCTCTTTGAGCCAAGCATGTCTACGTATGACTGATCCTGTAACAACAGCTCTACAAGAGGCCTCTAAAGCATCAAAACCACATTGCAAGTATGTTTACCCACTTGCTCTGCACTATGCAACAAATCCTGCAACTCCTTCAAGTCTGGTTGTTCAGGTTGTGACATTTTGCTTTTCAACTGAGATAACAAAAACTGTTGATACTTTAACATATGGAACTGATAGTTTAATGCCCTCATGGTTAAAGTGGCCGAGGTGTATACCTTTTTCCCCCACCTTTCTAAAGCTGTGGAATCTCTCTCTGAAGGTAATGGATTTTTGGCAGTGGAGGCCTTAATTCCCTTGGGACCCTGTGAAATAGTTTCTGGGTCAGCCGCATGGCTTTTGTATAGGAATTGGTGTGAATCAGGCACCCAGTAATACCCGTCAGGCTTGACTGGAGCTGGAGGTAAAGAATCTGGGTTAAGGCTGGCCTCTGAATACACATCATCTAATATGTCTAAGACAGGAGGTATAGCCAGAGGCCTGTGCTGAGGGAGCAAGAGGAAATTCCTGAGCCTTTTCTTGGAGTCTGAGTACTCTTGGCCATTCCAGTGGAAGTGTTCCCTCAAGGTATGCAAGGTTTCCTCAAAAGAGTAATCCTCAGGGGGGAAGACAGAGGGAATGGACTCCTCTGCATCAGAATCTTCAAAAGGGGAGTAAGAATGTTCCTGGTCCTCAGAATGCTCTGAAGTAATGGAGGCCTGGTCCGAGCAAAGGTATTCTTCCTCCACTCTGGGCCTTTTGTCCGGGGGCTGATAAGAGTAATCAAATCCTCAGCCATTTTGAGCATCTGCTTTTTAGGCATGGGGCCTTGAGAGGGGCCCTGTGGAGCTTGTCTTTTAGAATGCATGGCTGCTTTAGATTTAGTGTAAGCCTTAATGGAAAAAGAAGAAGGCCTGAAGACACCTTGAGAGGTGGCAGGCCTGTCTGATAAATAAACTGCCTCTGCAAGGCTCAAACTCAAGACCCTGTATACTATTGTCACAGTAGTTAACTACTAAGCCATCATAGCTGTCCGACCAGCACTTGCGAACTGCTTCTGCTTCGGGCACCGCGCGGCAAGAAAGACTGAAGAAAATGGCGTCGGCTGTTTCTTTTATACCCCTGTCGCACTGACGTCAGGGAAGAAGTGACAACAACCGACGCCGGTCCTAGACTTTGGAATTCGGACGATCGAGGACCCGCCTGACGGCAGGAGAACCCATCTGTTATGACTGCAGCTGTATGCACAATGAAAATCCCAAAAGACTTGGAGAAATTGAAGAGAGAAGCGTAGTTTCTGGTGTGTAAATTTAATGGTGTGCGGTATAAGCTGGTCATACTTGAGATTGTCATGTATTATTAACACCTGGAAGTTTACTGTGAGTTACAGTTTTAATGACAGTATTTGATGATTTTATGGTGAAAGATTGCTTTTGATTTTGGCAACTTTTTGAGGTAAAGATTATTAACTTTTAGTTACGTACTCACCATAACTTTAGATGTTTGGGATCCATCTCGCCTACATTCTGTACTGATGGGTTCGGAGCCGATCCCTCGGCTCCGACTCGGCACGCTTATGCTATAGAGCGAGGCCTCTTATTGGCTGAGCTATCTTTATCCCAGGATGCACCACCACTAATCCCCCAGATCTTGTTTGTCCGCATTCATGCACACATGCACAACTTGTTTATATAACATTGTTAGATGTTTCAAGATGAAACAACAAGATTCGGACCTTCTGATATCCTCTGATCTCCAAGGAAGGGGGAAGGAGGGTGGGTTATTAGGAATGTAGATGGATCCCAAACATCTAAAGTTATGGTGAGTACATAACTAAAAGATGTTATGTGATCCTATCTCGCCTACATTCTGTACTGATGGGACAGCGTCCCTAGCACCTAAATCCCGGGTGGCTCATTGGAAAACACTCCTGAGCACTGTGGAACCAAATGAAGCTCGTCCTCTAGATGCCACATCTAATTTGTAGTGTGAAATAAAGGTGTGCGGGGAAGACCATGTAGCCGCAGCACAAATGTCACTAATAGCAAGCTTAGAATGAAATGCTATCGAAGTAGCCATAGCCCTTGTAGAATGAGCTTTGACAGAGGCGGTAAGCTCTTTGTTAGAATAAAAATAAGCTTGAGTAATACAGTCCCTGATCCATTTGGCAATAGTGACCTTTGTGACAGCTTTGCCCAATTTATTGTCTGCAAAGGATACAAACAACTTATCTGTTTTCCTTGTTTGTTTGGTCCTGTCTAAATAAAAACGTAACTGTCTGTGGACATCTAATGTGTGGAATATGAACTCCGCTTTGTTAAGAGTATTTTGGGAAAAAACTGGAAGCTCTAACGATTGTTGTAAGCAGAAACTAGAACAGACTTTAGGGACAAAGGAAGGATTTGGCCTGAGGGATACTCTGTCTTTGTGAAAAACCAAGTACGGGGGTTTTACTGACAAAGCCTGAAGCTCTGAAACTCTTCTGGCAGAAGTAATCGCCACCAGAAAGGCTGTTTTTCCATGATAGAAACTTTAGATCACATGTAGCTGCCGGTTCAAAGGGGAAAGAAGTCAAGGCGCGTAACACTATATCGAGATCCCATGGAGGTGCAGGATGAGAAATCGGAGGTCTTAATAGAGCAGCACCTTTCAAGAAGGTCTTACACAATCTGTTGCTCATTAAAGGAGGGTCCATGGATTCGTGAAAATTAGAAATTGCTGCCAATTGTACTTTGATGGTAGAAACTGAAGAGCCTTGATTGAAAAGAGAAGTCAGAAATTTTAGTACTTCTGCCACGGGAATAGAAATGGGGTCCAGGCCCCTGAGTTGAGCCCAAATAGCAAATCTCTTCCATTTGCTAGAATACAGTTTCTTCGTAGCAGACTTATGGGCCGAAGATAATATGTGAACAACATCTGGATCCAATGTATGACTCCTGACTATCGTCGGAAGAGGAGGAGCCAAGCCGTCAATTTTAAGGTGTGAAGGGACTGGTGGAATAGTCCCGACTGATGAACCAGTAGATCTGATCCAGGAACCATGGACCTCCCAGGGCATGTTTCCGAAGATAGGGAAACCACACTTGACGAGGCCAGTAAGGAGCAATTAAGATCATTTTGCTCCCCAAGAGAGATGCCTTTTGAATCACTCTGGGAAGGAGAGGAACTGGCGGGAAGGCATAAAGCAAGCCGGTGGGCCAAGGATGGACTAATGCGTCCATGGGGCTCTTCCCCGGAGCCGGGGTTAGGGAGAAGAATTCTTTGCACTTCGCATTCAGAGGAGTCGCGAAGAGGTCGCAACACGGAACTCCCCATTCGCTGAAAATCTGACTTGCAACTGTCATATTCAGAGACCATTCGTGAGGAGAGAGGATGGTTCTGCTCAATCTGTCGGCTATCACATTGGACTTGCCCGGTATGTGAGTAGCCACTAGGAAGCGTTTGGTCGAGACTGCCCATTCCCAAACTCTCATGGCTTCTCTGCAAAGAGGATAGGATCTGGTCCCTCCCTGTTTGTTCAGATACCAGACAACTGACATGTTGTCTGAGTGAACAGCAATTACGCCCTGAGGGAGATAATCGTGAAGGGCTTGAAGGGACAGAAGTACTGCCCTCATTTCTAAGATGTTGATATGAAGCAAAGTCTCTTCCGGATGCCATTTGCCTTGGACTGACCTGCCCAGGGAATACCCCCCCCCCACCCCGTCTGGGAGGCATCCGTGGTCAAAGTGGCCGCCGGAGGAGGAAGAACAAAGGGTTGTCCCTGATCCAAGTTGGAGGGCACTAGCCACCAGCGAAGGTCCCGTCTGCAAGATTCCGTGATCCATACAAGGTGACTGAGGGGGAGTTCCTGAAAGGACCACTGAGCTGAAAGAAGCCACTGGAGAATTCTCATGTGCAACCTTGCCAAGGGGACTAGAAGAACTGTGGCGGACATGGATCCTAATAGCTGCAGGACCATTCTGGCTGGGGCTTTCGACCTGGGAAGTAAGGCTCGAACTTGAGTCTGTATGGTTTCTATTCTGTCTGTAGGTAGATAGACCCGCATTTGGTTTGAGTCTATCTCTACCCCCATGAATCTTATTCGTTGAGATGGCAGCAACACAGACTTTGGCCAATTGAAGGTGATTCCAAGGGAATTGCCCAGAGATATAGTGGCTTGTAGGCTCCGCAGAAGTACATGTTTGGAGGTGGCAGTTAGGAGCCAATCGTCTAGATATGGAAAAGTACAGTTTTGTACCTACCATAAATGTAGATGTCCGAACTGGATAGCATCTGCAGTCATAACAACTGGGTTGTCCTGTCGTCAGGCAGCCCTTCAGTCGGCCGGATTCCAAAGTCCGGGTCCGGCTTCGGCTGATGTCGCACTCCACCCGACGTCATCTCTGTTGGTCTTCGGGTATAAAAGCATCAGCCGACGCCATTTTCCTCAGTGTTTCTTGCCCCAGATGCCAGAAGCCCTCTTGCAGGCTAAAATTTGGATAGATGCCAATGTTTCAAATAGATAGAGGTAAACACAACAATCAGCATGTATGTACATATATACAAACAAATACACCATAAAAGACTCCCCCCCCAACAGCTAGCTATTAGGAGGGTAAACACCCTAGGAGTACCACAGAGGGGAAGGAGGGAGGGTAATCCTGACTGCAGATGCTATCCAGTTCGGATATCTACATTTATGGTAGGTACAAAACTGTACTATGTCCGTCATGGATGCATCTGCAGTCATAACAACTGGGTAGAATACCATAGCCAACTAGGGGAGGAGGATAAAGGTAGATTATGGTGTGTTTAGGATCCCTTGCAGTACAGCAGTGGCAAACCCTGCTCGGGATCTGGAATATAGAGGCAAATTATAATGCTTGGCAAATGTATGCACGGAGGTCCAAGTAGCCGCCTCAATAATGTCTTTGGTTGCCACTCCTCGTAAGAAGGCTGTGGTAGTGGCTGTTGCCCTTGTAGAATGAGGTCTTATGTTTTGTGGAATTGGTTTTCCATGGAAGGAGTAACAGAATCGTATGCAATTTCCTATCCATTTGGAGATTGTCTGTTTGGAAATAGCTTTTCCTTCCCTTCCTGTTGCATAGGCTACTAAAAGTTGGTCAGTCTTTCTGCTATTTTTTGTTCTGTCCAAGTAGTAGCGTAGCTGTCTATGTACATCCAAGGTATGCAGTATTCTTTCCCCTCTGTTTTGTGGGTTGGGAAAGAAGGTAGGTAGGTGGATTGTCTGGTTTAAAGACACTCTGGATACCACCTTGGGCATAAATGTAGGATTAGTCCTCATGGACACTCTATCTTGGTGGAAGATTAGGAAGGGTTGCACTGCCATTAAGGCCTGTAGTTCCGAAACCCTCCTTGCTGAAGTAATTGCCAGCAGGAAAGCAGTTTTCCATGGCAGGTGTTGTAGGTCTGCTGTTGCTGCTGGTTCAAAGGGTGATAGAGTCAATTTTTCTAGCACAAAGTTTAAATCCCAAGCTGGTAATGGTGGTTTCCTTGGAGGTTTTACATTCTTGATTCCTCTGAGGAACTGCCTGAGCAAAGGGTGCGAAAAAACAGGTGGATCAAAGCTGTATTCTGCTGAAATAGCTGATGCATGTATCTTGATGGAGGAGTAGGACAGGCCTGAATGAAGAAGTTCGCCAGATACTCCAGAATGTTAGGCATATCTATGTTTGACACATCTTTTCCTCTTTCCGTACTCCAAATGACAAACCTTTTCCATTTTCCAGCATAGTTCCTTCTTGTTGAAGGTCTGCGTGCTTCAAGAATAATGTCTTTTACTCTTTGGGAAAGTTCTGGATTAGCTGCTGCTATGTGATGTTCCATGCAGTTAGTTGCAACGTTTTTAGGTTTGGATGTATGATGCTGTAGTTGTTCTGAGTTAACATCAAAGGCATCAGGGTATTGGCCACATATTGTTCGAGACATGCTCCTCAGTAGTGGGTACCAGTGTTGTCTTGGCCAGTTCGAGCTATCAGGATTATCCTTGGACGTTCTTCCTTGATTTTCAGTAGTACCTTGTGTATCAAAGGAAGAGGTGGGAATGCATATGCTGTTAGGCCTTTCCAGTTGAAGGAGAGCGAATCCACTTTCCATGCTAGTGGGTGGGATGTCCTTGTGCAGAATTTTTTGAGCTGGTGATTGAGAGGTGATGCGAATAGGTCTATCTGTGGCATTCCCCATTTCTTTGAGATGGTCTTGAAGATGTCCGGGTGCAGCTTCCATTCGTGGGCATCCGAAGTGGTTCTGCTTAATATGTCTGCTAGAGTATTGTCTTTCCCTGGTACAAATATTGCCTGTAACTGGATGTTGTAGCTGAGTGCCAGGGTCCACAGCTCCAAGGTCATTCTGCATAGGGGGTATGAATGAGTGCCTCCCTGTTTGTTGATGTACCACATGACTGTGGTGTTGTCTGTCCTTATCATCAACTGGCCCTCCTTGAGAAATGGTTTGAACTTTTGGATTGCCAGTTTTACTGCCAGCATTTCTTTTAGGTTGATGTGCAGGTGAAGTTGATCCTGTGTCCACAATCCTTGCACGCATTTGTCCAGCATGTGGGCCCCCCATCCTAGGTCTGAAGCGTCTGTTGTGATGGTCTGGCTTGCTTGACTTCTGCGAAAGGGTAGGCCTGGGTTTGACTGGCACGCCTGAGCCCACCATAGGAACTCCTGTTTTAAGCATGGAATTAGTGGGATTTCTGTTTCTAGACTGTGTCTGTGTTGGGACCATAAATTCTTTAGGTACCACTGTAGTTTTCTCATATGTAGTCTGGCAAATGGAACCAAGATTATGCATGATGCCATGAAGCCCAAGGCCTGCAGTACTTTTCTTGCTGTTAACTTGTTCAGTTTTGTTAGTGCCAAGAAGTAAAGAGGAAGTTCTTTTGTTTTTCTGTAGTCAGGAATGCCATTTGTTTTACTGTGTCCAATTCAGCCCAAGAAAGTCCTTGTTTGGGATGGTATCAGCCTTGACTTTTGTAAATTGACTGTGTATCCCAGTGCTTGTAGCAAGTAAATGACCCTTTGTAAATCTGTTGTCAGCTTGCTTTTGTTGTCCCTTGTAGCAGGCAGTCGTCCAGGTATGGGTAAATTTGAATTCCTGTAGTCTGCAATGGGCGATTACTGATGCCAGGCATTTTGTGAATACTCTGGGCGCAGTAGATAAGCCAAAGGGCAATGCTGAGAATTGATAGTGCTCTGATCCTGCAAGAAATCTGAGGTATCTTCTGCAGATTGGTCGAATGGGGACGTGCAGGTATGCCTCCTTGAGATCTAGAGTTACCAGCCAAGACTCCTTGCCCAGCATGGGAAGAAGTTGCTGTAGGGTCAGCATTTTGAATTTTGGGACAATGATGTATGTATTTAAGGTGGACAGGTCGAGAATTGGTCTCCAACTTTTTCCTTTCTTGGAACTAGGAATAGTCTGGAATAGAACCCCTTTCCTTGCTCTGCTGTTGGCACTCTTTCCACAGCTCTCATGTTTGCTAACTCCATTATCTGGTAGAGCCTCTGTTTTTGATTTGGAGGTAGATTTGGCATTCCTCTTTGACTGGTAAAGTGTGGAAGTGAAACCGGTAACCTTGATCTATGGTTTGTAAAATCCACTTGTCTTTTGTTATGTAGTGCCAGTTCTTTGAAAATAAGGTTAACTTTCCGCCTAGAGGAGCTGCTATTTGTTCCCTGGTAGGCGGATTTAGGGTTAAGTCACTGTGGTTGTGCTGATGTAGTGGCAGAGGCTGTGTCTGTGCCTCTGTTGTTACCTTGCCACTGTCGCTCTCTGTAGGCACCTCCTCTGGATTGGTTTCTGCCTCTGGAACGTCTATTCCTGCCCCTTTGAAATTTTGTGGAGTCAGGAAAGGACCAATTTTTGGCAGGCCAGTTCCTGCTAAACCTTGGGGTTGAACCTGCAAGAAATCTTTGACAGTTTGAACAGATTTTGCCTTTTCTTCCATTTTCTTCATAACCTGCTGGGCAGGTGTACCAAACAAACTTGTCTTGTCCATAGGAGCATCTAGCAGCTTAGCTTTAACATGATCCGGTAAAGCTTGTTCCTTTAGCCATGCATGCCTTCTTATCACTGTGCCTGTCATGGCTGATCTAAATGAAGCCTCCAGTGCATCATAGCCACATTTTAAGGAATGGTTGCTAACCTGTTGTATGTTATTTACCATCTCTAATACATATTTCTTATCAAGAGATTCATCAGTGGTTAGTTTTTAGTTAACTGATCAAGCATAAACTCTTGGTATTGTATCATGTGAAACTGACAGTTTAAAGCTCTAGCTGAGAGAGTAGCTGAAGTGTAGACCTTTTACCCCATCTGTCTAATGACCTTGCTTCCCTTTCAGAAGGAGTAGGGTTTTTTGCTATGGTCGCGGCTACTGCCTTGGGACCCTGGGATATAGTTTCTGGGTCTGCAAGTGGGGCCTTGTAAAGGTGGTGATGCGATCTGGCACCCTGTAAAATCTGTCTGGTTTGGCAGGGGCTGGGGTAAAGAATCTGGAGCGGAGCAAACATCATTGAAAGCATCATCCACCACAGAGAGAACAGGAGGTATAGCTAAGGGCCTGTGCTGTGGGAGGTGCAGAAAGGTCCTAAGTCTTTTTCTGGAGTCTGAAAATCCTGTTGCTGCCATTGGAACTGTTCTCGCATGGCATGCAAGGTTTCCCCAAAGGAGAATTCTTCTGGTGGGGAAGCAGCTGGAATGGATTCTTCAGCATCAGAATCTTCAAAATTGGAGAAGGGAGCCTCTGGCTGGTCAGTTATGTCTGATTCATCAGCAGATTCATCAGAGGACACTGGCTCAGGGGGCTCTGCCCTAGGTCTCTTCTCTGGGGGCTGAGAGGCCCTATCTGGGTGAGATTGAGATCCTCTAATTAAAGAAATTAAATCTTCTGCCAAAGTAAGCATTTGGGAACTAGAAGAGGGCCTGGATGTGGAGGGTTTAACAGGCACTGTTTTAGTAGTCTTGGCTGCTTTAGCCCTGGCGAAGGCCTTAATGGACATGGCTGCTGGAGGCCTAGCAGCACCACGTGCTGGGGTAGAGACATCCAAGGGATGGTGTCTGATAAGTCAACCACCGTAGTGGGTAAAATTTCTGAGGTCGATTCAAGAGTTGTAGCAGGGGCCTCAGTTGTAGGAATAGGTTCAGCTGTACTTAGATCAGTTTTCTCGGTTTCGCCGAAACCGAGACACTCGCGTTTGCTTAACCATGGTTTCGCCGAAACCGCGGACCGCGAGTGTCGGTCTTTATCTTTGCGTTTTTGGTAGATTGGGTAGTCGGAGGATCCGACGGCATAATGTACGCAAAATCAGAACCGAAAAACTGTTCTGCAAACTCCGACCGGCCTAAGCGCTCGTCGGTTGAAAGAAGCACAGGCCGAACAGGCTGCTACGTCGTGGGCTGGGCCTAAACAAGGCAGACAGTAAGAGTGGAAATCTTTATGAGGTATTTGTTTCCCACAGGTTAAACAATTGTTAACTTTTTCTGACATCGGCTGAGGCAAGAAAGAGTCCCCAACGGGTACTTAGCTTTAGAAGTCTTCGAAGTAGTATTCGGTAGAAGTAATCTCTGGATCCGACCGACCGGCACTTGCGAACAGCTTCTGCTTGGCACGCGCAAGAAAGACTGAGGAAAATGGCGTCGGCTGATGCTTTTATACCCGAAGACCAACAGAGATGACGTCGGGTGGAGTGCGACATCAGCCGAAGCCGGACCCGGACTTTGGAATCCGGCCGACTGAAGGGCTGCCTGACGACAGGACAACCCAGTTGTTATGACTGCAGATGCATCCATGACGGACATCACCTGGAATCCTAGACTTCTCAGGTGAGCAGTCACGACTGCCAAGCACTTGGTGAACACCCTGGGAGCTGTGGTGAGACCAAAGGGCAGCGCACGGAACTGAAAATGACTGCCTCCTAGGCTGAAGCGCAGATGTCTCCTGGACGCTTGATGTACCATGATATGATAATACGCGTCCTTGAGATCTATGGAGCACATCCAAACACCTTTCTCCAGCAATGGGAGAATGGTTTGTAGGGTGACCATTCAGAACTTGGACTTTCTGACTGAACGGTTTAGGATGCTGAGGTCCAAAATGGGCCTCAAGTCCCCGGTCTTTTTTGGCACCAAAAAGAATCTTGAGTAAGTCCCTAATCCGATCTGGTCTGCGGGGACCGGTTGGATGACTCCTTTTTGCAGCAGCTTTGAAACTTCTGAGGCTGCGGTATCCCGTTGACTGGGTGGCGGGTCCGGGATTCTTTTGGACTGAGGGGGTTGGTGAGAGAATGGGATGGAGTAACCTCCGGCGATAATCCAAAGCACCCATCGGTCCTGGGTGATACCTTCCCAGGCCTTTAGGTGCTTGAACGACCCGACTGGCTCCGGAGCAGCACAGCCGGGCAATCCCTCAGGGACTATGAAAGGCTGAAGAGCCACGAAAGGACTCGCGGTCTCCAGTGTTGCGAGGGCCTCTGCCGCCTCTGGGATGGCATCTTCCTGAATAATTTCCCCCTCCTCTGCCTCTGGAAGGGGAATCCTCCTGCTGAGAGGGGTAAGGCTTCTGAGATCTACGGAACCACATTTTCCCTCCTCTTTTAGCCTTGGGATAAGGCCGAAGGAGTGGAAAATCGTGTTCCACGGCAGTCAGAGTCTTACCCTCCTGTTCACAGCGGGTTAGTGTGTCTTTTACCTTGGATCCAAACAGGGAGGACCCATCAAAGGGGGCGTCGGCAAATGAAGACTTAAAGGCCTCCGCAAAATGACACAGGCGGAGCCAGGCTTGTCTCCGTAGAGCAACGCCTGTACCCGCCGCTCTACTCGCCCCTTCGGCTGCATAACAGATGAGCCTCATGGACGAGTTCGAAATGGATGACATTGTAGCCAGCTGAGAGCCAACCGTCTGGGCCAGCTCCTCAGGCAGGTTACCCAAGAGGGTATCGGATAGCTCCTTAATCAGATCCCTCTGAAATCTGGTAAAGTGCGTAAGGTAGTTCAGGGACCTCAGTGTAAAGGCCGCTGAACTGAGGGTGCACTTTCCGTACCGATCCATGCTCCTAGACTCTTTATTAGGAGGATGGACGGACGTAGAAGCCTCTGCTACATCTTGCTGGGTAGCAGATGCCACCACCAAAGCATCTACAGCCACACCTTTAGTTAGGAACTCTCTATCCGGGGGCGCAGAGAGAAATTTGTTCGGACGAACAGGCACCGGCTCCACAGAGTCTGGGTGTTCCCACGCCCTCAGACAGATCAAATCCAAGAGCTCGTCGAAGGGCGGAGACACCCAGGAGGCGGAGGGCTGAGCCCCGAAGGCCTTCAGGAACACCGACTCATCAGCAGAGGGAGGTTTGGACTGCCAGCCGCCTCGTTGTTTTAGGGCTTCCAGGATGTCTGCAAAGGAGACATCATCCGAGGACGACTTAGGGGACCCTTCTGCATCATCGAGATCAGTGTCGGATGTCAGAGACTCATCAGGGGAGTCAACGTGCTTCCTCTTGCACGATCTCTTCCTGGGGGGTTCTTCCGAAGAGGCTTCAGAAGGACCTCCAGGAGGGGGAGAAACCCCAGCGGGGGTAACCTGAGGCCCAGGGGCTCCGCTGTCTAAGGACAGGGGAACTGCCAACGACCCAGTCTCCGTATGTAGGGAAGGAGCTGGGGAAACCGTGGAAGTAGCCAAGGAAGATTTGGCTAATGCACTCCTCATAGCCCTGAAGGCGGGACCACCAGAATCCTGGGAGGGTCCCACCTCCGTGGCCACGACAGTGGGTGGCACTCCCGCCGCCGACGCACCAAGAGGGAGACTTGGGACCGAAAGCATCAATCCCGAAGCCTCCCCCCCAGGGCCGAAGGAAGAAGTCCGTGTACTGAACTCAGACCCAAGAGCCGGAGTTGGAGCAAGGGTCCGGCCCGACCCTAACACCTCCACAGGTTCCACCAGCACCGGCTCCAACTGTGCAGAAGCTGTTGGAGGAGGAACCACAGTAGGGGAATGGACCATCGGCTCCGAAGCCAAATGGGCTGGAGCCGAGACTAGCTTTTGGAACACCGGAGACTGGAAGAGCCGAAGGAGCACCCTGTCGATGTCCGAATCAGACATCTTGGATGATCTAGAGGATACCGATCGGGCCCGAACCGATTTCTCCATCGGCTCCGAAGGGCACGGGGACCGCTCGAATGGACTCAACAACTATCGGCTCGAGGAGGTTTCAAAGAAATTCTCGGTGCCGATAAGGACTTCGCCGAGGGGAAGAGTCTGAGCCGGTATCCTTATCGGCTCCAATATCAGTGGAGCCGATGAGGGTGACCCGCCTCGATGCCCCAGACCTCGGCTCCGAAACCAGAGGGGTCGAGGCTGGAGGCATCGAGGCAGACCGTTCCGACCTCGGCCCCGAAGTCCGTGGAGCCGATGGAGAAGTCTGCTTAGCTTTTTTGGCGGTCGGTTCCGACTGACTGGTCGGAGCCGACGCTTTCTTCTTTTTAGAAGGAGACGGAGAGGAAGATAAAGCCTCCTCGAAGGAAGGCTTGATTAATCCCTTGAGGATTAATTTGTTTTTCCTCTCCTGGAGGACTCTGGAAGAGAACGCGTGGCACACACTACACGACTCTTGTAGGTGTTTAGCACCTAAGCAATAGACGCACGAGGAGTGGTCGTCCGTTATGGACATTTTAAAACCACACCTCGTGCACTTCTTAAACCCGGAGGGTTTGTGTTCTTTAGACATAACTGCTATGAGAAAAAACACTATACTTTAGTTGAATTGAACAACTTTAACAAATATAACAACAGTATATATATACATATATATATATTTTTTTTTACACTAAACAGTTAACAGACAAAAAAAAAGAGAGAGAAAGAGAGGGTCAAGACCCTCTAACTTAAACGGGTACTTGACCCAAGAAAGAAACACAAGCAGCAAAGTAACAGGGGAAGGCCCCTCTAACTAAAACGGGAAACCTTCCCTGACTAAAAAAATTACGAATTTACCAACAAAAATTCACCAATCACACAAATATAACAACAATATCTGTTAAAACAGCTTTTGGGTTCAAAGTAAGGAAATTTGTGACAGGAAAAAGCCTAATAAATAGTACTTAGCCCAGCCAATGTTGAGACCACGTCTAAGCTTGATAGCGGCAAACGAGATCTGGGGGATTAGTGGTGGTGCATCCTGGGATAAAGATAGCTCAGCCAATAAGAGGCCTCGCTCTATAGCATAAGCGTGCCGAGTCGGAGCCGAGGGATCGGCTCCGAACCCATCAGTACAGAATGTAGGCGAGATAGGATCACATAACATCTTAGCTTTCTTCGGGTTGAGTAGGAGGTTTGATTCTTTGAACTAGGTTTCTACAGAGGAGAAAGAATTTTAGGTAATGTCTTGGAGCTTATTTAATTGTTGAGGCTGCACATATTAATGTTGAGTCATCTGCATACTGAACTAAACTAACATGGTGACTGGAGGTGTGGAGATAATAAATATATTAAATAGGAGAGGACCTAGGATAGAACCCCAAGGGCCACCTGCGGTAACTGGTTGAAAGGATGAGTAGGCTTGTTGCCATTTAACAGCTTGTTACCTTCCAGACCAGGAGTTTTGTGAAAGTATTACTAATGATGTCTGCACATAAAACATAACTTCTTTCATAAATATGCAATATAAAATCAGTATCATCAGATATACTTCTGATACTAACACTAGTGCACAGCTCATTTTATAATAAAAATTTGCATTTTACATATGTTTTTTGAAACTTGCATCTTTTATAAGACACTGCAAATCACATGAGCTGTGTTCTGAATAAAAGATTTGAGAGAAATGTTTTAGGGAAGCAAGTGTTTCCTGACTTCAAAGAATTCAATAAGCAAGAGTATTAATTAGCCTCCTGATGCTCAGGACTGAATGAGTTAACGTTAGTGACAGCGATGGAGCTTCACAGAAAATTCTGGTTCTTTGTAGCTGTATGGCCACGAGCCTTCAACATCATCTATGCATTCCTTGTACAAGATGCCACTAAGTGTTTGTACAGGTAGGGAGGTGAATATGGTATCTATTCACTGACTCATCCCTTAATTAGCAAGGCAACTTGACTGGTGAAAAATCCTTTCCTTTTGAACAAACAAGCCAAAAGCAAGGTAAAGACAACATAAACAGTTTGTGTACCCAACATTAGATGCACACACAATTGCATTTCATTCGTGGTTATAGACTTTAACCTCACAAAGTAGAGATGAAATTAACACATATACTGTATGCGGTACAGTTGTGTTAGTAAACAAACCCAGACAAAGCATAAATACAACAATGCTAAGCCAATAGTGAAGCAAGATGAATCAGTGCAAAAGAAAAATAAGCAAAGGATAACTGGAATGGAGCAAATCAGTACAATGATTAAATGGAATAAGTATTTTAATCAAAAGAAATAAAATCATGCTGTTAAAAGTATGGAGGAATAAATGGTCACCTGTGAGGATTTTCCTCATTGCCTGTATCTCCTTTATGCTTGATCATTTTGTAATGGCCTACTGACAAAGATGGGCGAACAATCTTCATCCCTGCAATCCTTACTCTGTTTAAGGGATAAACAAAACAAATTTAAGATAAAAACATTGCTAACAGCCTTTTATCCAAATGCAGTTAAACGCTGGACTGAAATGATGCCAAAAATAAAACAAATCCATAGCTCAGCTGGCTCAATAAATGGAATGAATATATACTATACTGCATTCTTGCTAGGATTCCAGACCATAAATAATTCATACTGTAATAGAGCATAATAAACCTCTAGAGGGAGGAAAAAAAAAATGAATAAAGCACTCAAAACAGTCTAGTATGGTACAAGAAAGATTTCTTTGTGGTGCATGAAATAAAAATTTTACAAAAAAGAATTCTGCCCTGAGAAGATTTGATGATACAGCAGTTGTTTGAGTTAATCACCATGAAGAACAGTTGGGGGGTTACGTACCAATACAAAAACAGTAGACATTTAAGGACAGGTCACTGTGTAACAGTAAATCATGGCATTTGTCCTTACCTACCCTGCTTTAACTCGATCATTTTTTTTAAATCACAGAGACCATTTGTCCCTGTAAAGACTGGCACTGGTCCATAGATCCTTAGTTAGCAACAAGACGTTCATATATAGCTGACACCACTAGTAGCACTTTTTGTTCTTTGAGACCCTATGGGCTTCTTAGGGATTACCCAGTGTAGTACTCAGTCACTCTTAAAATAACAAAAATATGACTACTGTAAGGTGAAAAGCACGTAATAAGAAGTTATGTACCTACCATAACGTTCCATGTTAGTTGTCTTCTCTCGCCTTCTTTCTTGCTGGATGGGTTCAGAGCCGATCCTCGGCTCCGACTCGGCACTTGCTAAGCTTGAGAGCTAATTTTACCAGCTCGAGGCAACCCTATATCCCATGATGCAAGGCGTGACTACCCCAGATCTCGTTCGGTAGATATGAAAAAACCCTGCCAGTAACCTTCTTCCCAGAAAGGAAGAAGGAGGACTAAATGTGGAAAGAAAAAACAGCAAATAACCACTAAAGACTAGTGATACTTCCTACTGGAGGTCCATAGAAAGAATGAACAGTACCCAGAGAAGAGTACAATTTCAAGGTCTGTCCAGGCTAGGGGGAAGGAGGGAGGGACGCAAGAAAGAAGGTGAGAGAAGACAACTAACATGGAACGTTATGGTAGGTACATACCTTCTTAATGTTAAGTTGTCAAACTCGCCTTCATTCTTGCTGGATGGGACCGCGTCCCTAGCACCTCTATCCTGGGTGGCTCAATGGAACAGACTCTTGAGAACTGTGGAACCAAACCTAGCCCTGTCCCTGGAGGCCAAGTCCAATTTGTAATGAGAAACAAAGGTGTGAGGAGTGGACCAAGTGGCTGCCGCACAAATGGTGTCAATAGGTAGCCTATCCTGAAATGATGTGGAAGTGGCTAGGCGCCTGGTAGAATGTGCGTTTGGTTTCGAGGGCAGTTGTTTGCCCCTAAGGAGATAAACATGAGAAATGATAGAAGACAGCCATCTGGATAAGGTCACCTTGGAGACCGGAAGACCTTTTCTGTTTTCTGCATAAGAAAGAAACAGTTGATCAGATTTTCTGAATTGTTTAGTTCTGTCTAAGTAATATCTGAGTTGGCAATGGACATCCAAACAATGAAGTTTCTGTTCTGCTCTGTCAGAATAATTAGGGAAAAAAACTGGCAATTCAATAGATTGGTTAATATTTGTCTGGGAAGCAACCTTGGGCAAAAAAGATGGATTAGTTCTTAAAGACACTCTATCTTTGTGGAAAACCAAGTATGGGGGACGGACACAGAGAGCGTGAAGTTCAGACACCCTCCTGGCTGAAGTAACAGCAACCAGAAAAATCGTCTTCCAGGAAAGAAACTTTAATGAGCATGTAGCAGCAGGTTCAAAGGGGGGCAGAATCAAGGATGCCAGCATTAAATTCAGGTCCCATTCCGGAGGAGGATCTTTGACTGGAGGTTTCAGCAGAAAGATCCCTCTAAGAAAGGCTTTGCAAAGCTTGTGAGACATTATGTTTTGATCCGCTAAGCCAATATGAAAATTTGAGATCGCTGCCAGCTGAACCTTAACTGTCGAGGAAGAAGATCCTGACTGAAAAATCTCAGCTAGGAAGTCCAAGACTGACTGTACTGGAGCTGTAAAGGGATCTATGTCCCTAGACTTTGCCCAGAAGGAAAAATGCCGCCATTTACTAGCATAAATCCTTCTGGTAGAGGACTTTAGAGAAGCTACTATGATATGTCGCACGGGATTAGAAATCATAGGAAGCCTGGCTAAGGAAGGAAGTGGAGCAACCAAGCAGTGAGGTTGAGAGAATGAATGGCCTGGTGCAGATGACCCGAATGGTGGGTCAGAAGATCTGGAATTGGATCCAGATGCCAAGGCTGAACCAAGAGATGACGATGAAGGGACGGAAACCAAATTTGTCGAGGCCAGTAAGGGGCAATGAGAATCAATTTGGCTCTCAAGACGGTAGCTTTCTGAATCACTTGAGGTATCAGTGGAAATGGAGGAAAGGCATAAAGAAGTCCCCCGGGGCCAATCCTGGGTTAGAGCGTCTCTGGGGGGATGGCCTGGAAGTGGAAAGAGGGAGAAGAAGTCTGGGCATTTGCTGTTTTGGGGTGTAGCAAAAAGGTCGCAGCAAGGGACGCCCCACTTCTGAAAAATCCCGTCCACTACCGATTGTTTGAGAGACCACTCGTGTGGCATGAGAATAGCTCTGCTCAGTCTGTCCGCTAATAGGTTGGATTTCCCGGGGATATGCGTTGCTATCAGAAACCGATGAGAGGAGATTGCCCATTGCCAAAGTCTGAGAGCTTCTCGACACAGTGGATAGGACTTGGTCCCGCCCTGTTTGTTGATATACCAGACTACGGACCATGGTGTCCGTCTGAACTGCAACAGTCCCTAAAGGAAGAAAGTCGCTGAGGTCTTGCAACGTTAAAAGCACCGCTCTCATCTCTAGGACATTTATGTGCAGATGGTATTCTATGGGTTGCCAAGTCCCGTGGACCATCCTGCCCTGATAACGCCCCCCCCCCCCACCCGATCAGAGAGGCATCCGAAGTGACTGTGGCAACCGGAACTGGGGGAACAAACAGTCAGCCCTGATGGAGTTGTGGAGAAGACATCCACCAGGTTAGGTGACTCTTGCAAGATTGCGTCACGAAGATCTTGTGGCACATGGGAAGCTTCTGGAATGACCACTGGGTGAACAACATCCACTGCAGAAGACGCATGTGGAAGCGAGCTAAAGGAAGGAGTACGATGGCCGCAGCCATAAGACCTAGCACCTTCAGGACAAATCTGGCCCTGATCTTTCTGCTGAGTAGTATGATCCGAACATACTTTTGGATGTCCAGAATTCTTTGGTTTGTGAGTCTTGCTGACATCCCGACAGTGTCTAATTCTGCGCCTATAAAGGTAATAGATTGGCAAGGAGACAATGAAGATTTTTTGGAGTTTATAGAGATCCCTAACTGGTTGCAGATGTGAAGAGTGTAGTCCCTGGCCTTGAGAAGTTGATGCCTGGTGGTGGCAGAGAGGAGCCAGTCATCTAGATATGGAAACACCTGGAATCCTTGACGTCTCAGGTGAGCCGTGACCACTGCCATGCATTTGGTAAACACTCTGTGGGCTGTAGTGAGGCCAAAGGGCAGGGCTCTGAATTGAAAATGACTGGTCCCCAGCCGAAAGCGGAGAAACCTTCTGGAGCGCCTGTGAATTTTTATGTGATAGTACGCATCCTGAAGGTCTATTGAGCACATCCAGTTGTCCTTGCCCAAAAAGGGTAAAATGGACTGAAGCATGACCATCCGGAACCTTGCCTTCTTGACAAACTTGTTTAGTTTGCTGCGGTCTAAAATTGGTCTCCAATCTCCCGTCTTTTTGGGGACCAAAAAGAATCTTGAGTAGATCCTGGATCCTACTTGGTCTGCTGGTACTAGTTGGATGGCTCTTTTTGCTAGGAGCTTTGATACCTCCAGCTTTGCCAATTCCCTTAGACCGGGTGAAACGTCTGGAAGGGATTGATGAGGAACGGGATATCTCTCGAAAGGGATATTGTAACCCTCGGATATGATCGACTGTACCCATTTGTCTTGAGAAAGGGAACGCCAGGCTGTTGGGTACAGCGACAATCTTCCCCCGACTGCCTCCAAGGGTGGACAGTCGGGCAACACCTCAGGGATGCTGGAAGGGTTTATCAGAGAGAGGCTCCCTGCTACCCTGATTCTGGACCCCTCTGCCCCTAGGGCGTCTATTGTTATTACCCCCTCTGCCTCTGGGGGTAAACTGACCACGTGCATCCGGCATGACTCCCTGAGATTTACAAAACCACACCCCCCCCCTTCTGACCTTTGGGATAGGGTCTTGAAGGGGTGGAGAAATGGACTCCTACGGCAGAAGAGTCTTGCCGTCTTGCTCACACCTGGTCAATGTGTCCTTCACCTGAGGCCCGAACAAAGCCGAACCATCGAAGGAAGTATTAGTGAAGGACGCCTTAAACGGATCCGCAAAATTACAAAGCCGCATCCAGGACTGACGCCTAAGTGCCACTCCTGTGCTTGCGGCTCTACTCGCCCCATCGGCTGCATAAGAAATGAGCCGCATGGAGGAGTTAGTTATAGAATTTAGGATTCCTAGCTGTGAGGCAATCTTTTCTTGAGCCCCAGCAGCTGACGGATCCTGAACTACCTCACCTAGTTCCTTGAGAATGTCTCTCTGAAGCCGGGTAAAGTGACAGAGATAGTTCAGCGAGCGCATAGCAAAGGTCGCTGAAGAAAACATCCGCCACTGCATACCTATCCATGGTCCTAGAGTCCTTGTTAGGAGGATGGACAGGTACAGAAGGATCAGCAAGTTCCTTCTTGGTGGCAGCCGCCACCACCATGGCATCAACAGGGACACCCTTGGTAAGAAACTGTTTATCTGCGGGGGGCCGTGACGAATTTAGAAGGCCTCCTGGGGACTGGTTCCACAGAATCCGGGGCCGCCCACGCCTTTCGAGCCACCACTTGCATGAGCGGGTCGAAAGGCGGAGACACCCAGGAGGTGGAGGGTCGAGATCCAAAAGCCTCCAGGTATACAGACTCATCCTCGGAGGGGTTAATGGAAGGCCAGTTCCCCCTCTGCTTAAGGAGTTCCAGGATGTCTGAAAAGGAGACATCCTCAGAGGGGGACCGTGGGGAACCCTCCGACTCATCTAAGTCGGTATCTGATGTCGTAGACTCGGGGGAGTCTGTGTGCTTCCTCTTGCACGTCCTCTTACGCGGGGGTTCTCCGGAAGGATCAGGAGAAACCTCGGAAGAGGAAGTTCTTCCCAATGGGGAAACCTGGGGCGATGGATCTCTGGGTCCGGGAGCAAGAGAATGGCAAGAGACATCAACAGGCACCGAAGAGGGAGGAGCTAATGGAATTGACCGTTGACTCAGCTCCGGGGCTAGAACACTCCTCATCACCTCAAAGGCTCCCCTCCCAGGGAGGCCAGAAGACTCCCGCTCCGAAGAGACAGGAATCCCCGGTCCCACTGAAACAGAAGGCTCCGAGGCCGATGTCGGTGCCGAGCTCACCAATGCCGAAGCTCCAAGAGGGAGAGCGGGGTCGGACAAGGGTCCGATGCCACTCGCCCCCTTGGAGCAGACAAGGGAGACCTGACGACCGGATCCCTCCAAGGAAGGTCTCATGGAGGAAATCGGAGTCGAAGACGACAGAGCCGACAGGGGAAGTATCGGCTCTGGCGCACCCACGGTCAACGTTCCGAGAAGCTCCGGCTCCGAACTCTGAAGGAGAGTCGGAGGAGGAATTTCAGGGGGATGAGGAATAGCGGTCGTCTGCTGAGACGGGCTATGGAGCATTTGGGCCAGTGCCTGTGACTTCAGCAGTCTACTTACCACCCTCTCCAAGTCATGGTCTGACAGCCTGGAAGACCTTGAAGATCGGCTCCGATGGCTCCACTCCGAAAGTAAAGGAGATCCCGGAGCCGAGCGAATCGACTCCAGGGAAGGGGACCGAGATCTCTTCTTGGAAAGAGCCATCAGAGCCGAAGACCCTTCGGTTCCAGATGGAGCCGACAGCTTATCGGCACCAGTCCTGGTCAAGGAGACGTCGGCTCCGGCCAGAGCCGACATTGACATAGGTGCAAGTGTATCGGAGCCAGGCGGCGCCGATACCACTACCTCAGAAGTAGAAAGATCGGCTCCAGGCGGAGCCGATCTCAACTCCGACGGAGTCGGAGCCACCGCCGAAGGCTTAGGAACCACAGCCTGGGTTTTAGGTGGCTTAGAGGGCTTTGCCGACCCAGTCTTGGTCGGGGAACCCTCTGGCTTCAACAAGCCACGTAGAATTAGCTTGTTTCTACATTCCTGCAGGACTCTCTGGCTAAAGGAGTGACAAATAGCACAGGAGTCCTGCAGGTGTAAAGGCCCCAGGCAGTACACACAAGAAGTGTGACCGTCTGTCAGAGACATTTTCTGACAGCACGAGTCACACTTCTTGAAGCCTGAGACCTTTACTTCTTTTGACATGGTATGCCAAACACAAAAACACACAGACACACACCAGTCACACAGTTATCTAATGAAAAATAGGGAAAACTGAAAAACACAGACACACTTCCTGACAGAAAATTTATGGAAGGGAGGCTTAAGGCCTGAAGGGAGGAAAAACTATCCCTATATAAAGGAGAAAGGGAATATAGGGCAAGATAGTTATATATTAGTTAACACTAACTCTTAAGAAAGGAAATCAGGAAAAATGGAATTTTTTTTGACTGAACTTTAATATAAAATACTAAAAATTTTACCCGAGCTGGTAAAAGGAGACCTCTTCGCGAAGCGGCAAATGAGATCTGGGGTAGTCACACCTTGCATCATGGGATATAGGGTTGCCTCGAGCTGGTAAAATTAGCCCTCGAGCTTAGCAAGTGCCGAGTCGGAGCCGAGGATCGGCTCCGAACCCATCCAGCAAGAATGAAGGCGAGTTTGACAACTTAACATCATAATTTAATAAAAGACGACAAAACGATGTAGACCCTCCTCAGGGAAACGTTTATTTACTGTTACAGTGATCTGTTTATGAAGATCTCACCTTATGCTAAGTATATACATATATCCATAACTGTACCACCTTTTTCTTTGAGGGTCACTATGACTGCAAGTTACAACATTTGGCTAAAATCTCAAGGAGTACCATATTTCTTTGGGACATGAAAACATGACAATTCTGAACATAAACACCCCTGCAACATGCAAAGGATAACAACAAGCATACTTGGTAATAATTCAAAAGTAGAAACTGACGTTCACAGAATACTATATAATTCAAGAGTATGAAAATAAGGCCTACAAATGTATCTGCTTTTTATACATTAAGGAATTTAAAATCCCAGTACTGCCAGGCTTTTGTTTGGAGCAAAATAAAATGGAAATACTTAACAAAAATTATAAATGCCCTAATTTTATAGAATGCATAGTCCTTAAAATTATATATTATACAAGACTAAGTATTACAAGTATAAATTTAAGTACTATATATAGTTTGGTTTAATTTTGCCAAATGCTTAGGTTTTTACATACCTTAATGGGAATGGACTGACCCCATTCCTAATTCAGAGCATAATTAAACTTCATGAAACCAATTTTGCGTACAAATGCAGTTCTCATCACCCATGATGTACCCACAACTGCCTATTTTTGCAGCTCATAAGGGGTTATTTGTATCAGTAGCATATTTAGATATGCTTGAAGATTTTTACATTAGCCCAGTTCCTTCTAATATAGCTGGAACTGTGTATCCTTATTCCACATTGCTCTAGTTTTTGCTTGCAAGTCCTGGTATTTTGCAAATAAGGTTTTTCAGCTGTAAGACAGAAGTCACTGGGAGTAGCAATTTCAATAATCAAAGCTATTTCTGCCTTTTTCCCGAATTACAATATCCAGTTTGTTTGATTCTACCATTGTAGCTGCTGGTATGTGCTGATCCCAAGTACTCATTTCTTCATCATTTTCAAAAATCCGTTGCAATTCATGTTTCCAATGTCTCAAACTTGCCACATTTTTAACTTTCAGTATACAAACTTTCAGCCGTACGTGTATCGCACCTTGCAGCAAGATGTGTAATTGTATCTAGTTCTGTACCGCAAAACCTACATTTCTCTGTCTCTTACCTTTTCTATGGATTTTACCAACCATCTATAACATAATCCACTATCTTGGGCTGCTAATATTAACCTTGCATCTTTTGGTTTAAATTTACCTCATCTAAACCATGTGCATGACAAACCAACATGCAGGTGCTCTAGCAAATCGCTAAACTTCTTGCTATAATTGTGATCTTTCCGTTTACTTTTTCTTTTCTCCTGATTTGGTTTTTTGTATTCTTTCATTTTTGTTGGCGTTTTCTTTTGCCACCTGTTTTTTATCCACATTTGGTTGGATTTCCATGTCTTGTTTTTTTCCTACAGGTTTCTGCTAACCTAAGCAAACAGGCTATCTTAGTTAGACTTGCTTTGTTCATGTTTTACAAATTTTTATATGTTTGGATCAGATGACATGAATAAATATGAATGCAATCTCACAATCACTGACCTACATATACAGCCAGTTTCAAAGAAGCCCATGCCTCCTTCAGACTGATGGATACATTTTAATCTTGGCAAAAAAGAAGTTATGTACCGACCATAACGTTACATGTTTGCTGTCCATCTCACCTTCCTTCTTGCTGGTTGGGTTCGGAGCCAATCCTCGGCTCTGACTCGGCCGATTTAATATAGCTCAAGAGCTTATACTGGCTTGAGGCTAACCCCTATCCCAACATGCCTAGCGGTGGCTACCCAGATCTCGTTTGTGATAGCCCACACTAGACAATCATAGTAAATGCAAATTTTACTAAGCTCTTACACATTCAAGGTTAGGAAGGAAAGAAGAAAAACAAGGCATGGTTAACTAACCTGGTATGTCAACATGAAACTCAGCCAGTGTAACCAATGAAGGAATTCCTCTTGATCCTCCAGGAAGGGGGAAGGAGGGGGGGATGCAAGAAGGAAGGCGAATCGAAGGACAACAAACATGGAACATTATGGTAGGTACATAACTTCTTTATGTTATATGTTGTCCCATCACGCCTTCATTCTTGCTGGTTGGGACCGCGTCTCCAGCACCTGGTTCTTGGGTGGCTCACTGGAACAAACTCTTCTGGACAGTGGAATCAAAGGATGCCCTGTTCCGGGAGACTACATCCACTTTGCAATGAGTGATAAAGGTATGAGGATTTGCCCATGTTGCTGCTGCACTGACTGAATCTAAAGGCAATTTGGCTTGGAAGGCAACAGAGGTAGCTAAGACCCTGGTTGAGTGTCCTCTGGCTTTCCCCTGGAAGCTTCTTTTTACGCAAATCATAAGTATAACTGATTGTGTCTGACAGACACTTTGATAAGGTCACTTTTGAAACTGGAGAACCTTGTTTACTGTCAGCAAGGGATACAAACAATTGATCTAATTTTCTAAAGTCTTTGGTCCTGTGTAAATAAAAACGTAATTGTCTATGAACATCCAATTGGTAGAGTCTATATTCTGCCTTGTTGCCATAATTGTGGAAGAATACAGGAAGCTCAATGGACTGATTTAAATTATACTCTGAACACACCTTTGGAAAGGAGGGATTGGTTCTGAGAGAGACTATCTTTGTGAAAGTTGAGATACGGCGGGCGAATAGATAAAGCGTGCAATTCAGAAACCCTTCTAGCTGAGGTGATGGCAACCAAGAAAAGGGTTTTCCAAGACAGAAATTTCAGGAGACAAGATGCTGCTGGTTCAAAGGGTGGAAGAACCAGAGAGGCTAAAACCAAGTTTAGGTCCCGGGGGGGGGGGGGGGGATTCTCTTACCGGGGGCCGTAAAAGGGTTGTACCTCTCAAGAATACTCAGCACAGCTTATGGGACATGATGTTAGAGCCCAACTCTTCCACATGAAAATTGGAGATGGCAGCCAGTTTAATAGTAGCTGTAGCTGCCCCTCGTTTGAATGTTTTGGCCAGGAAATCAAGAAACTTGTGAAGAGGAGCAGTGAAGGGATCAATATCATTACTCTTTGCCCAATAAGAGAACCTCTTCCATTTGCTAGTGTAAATCTTTCTGGTAGTGGGCTTATGAAAGGACACCAGGATGTGTTGTACTACCAGGGAAATGTTGGGGTGCCTGTGAAGTGGAGAAACCAAGCAGTCAGCTTGAGAGTTTGGAGATAGGGATGGAGCATGCCCGACTGATGCATCAGGAGGTCCGGAACTGGGTCCAGTATCCAAGGCTCCACTTGTAGATGATGGCAGAGAAAATACAGTTGTGTACACTTACCATAAATGTAGATGTTAGAGTGTATTCACTGTTGCAGTCATTACATTTGGGTAATCTGCTGGCAGGTTGCCCTCAGTCGGCCTGAATATCAAAGTCTTGGGTCCTGCGTTGGTTGCTGTCTCCTCTTCCATGATGTCAGGGGTATAAAACATGCAGCCGACACCATTTTATTCAGTTTTTCTTGCCTCAGATGTCAGGTGCCCCCCAAATGGGGAGCAAATATATATATATATATATATATATATATATATATATATATATATATATATAAACAGCAATATATAAGTAAATGCACTTTTAGCAACATAAACTTTACCTTCAACTAAAAGCAAATACACCACAAAGGCTTTAGAATATAGTAAAGGAAGTTCTACAAAAAAGGGGGATGGCAGGTGGGTAACCCGGACTGCAACAGTGAATACACTCGAACATCTACATTTATGGTAAGTGTACACAACTGTACTATGTTCTTCGTGTTTCACTGTTGCAGTCATTACATTTGGGTAGAATCCCAAAGCTATGCATGGGAAGATAGAGCTAAATAGCATTAGGAGTGGCTATAAGGCCCTGCAGAACTGCAGTGGCAAAGCCTGCCCTGGACTTAGAGAAGACAGGCAAATTATAATGCATTGTAAAAGTATGAACAGTGCTCCAAGTAGCAGCTTCTAGAATGTCTTTGGTTGGAACTCCTCTGAGAAAAGCTGCTGAGGCAGAGGCAGCCCTGGTGGAATGTGACCCGATTCCCTTGGGCACTGGTTTACCATGATGCAAGTAGCAGAAATGAATGCAGTGGCTTATCCACTTAGAAATAGTCTGCTTTGATATAGCCTTCCCCACTGATCCTGCAGCAAATGCCACCAGCAGTTGCTCAGACTTTCTTAGAGATTTGGTCCTGTTTAAGTAGAATCTTAGTTGTCTGTGTACGTCCAATGAATGCAGAATCCACTCCCCCTTGTTCTGCGGATTTGGGTAAAATGTTGGTGTGTGAATAGTTTGGTTAAGAGCCACACTGGATACCACCTTAGGCATAAAGGAAGGATTGGTCTTGAGGGACACCCTGTCCAGGTAAAATGTAATAAAAGACTCCAAGCCATGAGGGCCTGTAGTTCTGAAACTCTTCTTGCTGAAGTGATTGCCAAAAGGAAAGCTGTTTTCAAAGATAAAAACTTTAATCCGCAGTAGCTGCTAGTTCAAAAGGAGACAGGGTGAGTTTTTCCAGCACTAAATTGAGGTCCCATGCAGGAGTTGGCGATCTTCTGGCAGGCCGTACATTTTTGGCCCCTCTAAGATACTGTTTTAGCAGAGGATGAGAAAAGATGGGAGGCTCCGTGTTGTAATGAGCCGAGATGGCAGAGGCATGGATTTTTATTGAAGAAAAAGACAGGCCCTTGTCAGGCATCTCAGTCAAGTATTGTAAAATCTGAGGAATATTTGGTTTTGCTGTGTCCGTCCCTTGTGCTTAGTTCCAAGCACAGAATCTCTTCCATTTATCAGCATAAGATTTTCTAGCACTTGGCCTTCTGGCTTCCAAAATGACATCCATCACAGATTTACTGAGAGGTGGTGTTTGAATAACTACATGATCAGCCATGCTGCCAGGTTCAGAGTTTGGAGCTGTGTGTGCAGAATTTGATTGCTCTGTTGAGACAGTAGATGAGGTATTTGAGGCAAGTACCAAGGAGGGAGTTGAGACATATTCCTTAGAATTGGGTACCAGTGCTGGCGAGGCCAGTCCGGGGCAATTAGGATCATTTTTGTTTTTTCCTGTCTGACCTTTAGTAAGACCTTGGGGAGAAGAGGCAGAGGAGGGAAGGCGTAGACTGATAGGTTTTTCCAACTGAATGATAGGGCATCCACTTTCCATGCTTGTCTGTGATAAGTCCTTGTGCAGAATTTGTCCAGTTGATAATTCTGGGGAGAGGCAAATAGATCTATGTCTGGGCTCCCCCATTTCTGTGTTACCATGCTGAAGACGTGTGGATCCATAAAATTTCTGCTTAGGTCGTCTGCCAGAGTATTTTGTTTTCCTGGCAGGAATTTTGCTTGAAAATGTACTTAGTAAGTCAAGGCTGTGTCCCACAATGCCATGGCTAGTCTGCAAAGGGGGTAGGAATGTGTACCCCCCTGCTTGTTTATGTACCACATAACCGTGGTGTTGTCCGTCTTTATCAGTAGTTTTCCTGGACGAAGTAAGTCCTTGAAGGCTGTCAGGGCCTTCTGAACAGCTAGCATCTCTTTCTGGTTGATATGCAGATGCATTTGTTTTGGGGTCCATATGCCCTGAATGCATCTCCCTGCCAGGTGGGCCCCCCAAGCATAGTCTGATGCATCTGTAGTTAGGGTTTGGATGGCAGGGGACAGAGTGAAAGACTGTCCCTTGTTTTCGTGACATCTCTCTGCCCACCAAAAAAACTCCTGTTGTAGGCAGGGAATGAGAGGAATCATTGTTTCCAGACTGTGACAATGTTGACTCCATAAACTTTTTAGATACCATTGAAGTTTCCTCATATGCAGTCTTGCATATGGAATTAGTAGAATGTAGGATGCCATGACCCCCAAAGCCTGCATAATTTGTCTTGCAGATAAATGGGTTTTTGTTGCCATCTGCTTGAAGTATATAGTCAGTTGCCTGTCTGGCGTAAGGTAAGCCATCTGGGCAGTTGTATTCAAGCTTGCACCCAGGAATTTAATTTTTTCAGAGGGTACCAGTTGTGATTTCTTTTCGTTTACTATGTACCCTAGGCATGTTTAGAAGCCTTTTTACAAACGCCATATGTTGAAGAAGAATGTCCTTGTTTTCTGCTTGAATGAAACAGTCGTCCAAGTAAGGGTAGATTTATACGCTTCTTTGTCTGCAAAATGCAATTACTGGTGCCAGGCACTTTGTAAAGACCCTGGGTGCAGTAGATAAGCCAAAGGGCAGTGCAGAGAATTGGTAATGCATAAAACCTGCCTTGAAGCACAGGTATCTTCTGCACGATTCCCTTATTGGGATATGCACGTATGCCTCTTAAGTCTAGAGTCACTAACCAAGTGCTCTTGCCCAGCATGGGCAGTAGCTGTTGTAAAGTCAGCATTTTGAATTCTGGAATGTCCAAGAACGTGTACAAAATTGATAAGTCCAGTGCTGAACGCCAGGCATTGTCTTTTCTGGGTACCAGGAACAGTCTTGAATAAAAAAACTTGTCCTTTTTCCTGTTCGGGTACTGGCTGAATAACTCCCATATCCATGAGGGATGTAACTTGTTTCTGAGCCTCTGCCCATTGATTTTGTGGCAGATCTGGCCAACCGTTTGGAGAAATGAAATCTGTACCCCTGGGATACCTATGTTTAATACCCACTTGTCCTGGGTAATTAAATGCCAATTTTGAGCATGAAATGCTAATTTTCCCCCCAAGGGGGCTGCCAAAAGATAAGTGCTTGATGATGGTACAGGGAAGTCATTGAGACTGCTTACTGTAGGGTTGTGCTTTGTTTCCGCCAGATTTGGAGGTAGAGGCACCCCATTGCTTTGACCTGCAAGAACCCTGTGATTGGTATCTAGAGCCTTTTGAGTGCCTGGATTTGCCTTGTGAGGCTCTGTTGGACACAGTAAAGGACCAATTTTTAGTAGGCTAGTGCCTACTGAATCTGGATGGCTGCACTTGTAAGAAATCTTTTACAGTTTGCATAGATTTAGCTTTGTCTTCCATTTTCTTTAAAACCTCTTCTGCCTTATTACCAAACAGAGTATCATGCTGTAAAGGTGCATCCAACAATTTAGCTTTAACATGATTAGGCAGATTATGCTCCTTGAGCCAGGCATGCCTTCTAATCACAGATCCAGTAAGTGCGGCCCTGCAAGAGGCCTCCAAAGAATCAAAACCACATTGCAAAGTATGCTTTCCAACCTGTTCTGCTGCATGCAATAATTAATGTAATTCTTTATTTTCCACACAATCAGAAATCAACATAATTTTCTGTTTCAATAAGCCTATAACATGCTGTTGATATTTAAGCATATGAAACTGGCAGTTTAAGGCCCTAATTGCCAAGGTTGCAGACGTATAAACCTTCTTTCCCCATCTATCCAGCGCACTGGAATCTCTATCAGAGGGGGTAGGATTTTTGGCTGTAGAGGCCTTTATACCTTTGGGACCCTGTGAGATAGTTTCAAGATCAGCAGCAGGATTTTTGAATAAAAATTTCTGGGAGTCAGGAAAGTACAGTTTTGTACCTACCATAAATGTAGATGTTCGAGTGTATACACTGCTGCAGTCATTACACTTGGGTTATCCTGCCGTCAGGCGGTCCCTCAGTTGGCCAGAGTTCCAAAGTCTTAGTCCGGCGTTGGTTGCTGTCGCTTCTTCCCTGACGTCAGTGCGCCAGGGGTATACAAGATGCAGCTGACACCATTTTCTTCAGTTTTTCTTGCCAGATGTCAGGTGCCAACAAAAAGGTAGGCAGTGTAAATTGCTAATAAAAAATACATAAGAAAAGCGATCAAAAAACTTTCAGTTACCAGCAAATACTCCCCATAGGTAGCAAAGGGTAGAAGGCTTAGGTAAGGACCAGCAAGTAAGAGGGGAAGGAGGGAGGGTAACCTAGACTGCAGCAGTGTATACACTCGAACATCTACATTTATGGTAAGTACAAAACTGTACTATGTTCATCGTGTTACACTGCATAAGTCATTACACTTGGGTAGAATTCCAAAGCTGAGGTAGGGTGGCTGGTTCTATAAGGCATTAGGGGTGGCTATAAGGCCCTGCAGCACTGCAGTGGCAAAGCCAGCTCTGGATTTAGAGTAAAGAGGCAGATGGTAATGCTTGGTGAAGGTTTGTACAGAACTCCAAGTTGCTGCTTCCAAAATGTCCTTGGTAGGAACTCCTCTGAGTTAGGCAGTTGAAGTGGCTGTTGCCCTGGTGGAATGAGACCTAATGCTGTTAGGTACAGTTTTCCCATGGTGTTTATAGCAGAAACGTATACAGTGCCCTATCCATTTTGAAATGGTCGGTTTTGAAATGGCTTTTCCCTGTGCTCCTGCAGCATATGCTACAAACAATTGTTCAGTTTTCCTGAAAGCTTTTGTTTTGTCCAAGTAGAAGCGTAACTGCCTGTGTATGTCCAAGGAATGCAGAAGTCTCTCCCCTTTATTCTGTGGATTTGGATAAAAAGTTGGCAAGTGAATAGTTTGGTTTAGAGCCACACTTAATACCACCTTTGGCATAAAAGTAGGGTTTGTTCTTAAAGACACCCTGTCTTGGTGGAAAATGATTAAAGGTTCCACTGCCATTAGTGCCTGTAATTCTGAAACTCTTCGTGCTGAGATTATTCCCAGGAGCAGAGCAGTTTTCCAAGAGACATATTTTAAGTCTGCTGAGTTAGCTGGCTCAAAAGGAGGTAAAGTTAATTTTTCCAAGACGAAGTTGAGGTCCCAAGTTGGAGTTGCTGCTCTACGGGGCGGTCTTATGTTTTTAGCCCCTCTGAGGTACTGTTTTAGCAAAGTATTAGAAAAAATTGGTGGGTCTATGTTGTAATGAGCAGAGATGGCAGAGGCGTGGATCTTAATGGATGAAAAGGAGAGGCCTTTGTCCAGCATCTCAGTTAAGTATTATAGTATCTGAGGAATATTTGGTACAAGAGGGTCAAGGCTGTGAGCCTGGTTCCAGGCACAGAATCTCTTCCGTTTAACCGAATAGGCATTCTGGCCTCCAGAATGACATCCAAAACAGCTTTGGAGAGAGGCACTGCTTGCTTGACTAAGGAATCTGCCATGCAGCCAAGTTTAAAGTCTTGAGCTGGCTGTGAAGTATCTGATTGTTTTGCTGAGTCAGAAGATGTGGGATTTGAGGCAAAACCATGGTGGACCTTGTGCTAAGTTCTTTAAGATTGGTTACCAGTACTGGCGTGGCCAGTCTAGGGCAATCAGGAACATCTTTGGCTTTTCTTGTCTGGCTTTTATGAGTACCTTTGAAAGGAGATGTAGTGGTGGGAAAGCATATACTTGTAGGTTTTTCCAGCTGAATGAGAGGGCATCCACTTTCCATGCTTGTGGGTGGTAAGTCCTTGTGCAGAATTTCTGTAGCTGGCAATTCATTGGGGATGCAAACAGATCTATGTCCGGGCTCCACCATTTTTGTGTTATCATTCTGAATATTTGTGGATGTAATTTCCACTCGTGCAGATCCCTGATGTTTCTGCTTAAGTCGTCTGCCAGTGTGTTTTTCTCTCCTGGCAGGAACTGTGCTTGCAGATGAACTTGATAGGTTAGAGCTGTGTTCCACAAGGTCATGGCTTGTTAGCAGAGGGGATATGAATGAGTGCCCCCTTGCTTGTTTATGTACCACATAACTGTGGGGTTGTCTGTCTTTAGTAGTATTTGTCCTGGATGCAGAAGGTACTTGAAAGCTATAAGGGCATTTTGTACAGCTAGCATGTCTTTTTGATTGATGTGAAGATGCCTTTGTTCTGCGGGCCACTTGCCCTGAATACATTTTCCTGCCGTGTGCGCTCCCCAGGCGTAATCCGAAGCATCTGTTGTCAGTGTTTGTCTGGCTGTGGGTTGAATGAAAGGCTGTCCCTTGTTGAGGTGACAGGCTTCAGCCCACCATCGAAAAAAGAAGTTATGTACTTACCATAACATTCCATCTGAGTAGGTACCTTCATTTGTCAGCAAGCTAAGATCTGAGTTCCAAGCTCCCCCCACTTACCCATAACCCCCTGCCATCCTTCTCTTGCCTCAGATCGAGTTTGCTTAGCCTTATAAACAAGTACAATCAGAATCAACTAAACATCCTAAACTGATGTTATCTGGTACAGAAAACACAAGGTCCTAAAGAGACGAACTACAGGTTAGGGGGATGGAGGGGGGTGTTGGTTGCTGACAAATGAAGTTACCTACTCAGATGGAACGTTATGGTAAGTACATAACTTCTTACCTGAAGTAGTTAACTTCGTTTGTTCATCAACCTGTGGGACAGAGTCCCCAGCTACCTAAACTTGGGAGGTCCTCCTGGAAAAATATTCCGGAGCACTGCAGAGCCAAAGGACGCCCTTCCTCTGGAAATTAGATCCAGCTTGTAATGTGTAATAAAGGTATGGGATGAAGCCCAAGTGGCTGCAGAACAAATATCATCCAAAGACACCCATGACCAAAAGGCAGCAGAAGTTGAAATCGATTGAGTGGAATGGGCGTGAACTCCGACAGGTTCTGGTCAGCCAGAACTCTAATATGCAAGAAGTATACATTGTGAAATCCATCTGGACAATGTAGCTTTTGACACTGGGTTGCCCAAAAAGGGTTTAGCAAATGATACAAGTAGTTGCTCAGATTTTCTGTGATCAGCAGTCCTGTGTAAATAGAACCTCAATTGTCTGTGGACATCTAAAGAGTGTAATTTGTATTCACGTTGTTTTGATAATTCGGGAAAAACACTGGTAAATTGATAGACTGACTAATGTTGGACTCAGAGGCGACTTTAGGTAAGAAGGATGGACTGGTCCTGAGGGAAACTATCTTTATGGAAGACCAGATATGGGGGTTTGGCGCAAAGGGCTTGAAGCTCTGAAACCCTTCTAGCTGAAGTGATGGCAATGAGAAAAGCCGTCTTCCAATATAAGTATTTAAGGTCTACCGAAGCTGCAGGTTCAAAGGGGGGGGGGGGGCAGTAAGAGCCTGAAGAACATGGGTTAAATCCCACGGAGGAACTGCATCCTTCACGGGAGGCATTAATAGGAAAGTACCTTTTACAAAGGTCTTACAGATCTTGAAGGAAGCTAAAGAACCGAGATCACTTCCCACATGAAAATGTTAAATTGCTGCTAATTGGACTTTGACGGTAGAGGAGCTGGCACCTTGATCAAATAAGTGCGACAGGAACTCTAATACAGCTGGTATCGGGGCTGTAAAGGGATCCAAATGTCTATGTTTCGCCCAGATCGAAAAACGTTTCCATTTGCTCTTATAGACCTTTCTGGTAGAAGGTTTATGAACGGCTACTAGAATAGCTTTAACGGAAGAAGAGATACCGGGAGTCCTAGCTATGATTGGAACTGGATCAACCAAGCCTTGAGGTTGTCCAGGTTTGGAGTTGTCAACTCCAGGGGGTGAGAAATCAGATCCGGAGTGGGATCCAGAATCCATGGGGGATTGACCAGATGAGACCATAGGCAAGGGAACCACGTTTGACGAGGCCAGAATGGGGCTATGAGGATCACTCTGCTCCCCAACCGACGAGCTTTCTGCAAGAATCTTACCATGAGAGGAAAAGGTAGATAAGCATAAAGTAGACCGGATGGCCAAGCATGGACTAGAGCATCTCTGGGGGATTCCCCTGGTGGGGGAAGTAGAGCGAAGTACTCTCTGCACTCTGCCTTCGAAGGCGACGCGAAAAGATCGCAGCAAGGTTGACCCCACTTGAGGAAAATCTGCTTCACTACTCTCGGGTTCAGAGACCACTTGTAAGGTGAGAGGATGGTTCGACTCAGCTTGTCTGCCAAAATGTTGGACCGACCCGGAATGTGCGTTGCTATGAGAAAGTGGTTGGTGGTGATCGCCCACTCCCAAACTCTCATGGCCTCTCGACACAGTGGGTAGGATCTGGTTCCCCCCTGTTTGTTGATATACCAGACTACTGACATGTTGTCTGACTGAATCGCAATTGTCCCTAGGGGAAGAAGGGCCTGGAGTGCTTGCAACGCTAAAAGCACCGTCCTCATCTCTAGGACATTGATATGCAACAAGGTCTCTGAGTGTGTCTACGTGCATTGGATGGTTCTGCCCATGCAATGCCCCCCCCAAGGCGAGAAGCATCCATGGTCACCGTGGCTTGGGGTGGGGTCATCGAAAAAGGATTGGATCCACCAGAGTAGGGACCTCTTGCAAGCATTGCTGAGGGGGATAACCGTACTTAGCAGATGTTGCAGGATGGACCACTGGACCTGCAATTTCCATTGCAGGACCCTCATGTTCAGACGATCCAATGGTGAAAGATTGATGGCAGCCACCATGGAACCTAGTGCCCTCAGGACCAATTCCGCTGGGGGGGCCGGGGATTGTAAGAGAGCCATCACATGGAATGTTAAAGTTCGAAGCTTGTCCGGAGCTAGGAAGGCCCTCAACAGGTTTGTATCTAGTTTGGCCCTATGAAATCTAAAGTCTGAGTTGGCTAAAGGGAGGATTTCTTGAGATTGATAGAAATTCCCAGATGAGAGGCCAAATGAAGGAAGTAATTCCTGGCTGAACAGAGTAGATGCCTGGTGGGGGCGGTGAGGAGCCAGTCGTCTAGGTATGGAAAGACCTGAATTCGCTGAAGCCTCAGGTGGGCCGTTACAACTGCCATCACTTTGGTGAACAACCTGGGGGCTGTGGTGAGACCAAAGGGAAGGGACCTTGAACTGATGGTGACTGGCTCCCAGCCGGAAGCAGAGAAACCTCCTGGATCGTCTGTTCATCAAAATGTAGTAGTACGCATCCTTGAGGTCTATAGAGCACATCCAGTCGTTCTCCTGTAGAAGTGGGAGAATAGACTGAATGGTGACCATCCAGAATTTTACTTTGGCAACCGCTAGGTTCAGAAGGGACAGGTCAAGGACTGGTCTTAAGTCCCTCGTCTTTTTTGGCAGCAAAAAGAACCTGGAGTAGAAGCCTGATCCAAGCTGGTCTTGGGGGACTGGCTGGATTGTTCTTTTTTCTAGCAGCTGCTTTATTTCTGAGGCTGCTGCCTCCCTCTGATTGGGTGGGACATCGGGGAGGCTCCGGGGTCTGAGAGGACGATTCAGAAAAGGGATAGTGTAACCTCTGGATATGATTTGAAGCACCCAGCGATCCGTTGTGATTGACTCCCAAACTGCTAGGTGCCTCAAGAAGCACCCCCCGACTGCCTCCAGAGTGGAGCAGCCAGGTAACCCCTCAGAGTTGCTGCGCGGGCCGATCCGAAAAGGGTTCTCTCGACCCGAAGTTCTTCGGTCCCCCTCTGCCGCTGGGCCGGCGTCCACCCTGTCCTCCTCTGCCACTGAAGGACAAGGGGTCCAGAGCAAAACGGGACTGTTGAGATTTCCGGAACCACATCTTCTTTTGTCCTCTGATTCCTGGAGAAGGACCTCTGGGGAGCCGTGAAGGAGATCCCAATGGCAGATGTCTTCCCATCTTTCGCGCTCTGGACCAGCGTGTCGCGGACGGTCTTGCCAAAGAGCGAAGAGCAGTCAAAAGGGGCATTTGCGAAGAACGCCTTGAAGGTTTCCCCAAAGTCGCAGAGGCGGAGCCACGCATGTCACCGTAAGACAATGCCCGCTCCGCTAGCTCTAGCGGCTCCTTCCGCGGCATGGGAAAGGAGACGCATAGATTTGTTCTAAATGGACTTAAGAGTGGCCATTCAGGCTGAGAATACTTTCTTATCCTCGGCCGACATGGACTCCGGGGGCGACCCTGCATATTCTTTGATAAGATCCCGCTGGAGTCGTATTACATGTGCCATGTAGTTCAGCGACCTTACGGAGAAGGTGGCTGAAGCAAACATCCGCTTCCCCATGCGGTCCATCGTCCGAGACTCCTTGTTAGGAGGATGGACCGAGGAACTCTCCTGGGCCAGTTCCTTCTTGGTGGCAGCCGCCACCAACATGGCATCTACTGAACACCCTTGCTCCAAACCGTCCTATCTGTGGGAGGGCTAAGAATTTTGTCAGGTCTCTTTGGTATGGGCTCCACAGTGTCCGGTTCCTTCCATGCCCTGGTAGTGATCAGGTCTACCAGGGGATCGGCGGGAGGGGACACCCAAGAGGTAGATGGGCCTGCGTCAAACGTCTTCAGAAACACAGACTCATCGGAGGAAGGTTTCTGGGCTGATCTCCCCCCTTTATTACAAAGCATTTCCATAATGTCTCCGAAGGAGACGTCCTTGGGGGGTGACCTTGGGGAACCTTCCCCTTCCTCTAAGTCTGTGTCCTCTGTCAGGGACTCAGGTGAGTCCAAGTGCCTCCTCTTGCACTTACGTTCATAGGTTCATAGGTTCATACTAGGCTATCTGCCCGAGGGCATTTACAAGCCTAGCCCATAGTTTTGTGGCTTACGCCACCCCTTTAGTATGGGGAACTATACCCATTATTTTGCTGTGCCTCTGTTGAGCAGTGACACTGAGGTAATCCCTGGGGTATATCTGCGATCTCCCATCCATTGGTCAAGATTTCTCTTGAACAAGGCCAGCGAGGTGCTCTGCCTCACATATACCGGGATTTTATTCCACAGCATAGGGAGTCTTTGGGTGATGAATCTATCCCTCCAGCACGTCCTATTAATAGCTGTGTCGAGGTTTAAGTCTCCGCCCTTGTGACTCTGACGGATCTAGATTTTTGAGGTGAAGCATATTCATCAAATCTGGGTTTGACATGGCCTTGTATGTTAGGCAAAGGTCACCTCTGAGCACTGAATAGAGCTGGAGTTCTTTCAGTCGGGCAGCATAGGACAGATGTTTGAGACCCTTTATCCTTTTGGTGAGGAACTTTTGTGGCCTCTCCAGCTGCTGCAAGTGTCGGGTCAGATACATTCGAATGGGGCATTGTACTCAATCATTGGTCTGATGAGTGATGAGTATAGGAGACTATGACCTCCCTTGATCTAGATGAGAATCCCTTCATGATAAGGTGGGCAATGTAGAAGGTCTTCCTAACTACTTTGGCTACATGGGTGTCGAATGACAGACTACTATCAACCTGGGTCCCCAGGTCCCTGATAACTTCTTCTGTGCTCAGTGGATTGCCACCTATTTGGTAGCTAGGGGTAACCTTGTTTTTCCGAAGGGTATGACTATGCATTTTTTGGCATTTAACTTTAGGCCATGACTCTGGCACCAGTTATCCGTTTCTGTGAGACCCTTCTGAAGGATATCTGTGTCAGATGTGTTTTACTATGAAGCCCAGTTTGCAGTCATCTGCAAACTTTGTCAGCCATAACCCTCCTGTGTTTGCTTGTACTGGAAAAGTAGATGCCAAACAAGAGTGGGCCCAGGACTGAGCCCTGTGGTACACCACTTGTGACAGGCTTTGAGTCTGACATGGCGCCAGCAACTCTGACCCTGTGGGTTCTGTCACTCAGCCAGTTTGCAACCCATCTTGTGATGTATGGGTTAACATTTAAGCTGATGAGTTTTCAATGATACCCGAGTGGGGTATTGTATCAAGGCCTTCGCCAGATCGAGGTAGGCTGTATGGACTGCCTTTCCCTCATCAATGGCTTTGGTGACTGTTTCAAAAGTCAACCAAGTTTAGAAGGCATGATCTGCCTTTGACAAAGCCAAACTGGGATGGATCCAAAGTCTGCAAATTCCTATGTCTTTATTTATGAGGTCCATTATGATCCTCTCCATGGCTTTGCAGATAAGGCTTGTCAAGCTAATGGAGGGTCGGTGGAGGCACGTGAAGTGGGACCAATCCAGAGGTAAGACTATGATTAAACAGCTGTCCTAGCTGTGGGTTTAATCACAGCCGGGGACACCATCAGGTCCCATGGATGCTGTGTTTTGCTTTGGAGAGAGCAGTTCTCACTTGGCGTTGGAGATGTTTGGCTGCAATGGCAGGTATGATATCTCTCCTTTGGGGGGGGGGAGAAGTTTGCACTGAACCTGTCAGCCAGTATGTTGGCAATGTCTGTAGGATCAGTAATCTTCACATCATTTTGAACTAGTTCTGAGCATATCTGGGAGTTTCCTCCCAGGTTTAAAGAAGGCCTTATGATTGTCTTTTGAGTCTTTAGCTATTTTTCTCTCAAAATTTGCTTTGGATGATTTTATGAGAGCTCTTAGTTTTTACTTATAGTGATCAAGGGTGTCTTACCTTTTAAGGATTTTGCTCTATCTTGTAGTAGCTTCCTCTTTGTTGTAGAGTTTGTTTATGGCTGGGGTCCACCAGACTGGCCTTTGGTACAAAGAGTCTTTGTTTTGCTTGGGATTGCCTTATCCATGCAGTCCTGCAGGTGCTGGTAGAAGGCATTTGTAAGTGATTCAGAGTACTGTTTTCGGAGACCACACTAGTCTTTAGAAGTGTGAAGTGAAGTTCTTTACTGTGGTCTTTTTATTTCAGGTGGGGGTGGGATGAGGACCTCCAGCGATTAGTTTGTGATCTGATCTCACCAGTGAGGGGTATAAACATTGTGCTCCCATGTTCGTGATGATGAGATCAAGTATGTTTTCTCCTCTTGTGGGGATGGTGACTAGTTGTTCCATGGCATTTGAGTTTATGAATTCCAGGAACTTTTGGGCTAGGGTGTTTGGGCTTGAGTAGTGTTCCCAGTCTATATTAGGGTAATTGAAGTCACCTAGTATGATGGTGTTTGGTGATACATTTATCCTCTAGTGTTTTCAGGAAGGCCATGTGAGGTTCCTGAGTTTGTGAGGGTGGCCTGTAACATGCTACAATTTGTAGAGCAGTCTTGCCTATGGTTAATTGCACCTGGATGGTCAGTCTTGAGGTGTGGGTGTCTTTGATGAATATGGATACCCCAATGATAAGAGGTAAAACCTGATAGTGCTGGGGTGCTCTCATGTCACTGCACAGACATCGATGTTCTCCATACTGAGCATTTTGAGATTTAGACTTCTGGCATTGAGCAGCATTACCCTTAGTTTTTTCCTTTTTGTGTTCTAGGGTGGTAGGTTTAGAATTTGAGCCTTGCCTAAAAAGGCACTATGGGGCCAATATCCGAATCCCAGGGGTGACAGGGCTTGTCCAGCATGTCATCCCAGGCAGACAGACATTGGATCCCCTTTGAATGACACCAGAGTTTAAGCCAATTGTTAAAGCTGATCATCTTATCTCTGTATCGTCCCATCATTCTTGGTGAAGGTAGGATACTCCAAGGTCAGGGTCATACCTGCCTGGGCTACATAATCAGAGAGCTCCTCAATGTCTCTTTTCATGTAGTCGTTACACCAGCGTGGACAATGACTGTACCTGCTGTTGAGAGACCTGAGTGCTACAGGCAGCTTACTGTGACCTTCTCCTTACTCAGTCTGGTGAGTGTGTCTGACTATGGAGTCACCAATGACTAGTGTGTCTGGCATTGTGTTTGGCCTTAAGGGCTGTGACTGTTTGACACTCTGACTGTGAGGTCTATGTGTTGCAGGTGTTGTGTTCTGAGGTGGTGGTTGTTTGGGGCCTCTGCTGTTTTGGTAGATTTTTGATCAGAGCCGCCAGTATGTCTTTGTGTGTTTATGTGTATGATTTGAGGTTGTGATGGTACTATGTGAGACTGGGTCTATAGTGTGTGTGGTAACCTTCTCCTCCTGACTGGTCTTGCCAGTCCTATGTTGAGAGCTCAGCCTCCAGCATCTCTCACATGTATTTGTGTTTTGTGGGAGGAGGAGAGGGTTGTTGTACATGAGGCAATTGTAACATTGCCTCAATATTCCCAGGTTCACCAGCTGAGCAGGAGAGGACACTAGCAACTGATCCATGCTAGAAGGACTAGACAAAAACTTTAAAAGAAATGGGGTTTGCCTTTTGGGGTGCTATCTATAAGAGTGCCGTATCAAGGTAATAAGTACTGTAGGAGCAAGTGCTAGGTTTAACAGATAGAGAAAAGTCTACTTGGAGTCAAGTAGAGATGATATTTTTAGGTATTAGAGAAAGTGCTAGTAACAGGGATGCTTAAAGGTAAGATTGAAAGAATGCACTCTGCAGTGTGCACTAGAGAAGTTAGATATGAAAGTCGTAACTTGAGTTTTACCTGTTTAAAAAGTTAAGGTTTAGTGGAGAGTTACTATTTTAAAACAGTAAGATGGACTGAAAGGGGTGTTACTTTTGTATTTTGGTGCTATGAAATACTGTAGGATGGCCAATAAATTTAAATAATTGAAGGGGTGGGATTTCAAAAGTGATGGTTTTGTGATTACTCACATAAGCCAGTGAAAGTAGAGAGAAATGAGATATATGGTCAGATTAACATAAGAGGTGGGCAACTAGAAAGACAGTGGTATTTAACAAGACAACTTAAATGGGTGGGAGGGAGGGAAAAA
Organism: Protopterus annectens; assembly: GCF_019279795.1. NCBI lineage: Eukaryota > Metazoa > Chordata > Ceratodontiformes > Protopteridae > Protopterus > Protopterus annectens. Next base: position 790,626,472 of record NC_056751.1, on the reverse strand, counting down.
ATTCTGCCTGACTCAGAACAGAGAGAGCTGTGGTCTCTTTTGAAGTTTTAATATGCTGTTAGAACAGAATGCAAGCAAAACACAAGATAAAGAAAACAAACTACAGTATTCAAAATATAGAAAGGCAATACAGAAATACAAAAAATAACAGCAAACTAACCTTTCCAACCACGTTTGTGAGGAACCTCCTCGGGGGCTGTCCGAGAATGCCTCACCAACCACATCCTGTTCCTCTACGGGAACCATCTGGGATGTAGGCGCAGGCTGTCCCTGGGGCCGGGTGAGGGAAGGTAGGCCTGTCTGAGAGGGAGTGATGGGTGGAAGCGCAGCAGGAGCTTGGGGTCTCGAGTCGCTCAACAAGACCCTCTCCACAACGTCGAACGCCAAAGGAGAACTGCTCTCTCTAAGCTCAGAGAGCAGCTCCTTCGGATCTGAGGTGCGGACCGGGGCTGGCGCCGATGCAGTCGGATCCGAAGGGCCAGTGTGCTCACACCGAGACAGAGCCGAAGACACACTAACACCTCCGGATCCAAAGCTCAGCTCACGGCTCCGATAGCTCAGATCCGAAAAAGGACGTGATAAGCTCGATGGTATGGTCGGAGCCGAAGAAAGGTGTACTATCGGCGCCGAGCCTCCCCCGGCTCGACGCTGCCTGGATCTGATGACTCCGAACCTCGGAAGTGGGTCAGAGAAGGAGCAATCGGGGCCAAAAAGGGGGTTGAGCTCCCCCCCGGAGGGGGGGGGGAGGCAGGATCACTCCCATCTGCAGTTGGCCCTGGAGAAACCTACACATCACCCGGTCCATATTTGCATCTGACAAGCTTCTTGTAGATCTTGACGAGGCCACCGAGGCAGGCCTGGAGTGACGCCTCGAAGACCTCAAAGGTGACCGGGTCTCCTACTCCTCCGGCCCCGGGGAAAAACGGGGTGAATGGAGCCGGGAAGGAGAAGGCCCAGAGAGACTAGCTGCTTCGCTGGCGGAGCAGAAGAGGAAGCTTCAGCTCGCTGCTTGTGGTGCCTGTCCTTTTTTCTCTCCCTTCTAGATTCCCTCTCCTCCTGAGCCTCGGTGGGAGGGTGAGTCCCGGCCAGGGGAGCAGGGATGGAAGGTGGCGCCGTTGCGGTAGCAGTCGGTGCTGCCGAGGGAGAAGAGGATGAAGCAGAGTCCGGGGGCAGAAGTCCCGCCAGAATCAACTTCGACCTCCTATCCCTCAAAGCCCTGGGGTTGAAGGCTGCACAAATTGTGCAGCCCGAAGAAAGATGATCAACCCCAAGGCAGATAACACACCGAGTGTGGCCATCCGCTGGGGATAGCTTACGGCCACACTCGGTGCATTTAGAAAAGAAAGTTTTAGGGGCCTCGGCCAGAGTTGTAGAAAAAGGGCCTTACCCAAACATACCTTCACACACACAGGAAGAGGGAGACTACAGTAACTGAAAAAATACAAGGTTTTAGCAACTAAAATTAGCTAAATCAACTACCAAAGGGAACAGCACTCACTCGTTAACAATTAAACTAAAAACTAGGTAAAAAACAGAGAAATTTTTCTTCAAAAACTCACAAAACCCTACGCCTGGAACTCGTTCTAGGTGCTTGAATAAGCCGCGGCAAACGAGATCTGGGGAAAGAGAAGGATGGCAGGGGGTTATGGGTAACAGGGAGGAGCTTGTAGCTCGGATCTCAGGTGAATAAAGCTGCTGGCTCGGATCCGATTCGGATCCGATACCCACAGGTTGATGAACAAATGAAGTTAACTACTTCAGATCTCCTGCTGAAGGCAAGGAATAAGTGGTATTACTGTTTCCAAACTGTGACAGTGTTGAGACCAGACACTCTTTAGGTACCACTGTAATTTCCTCATATGCAGTCTGGCATATGGAATTAGTAGTATGGAAGATGCCATGTAATCCAAGGCCTGCAGAATTTTTCTTGCAGGGAGTTGGGTCTTTGTTGCCATCAATTGGAAATATTGAGTCATTTGTCCTTGCTTGTCTGGCGTGAGATAAGCCATCTGGGCCGTTGTATTTAAGCTGGCACCCAGGAATACTATCTGTTGTGAGGGCACTAGTTTTGACTTCTTTTCGTTTACTGTGTACCCTAGGCAACTTAGCAATCTTTTTACAAATGCCAGATGCTTTAGAATAATGTCTTTGTTCTCTGCTTGAATAAGGCAGTCATCCAAGTATGGGTAAATTTGAATTCCTTTTTGTCTGCAAAATGCAATTACTGGTGCCAGGCATTTTGTAAAGACCCTGGGCGCAGTAGATAAGCCAAAGGGCAGTGCAGAGAATTGGTAATGCATTGAACCTGCTAAGAATCTGAGGTATCTTCTGCGATTTTGTCTGATAGGGACATGCAGGTATGCCTCCTTGAGGTCCAAAGTTACGAGCCAAACTTTCTTGCCCAGCATGGGAAGAAGCTGCTGTAGTGTCAACATTTTGAATTTTGGAACATCCAGGTAAGTATTTAGAGAAGAAAGATCCAGAATGGGCCTCCAGGCGTTGTCCTTTCTGGGAACCAGAAAGAGTCTTGAGTAAAATCCTTGTCCTTGCTCCTGTGTTGGTACCTTTTGAATAGCTCTCATGTCCATGAGTGCTGTAATTTATCTTTGAGCCTCTGCCCATTGATTTGTTGGCAGATTTGGCATTCCTTTTAACCTTGGCAGAGTGTGAAAGTGGAACCTGTAACTTTGAGATACAACGTTGAGAACCCATTTGTCTTTGGTGATCATATGCCAATTGTGACAGAAAAGTGCGAGTTTCCCCCCCAAGGGGGCTGCCAAGAGAGAAGTGTTTGGCAGCTGTAGTGGGAAGTCATTGGGGCTGTTTTTTATAAGGTTGAGGCCTGTCTTCCCCTTCTTTCTGGGTTGAGGCACCCCATTGTCGAGGCCTGTAAGGACCTTGTGGTTGACCTCTGCCTCTTGGATGCCTGTATCTGCCCCTTTGAGGTCTGTCTAACTGGAAAGGTCCAATTCTTTGTTGGCCAATTTCTGCTAAATCGAGGGGGCTGAACCTGTAAGAAATCCTTCACCGTTTGCATAGATTTTGCCTTATCCTCCATATTCTTTAATACCTCTTTTGCCTTAACTCCAAATAAAACATCCTGCTGCAAAGGTGCATCCAATAATTTTGCTTTAACATGATCTGGTAAAGTCTGCTCTTTTAACCAAGCATGTCTTCTAATGACAGACCCTGTAACTGCTGCTCTACAGGAGGCCTCCAATGAATCAAAACCACATTGCAAAGTATGTTTTCCCACTTGTTCAGCTGCACGCAATAAATCCTGCATTTCCTCATAGTTAGGAGGATCTGAATTTAGAAGCATTTTTAGTTTCAACTGAGACATCAAACATTGCTGATATTTAAGCATGTGAAATGGCAATTTAAGGCCCTCATTGCTAAAGTTGCAGATGTATATACTTTCTTTCCCCATCTGTCTAATGCCCTGGAATCTGCATCAGAGGGGACTGGATTTTTTGCTGTAGAGGCCTTTACCCCTTTGGGACCCTGGGAAATAGTTTCAGGGTTGGCAACAGGGCTTTTATAAAGAAATTTGTGAGAGTCAGGGACTCTGTAGTATCTGTCTGGCTTAACTGGAGCAGGAGGTAAGGAATCAGGATTTAAACTGGATTCAAAATACACATCATCCACAATATCTAACACTGGCGGAATTGCAAGGGGTCTGTGTTGAGGTAAATAAAAGAAAATCTCTGAGCCTTTTCTTGGATTCTGAATAATCCTGGGCCTCCCAATGGAGATGCTCCCTCATGGCATGCAAGGTTTCCCCAAAGGAGTAGTCCTCTGGTGGAGAGGCTGAAGGGATCGATTCCTCAGCATCAGAATCCTCATAAGGGGGTAAAGAGTATCCTTGGTCTGAGGATGAATCTGAAGAGATGGACACCTGGTCGGAAGAGTCATAGTCTGCATCCTGTCTAGGCCTTTTATCAGGAGGAGGGTGGGACCCCCTGATCAGAGTAATTAAGTCTTCGGACATTTTGAGCATTTGTTTCTTAGGCATGGAGGCCTGTCCTGGTGAATGTTGAAGTTGTTTCTTTGTTTATAAAGGGGTTTTAGACTTGGCAGAAGATTTAATGGTTAACTGAGTAGGTCTGAAAACACCTTCTGAAGCTGCGGGTTGTTCAGCCACTCCGGATCCCTCTGAAGGGTTAGTCTCGGTAGGCCGTAAATTTGGTGTGTCCGAAGGCCCAGCCATCTCCACGTGGGAGTCAGAGGCGACCTGTGGTTCCAAAGAAGCGGTCGTCAGGGGCTGCGAAGGCACCTCGCTGAAAACCAGAGAACCGGCGACTGGCCTAGAAGAGGCTTCGTCATCAGTTTTGGGCCTCTGATGCCTGTCCTTGTCTTTGCACTTTTTGTGTATTCCGGTCATCGGTTGTTCCGACGGCATGGTGTAATTAAATTTTCTGCAAAAATACTGTCGGGCAAAATCAAACCAACGTTTAATAGTGCGCTTGTTAAACCTAGCACAAAATCAACAACCTGTGACGTTGTGGTCTGGGCCTAGGCATGGGATACAATAAGAATGGAAATCCTTATGAGGTATTTGCTTCCCACAAGAAATACAATTATTAACTTTTACTGACATCGGTCTGAGGCAAGAAAAAGTTTCCCCAATGGGGTACTTAGCTTTGTAGAAGACTTCGGTTCTGGATTCGGAATGAAAATCTCAGGAGTCGGCCAACCGGCACTTGCGAACTGCTTTTGCTTTGGGCACCGCGGCAAGAAAGACTGGAGAAAATGGCGTTGGCTGCATCTTATATACCCCTGGCGCACTGACGTCAGGGAAGAAGCGACAGCAACTGACGCCGGACCAAGACTTTGGAACTCTGGCCGACTGAGGGACTGCCTGACAGCAGGATAACCCAAGTGTAATGACTGCAGCAGTGTAACACGATGAACATCCCTGTAATATCTGTCTGGCTTACTAGGGGCCGGAGGTAGGGAATCAGGAGCCATGCTTGATACCGAAAATACATCAACAATGTCTAATACAGGACGTATAGCCAAAGGCCTATGCTTAGGAAAAAGAAGGAAATCCCTAAGCCTCTTTTTTGATTCAGAGAAATCCTGACTCTCCCAATGAAAATGTTCCCTTAAAGTATGCAAGGTTTCTCCAAAAGAATAATCGTCAGGAGGAGATGCAGATGAGATGGATTCTTCTGCATCTGAATCCTCATAGGGTGGTATAGAAAATTCCTGATCAGAAGTGGAAACAGAGGAAATAGAAACCTGCTCTGAAGATTCATAATCAGTGTCTTGCCTAGGCCTCTTAGCAGGGTGGAGGGGTTGGGAATCCCTGATCAAGGTAATTAAGTCCTCAGCCATTTTGATCATCTGTTTTTTTAGGCATAGGGGCCTGAGCACATGGCTCATGCATCGGTTTTTTAGACTTAGAAGTTGTTTTTGTTTTTGAAGCTGGAGTCGGTTTTATATAGAAATGTTGAGGCCTGAAAACACCCTCAGAAGCCGGTGCCTGCTCAGCGGCTCTGGACCCATCTGAGGGAGTGACATCTGCGAGTTCAATACTCTGAGAATCTCGTGGCATACCGGACTCTGCATGGGTCTCGATAGAGGCCTGCGACTCAAAAGTAGCAGGTATCAGGGGCTGCAAAAGCCCCTCACTGAGTACTGGTGAACCAGCGACTGGCTTAGGAGAAGCGTCGTCGGTTTTGAACCATGACAGTCTGCCTCTGTCTTTTTCTATGTGTTTTTGTGAACTCCGGTAGTCAGACTGCTATCTGACGACATTTCAGGGTAATTAAATCTGGATCCAAAATATTTTGAAGCAAAAATATACCGACGCTTAATAGTGCGTTGGTTAAATCTAGCACACAACTGACAGCAAGGCACGTTATGATCTGGGCCTAGGCAAGGAATACAGTACAAATGAAAATCCTTATGAGGTATTTGCTTCCCACAAGTAATACAATTATTAACTTTTACTGACATCGGTAAGGAGCAAGAAAAAGTTTCCCCAACAAGGTACTTAGCCTTTAATTGAAGACTTCGGTTCTGAAACTCGAATGTGAAAATTTCAGGTGTCGGACGACCGGCACTTGCGAATTGCTTCTGCTTCGGGCACCGTGCGGCAAGAAAGACTGAATAAAATGGCGTCAGTTGCATGTTTTATACCCCTGACTACCTGACGTCATGGAAGAGGAGACAGCAACCGACGCAGGACCCAAGACTTTGATATTCAGGCCGACTGAGGGCAACCTGCCAGCAGATTACCCAAATATAATGACTGCAACAGTGAAACACTAAGAACATCAGAAACCATATCTGACGAGGCCAGTAAGGAGCAATGAGGATGAGTTTTCAACCCAGTGACTGCTTTCTGAAGTACCTTTGGGATCAGAGGAAAAGGCAGAAAGGCATAAAGTAGTCCCGGAGGACAATCGTGAACAAGGGACTAAGGCAAAGTAGCTGCTGCATTTGTTTTTGAGGGGAGTGGCAAAAGGATTGCAGCAGGGCTGGCCCCATTTGCGAAAAATCAAGTCTGCAACTTCTTGCTTCAGGGACCACTCGTGAGGCATGAGGCTAGCCCTGCTAAGCCTGTCCGCTATCACGTTGGATTTTCCGGGAATGTGCATCTCAATCAGAAAACGTTGGGACAACATCGCCCACTGCCATACTCAAAGGGACTCCCGACACAAGGGGTAAGATCTGGTCTTGCCCTGCTTGTTGATGTACCATACCACTGACATATTGTCTGTCTGAATTGCAATGGTTCCGGCAGGTAGAGAGTCTTTAAGTGCTTGCAACGCCAGAAGCACCGCTCTCATATCTAGAACACTGATGTGCAAGTGGTACTTGTGAGGTTGCCACATTCCTTGGACAGTCTGTCCCAGATAATGCCCCTCCCACCCTATCTGGCAGGCATCCATGGTCACTGTGGCTACTGGATGGGGGTCTAGAAAAGTTCTGCCTACAGTCTCCTGGGGGGGGGGGGGAGACATGCCACCATACTAAGTCCTTTTTGCAGGATACTGTGATCGAGATCATATGACAATGGTAAATTCTGGAAAGACCATTGAGCAAAAAGAAGCCACTGCAGAATCCTCATGTGGAAGCGAGCCATAGGGACTACAGTAATTGGTGCGGCCACTGAGCCCAAGACCTTCAATACTTCTCTTGCCTGAACTCTCGTTTTTATGAGAAATAAAACTTGCTGATGAATGGTTGACACCCTGTCTTGAGGCAGCTCTGCTATCATGGCTCTTGTATCTAAGTCTGTCAAAATGAAGATAATAGACTGACAAGGCAACAAGGGAGACTTTTTGTAGTTTATGGTGATGCCTATCTGGGAACAGGTTTGAATTGTGTAGTCCCGTGCTTTGATTAGTTGATGCTCGGTGGTGGCATTGAGGAGCCAGTCATCTAGATATAGAAACACCTAGAATCCTAGATGTCTCAGGTGAGCCGTGACCACTACCATACACTTGGTGAACCCCCTGGGGACTGTGGTGAGACCAAAGGTCAGAGCTCTGAACTGATAATAACTGGCTCCCACCCAGCTGGAAGCGTAGGAATCCCCTGGATTGCCTGTCCACTTTAATGTGGCAGTACACATCCTGGAGATTGAGGGAGCTCATCCAATTGTCCTGACCCAAAAAGGGAATAATGGACTGCAGTGTTACCATCCGGAACTTTGCCTTTTTTACTGATTTATTTAGCTTGCTGAGATCCAAAATGGGTCTGCAGTCCCCTGTCTTTTTTGGAACTAAAAAAACTTTGAGTAAGTTCCGGATTCGACTTGGTCTGCGGGGACCTCTTGGATGGCTCTTTTTTCTAGAAATCTTTGTACTTCTAGGATTGCTTGATCCCAAAGACTGGGTGGAACATCTGGGACAGAAAGTTTTTCTCTTGAGGGGGTAACTGGGAAAAGGGAATTTTGTAACCCCTGGATATTGACAGATCCCATGCATCTTTTGTAATATTTTGCCAGGCTTTTGGGTACAATGATAGTCTGCCCCCGACTACCTCCAGAGGTGGACAGTCGAGCCTCCCTTCAAGAGTGCTGGAAGAGCCTAGCAGAGAAAGTACAGTTGTGTACACTTACCATAAATGTAGATGTTTGAGTGTATTCACTGTTGCAGTCATCACACTTGGGAGTTATCTGCCTGCAGGTAGCTCTCAGTCGGCCCGAATACCAGAGTCTTGGGATTTCTGCGTCAGATGCTGTCGCCTCTTCCATGATGTCAGGGGTATAAAACACGCAGCCGACGCCATTACATAGTTTTTCTCCAGTAAAAAGTAAATACCATTGCCATAAGATATGGCCAAATAGAGGATAGATAGAAAGAATAGATAAGTCAGGGGGCTGGAGGGAGGGTAACCAGATTGCAACAATGAATACATCTACATTTATGGTAGGTGTACACAAATGTACTATATTCTTCGTGTTTCACTGTTGCAGTTATCACACTTGGGTTGATTCCCAAAGCTGAGGAAGGGTGGAGGCACTCAAGAAGTATTGGGGCTAGCTAGCAGGCCTTGTAAGACAGCAAATCTAGCTCTGGATTTAGAAAACATAGGTAAGTGGTAATGCTTGGTGAAGGTGTGTACAGAACTCCAGGTTGCAGCTTCCAGGATGTCTCTGGTAGGGACTCCTCTGAGAAATGTTGTAGAGGTTCAGGTAGCCCTAGTGAAATGAGTTCTGATCCCCTGTGGGGTAGGTTTTCCATGGTATCTGTAGCAGAAATGGATGCAGTGTGCTATCCATTTGGAAATAGTTTGCTTTGAAATGGCCTTGCCCTCTGCCCCTGTAGCAAAGCTGACTAGCAGCTGGTCAGATTTTCTGAAAGGTTTAGTTCTGTCAAGGTAAAACCTGAGCTGTCTGTGCACGTCCAAGGAGTGCAGAATCCTTTCCCCTTTATTGAGGATTAGGGAAAAAAGTTGATAAATGGATGGATTGGTTTAAAGTCACACTGGATACCACCTTGGGCATAAATGATGGGTTAGTCCTGAGGGAAACCCTGTCTGCATGGAAAATAATGAAGGGTTCCACAGCCATTAGTGCCTGTAACTCAGACACTCTTCTTGCTGAAGTGATGGCTAGAAGTTAGGCTGTTTTCCAAGAGAGGAATTTTAACTTTGCTGCAGCAGCAGGCTCAAAAGGGCTTCTCTAGTACAACGTTAAGGTCCCAGGCAGGGGGGGGAGCTCTCCTCGGGGGCCTTAAATTGTTAGCTCCTCTCAGGAACTGTTTGATGAGAGGGTGAGAAAATAGAGGTGGCTCAGCATTGTAACGAGCTGAGATGGCAGAGGCATGAATTTTAATGGATGAGAAGGATAGGCCTTTGTGGAGTAGCTCTGCTAGGTAATCTAGGATTTGAGTTAAGGTGGGCACATCTGTGTCCTTTCATTAAGACTGGCTCCAAGAACAATATCTTTTTCACTTTTCTGAATAGGATTTCCTAGTACTAGGCCTTCTTGCCTCAATGATGACGTTCAGCACCTGTTTGCTGAGGGTTGCTGGTGGTGTATTTCAGGGGATAAGCCAGGCTGCAAGGCTCAGGGTTTGCAGCTGTGGATGCAAAATCTGTCCCTCCTGCTGGGATAGCAGGGAGGGGGTCTGATGTAGGTGCCAGGGTGGCACTGCTGTCAGACTGCATAGGAGTGGGTACCAGTGATGGCGTGGCCAGTCTGGGGCAATAAGGATTGTCCTTGGCCTGTCCTGTTTGATCTTGAGTAGTACTTTTGAGAGGAGGGGCATAGGGGGAAAGGCCTAAATTGAGAGGTTTTCCCATGTAAAGGATAGGGCATCCACTTTCCACACTTGGCTGTGGGGATTTCTGGTGCAAAATTTGCTCAATTGATGGTTTTGGGGGGAGGCAAAGAGGTCCACCTCTGGAGTCCCCCACCTGTGGATTAGAAGTTTGAATGAGTTGGGTTCCAGCTTCCACTCGTGTGGGTCCAGTAGATTTCTGCTTAAGTCATCTGCCAGTGATTTTTTTTTGCCTGGCAGGAATTGTGCTTGCAAGTGCACTTGGTTGCTCAAGGCTGAGTTCCACTGGGCCATAGCTAACCTGCAGAGTGGGTAGGAATGAGTTCCCCCCTGCTTATGTATCACATAACTGTGGTGTTGTCTGTCTATCAGGAGTTGTCCTGGAAGGATAGGGTATTTGAAGGCTGTCAGAGCATTCTGTATAGCTAACATCTCTTTTTGATTGATATGCAGGGGAATTTGTCCTGGGCTCCATTTGCCTTGAATGCATTTGCCTGCCGTGTGAGCCCCCCACGCATAGTCTGATGCATCTGTTGTCAGGGTTTGGGTGGCAAGTGGTTGAGTGAAAGGAAGTCCATTGTTGTGGTTGCATGCCTCTGCCCACCAAAGGAACTCTGCCCTTAGGCAAGGAATGATAGGAATCAGTGTTTCCAGGTCCTGAGAATGTTGACACCAGAGACTTTTTAAGTACCACTGAAGTTTCCTCATATGCAGTCTTGCATATGGAGTTAGTAGAATGCATGAGGCCATGAACTCTAGGGCTTGCAGATAGCTGGGTTTTGGTGGCCATTAGTTTGAAGTAGTTTGTCAAATAAATCTCTCTTTCTGGAGTGAGGAATGACATCTGGGAAGTTGTGTTCAAGCTTGCTCCCAGGAATACAATCTTTTGGCTGGGCACCAGTTGTGACTTATTTTCATTGATGGTGCATCCCAGGAGAAGTTAGAAGTCTCTTTACAAATGCCAGGTACTGAAGTAGCAATTCCTGACTGTCCGCCTGAATCAGGAAATCGTCCAAGTATGGGTAAATTTGAATACTTCTCTGCCTGCAGTATGCAATGGCTGGAGCCAGGCACTTTGTGAATACCCTGGGCACAGTAGATAAGCCAAAGGGAAGTAAGAGAACTGATGGTGCATAGAGCCTGCCCTGAAATATACATATTTCCTGCAAGATTCCCTTATGGGGATGTGCAGATAAGCTACTTTTAAGTCTAGGGTGACTAGCCAGGCATCCTTGGCTAGCATAGGCAGAAGCTGTTGCAGAGTCAGCATTTTGAATTTTGGGACAACCAGGAAGGTGTTGAGAAAGTACAGTTGTGTACACCTACCATAAATGTAGATGTTAGAGTGTCTTCACTGTTGCAGTCATAACTGTAGGGTGCTCCTGCCGGCAGGCAGCCCGAAGTCGGCCAGAATCCCAAAGTCTGGGTCCGGCGTCGGCTGTACTAGCTAGCACCCTGATGTTAGGACGCTCAGGTATATAGCCCTCAGCCGACGCCATCTTCTCCAGCCTTTCTTGCCCCAGAATGTCAGAAGTTCCCAGTAAACCAAAATGTATCCAACAATGAACACAAATACACCATAAAAGAAGTGGAAAGGAAAACAAACCAGAATAAGAGGGGATAGGAGGGAGGGAAACACCGACTGCAACAGTGAAGACACTCGAACATCTACATTTATGGTAGGTGTACACAACTGTACTATGTTCTTCGTGTTTCACTGTTGCAGTCATAACTGTATGGTGGAATCCCAAAGCAGTGTAAAAGGGGAGGAGGCTTAAAAAGAAGAAGGGGCAGCAAGGAGACCCTGCAAGACAGCAGAGGCAAAGCCTGCCCTGGACTTAGAATACAGAGGGAGATTATAGTGCTTGGAAAAAGTATGCACAGAACTCCAAATGGCAGCTTCCAAAATATCTTTGGTAGGAACTCCTCTGAGAAAAGCTGTAGAAGTGGCAGCTGCTCTAGTAGAATGACTCCTCACAGAACCTGGAAACTGTTTCCCATGATGAGTGTAACAAAACCTTATTCCATAAGCAATCCATTTGGAAATAGCCTTTCCAAGAGAACTGGAGGCAAAAGAGATAAACAATTGGTCAGATTTTCTGAACTCTTTAGTCTTGTCCAAGTAAAATCGTAACTGTCTGTGTACGTCCAATGAATGCAAAATCCTTTCCCCTTTATTTTGAGGATTAGGGAAAAAAGTAGGAAGGTGAATTGTCTGATTTAAAGCCACTTTCGAAATCACCTTAGGCATAAAAGTAGGATTGGTCCTCAAGGAAACTCTGTCTTGGTGGAAAATAAGGTAAGGTTCCACGGCCATGAGAGCTTTCAACTCTGAAACCCTTCTGGCAGAAGTCAATGCTAACAAAAGAACTGTCTTCCAGGATAAAAACTTAATATCTGAGGTTGCAGCAGGCTCAAAAGGAGGCAAAGTAAGTTTCTCCAAGACATAATTAAGATCCCAAGCAGGGACAGGGGGGGGGGGGTTCTAGGAGGCCTCAAATTCTTAGCCCCTCTCAAAAATTGTCTCACCAATTGGTGAGAAAAAACAGGAGGATCAGTATTGTAATGAGCAAAAATAGCAGAAGCATGAATTTTAATGGAAGAAAAGGAAAGGCCTTTAGACAAAAGGTCAGAAAGGTAAAGTAAAATAGATGAGAGATCAGGCACAAAAGGGTTAGATCCCCGTTCCTGCATCCAAATACAAAATCTTTTCCATTTAGAGGCATAGGATTTCCTAGTGCTAGGCCGTCTAGCTTCTAAAAGAACATCCAAAACTTGTTTGGGAAGATCAGAAGAGATCAAATTCCCTTGAAGAGCCAAGCTGCCAGGCAAAGGGTCTTGAGATGATGGTGTAGCATCTGACCCTGATGCTGGGACAGCAGAGAAGGGTTCAGAGGAAGAATCCAAGGAGGTTCCAAGAACAGGTGCTTTAAAGTTGGATACCAAAACTGTCGAGGCCAATTTGGAGCAATCAAAATGATTAACTTGGGCTTGTCCTGTTTTATCTTCAGTAATACCCGAGGAAGTAGAGGAAGAGGAGGGAAGGCATATTCCGAAAGGTTCCTCCAGCTGAATGACAGGGCATCCACTTTCCAAGCTGTTTTGTGGAAGGACCTGGTGCAAAAGAGAGGCAGATGATGATTGAGATGGGATGCAAACAGATCTACCTGGGGACAACCCCAAACTGCAGTTATCCTGCTGAATAAGCTGGTGTCTAGCATCCATTCGTGAGGATCCGAAATGTTTCTGCTTAGGCTGTCTGCTAAGAGATTCTGTTTTCCTGGAATGAATTGAGCCTGAAGATGCAGATTCATATTTAGAGTCGTGTCCCATAAAGCCATAGCCAGTCTGCAAAGGGGGTAAGAATGAGAACCCCCCTGCTTGTTTATGTACCACATGACTGTGGTGTTGTCTGTACGAATCAGAAGAGGCCCTGGTTTCAAAGGGTTCTTGAAGGCTACAAGAGCATTTTGGACTGCCAACATTTCCTTCAGGTTGATGTGCCAGTGAAGATGCTTCTTTGTCTAAGTTCCCTGCTGGCAATTGTCTAGAAAATGTGCTCCCCAAGCATAATCCGACGCATCTGTGGTTATGATCTGAGAAGGATGAGGCAGACGAAAGGATTTCCCTTCGTTTAAAGCACACGCCGTGGACCACCAAAGGAACTCCTTTTGGAAGCAGGGGATTAGAGGAATCATAGTGTCCAGATCGTGGTAATGCTGTGACCATACACTTTTCAGATACCATTGAAGCTTTCTCATATGAAGCCTTGCATTTGGAATCAACAGAATGCAGGAAGCCATGTAGCCCAGAGCCTGCAGGAATTTCCTTGCAGTGAGCTGAGTTAAAGTTGCCAAGGTCTTGAAAATTGAAGCCAGCTGTATTTGTTTTTCTGGAGTGAGGAAGGCCCTTTGTAAGCTTGTATTTAGAAGGGCACCCAAAAATATCATTTGCTGAGAAGGGATCAGCTGTGACTTTTTCGTGTTTACTGAGAATCCCAGTAAAAGGAGAAGACGTTGAACAAAATCCAGATGTTGAAGTAAAAGATCCTTGCTGTCTGCCTGAATAAGGCAGTCGTCCAAATAGGGGTAAATTTGAATCCCTGAGTCTGCAATAAGCCACTACTGGGGCCAGGCACTTGGTAAAGACTCTGGGCGCAGTAGATAAACCAAAGGGCAGTACAGAGAATTGAAAGTGCCTTGAACCTGCCTTGAATCTGAGGAATTTCCTGCGTTCCTGCCTGATAGGAATGTGTAGGTAGGCTTCCTTCAGGTCCAATGTCACCATCCAGGCGTCCTGGGCGAGCATTGGGATAAGTTGTTGCAGAGTAAGCATCTTGAATTTTGGAATTTCCAAAAAGGTGTTCAACACTGAAAGGTCCAGAATAGGTCTCCATGAGTTTTGTTTTCTTGGAACCAGAAACAGTCGTGAATAAAAGTCTTTTCTCATCTCTGAGAGTGGAACAGGCTCTATGGCTCTCATGGCCAGTAGAGCATCCACTTGATTTAAGGCCTCTGACCATTGATGTTTTGGCAGATCTGGCCAACCGATAGCCCTTGGGAGAGTATGAAAGTGGAATTTGTAGCCTCTTAAAATCACGTCCAATACCCATTTGTCCTGGGTAATATGAGTCCAATTTCTGTAAAAAAGAGAAAGTTTTCCTCCGAGAGGGGCTTCCAGGCAAGGAGGTCCTGTAGCCCAACCGAGAGAGTCATTGTGTCTGTTTCCTTTGCGATTGGGATCTGTCTTCTCCCCTTCTAGGTGAAGAAGCAGTCCATTGTCTGGATCTGTAAGAGGCCTGAGCTTGACCACGACCCTGAGCGTCTATATCTTCCCCTTTGAGGCCTGTCAGACGTGGGAAAGGACCAATTTTTGGAGGGCCAATTCCTGGAAAATCTAGGAGGCTGAACATGTAAGAAGTCTTTCACTGTCTGCATAGATTTTGCCTTTTCTTCCATCTTTTTAATAACCTCTTCAGCCTTAGATCCAAATAAAACATCATGCTGAACAGGGGCATCTAACAGTTTAGCCTTAACCTGCTCAGGCAAACTCTGTTCACGAAGCCAGGCATGTCTCCTGATAACAGTACCAGAGGCTGCGGCTCTGCAAGAAGCTTCCAAAGCATCAAAACCACAATGTAAACTATGTTTGCTAACTTGTTCAGTTGCATGCAATACGTCCTGTAATTCCTTATCCTCTGCACATGCTGGAAAGGTAGCAAGCCTTTGCTTCAAAACAGACAAAAGAAATTGCATATACTGAAACATATGAAACTGGCAATTTAAAGCCCTAATAGAAAGGGTAGCAGAAGTATAAACCTTTCTACCCCATCTGTCTAAGGCACGAGAATCCTTCTCAGAGGGTATAGGATTTTTAGAAGTAGCAACCTTAGCAGCCTTAGAACCCTGAGAAATAGTTTCAGGATCTGCAGAAGGGTTCTTAAATAAGAATAGATGGGAATCAGGAACCCTGTAAAATCTATCAGGCTTAGAAGGTGCAGGAGGCAAGGAATCAGGATTTAAATTAGCCTCAGAGAAAGCATCATCCACAATATCAAGAACTGGAGGAATAGCTAAAGGCCTATGTTGAGGAAGAAGAAGAAGAAATTCCCTAAGTCTCTTCTTAGAAGCAGAATAATCCTGACCTTCCCAATGAAAATGTTTTCTCATCTCATGTAAGATTTCCCCAAAAGAAAAATCTTCAGGAGGAGAGGCAGAGGGCAAAGAATCCTCTGCATCCGAATCCTCATAAGGAGGAAAAGAATATTCCTGATCAGAGGAAGAGACAGAAGACACAGAAGCCTGGTCAGAGGAATTCAAAGGAATATCCTGTAGAGGCCTTTTCTCAGGAGGGGGGGTGAGAACCCCTAATCATTGTAAGCAAATCCTCAGCCATCCGTAGCAATTGCTTCTGGGTCCTGGGAGCTGTATCAGAAGCAGCTTGAGCAGAAACTTTAGGCTTAACAGGAGTCTTTGACTTTGCCTTTGTCTTTGAAATAGTGATGAGAGTAGGCCTGAACACCCCCTCAGAAGCCGGTACCTGCACAGCGGTTCTGGACCCATCTGAGGGAGCGACGTCCGAAGGTCCTGCAGCAGATAAACAGTAGGCCTTGATGGCTCCCCATGGGAGTCCGTGTCGGCCATCGGTTCAGAAGTGGCGGACGACAGGGTCCGCAAAAGCGCCTCACTGACGACCGCCGAACCTGATGCTGGCTCCGGCTGCAACAAATCCTGTTTGGACCTCGGAGGCCTGTCCTTGTCTTTGCGCTTCTTTTGTATTCCGGTAGTATCCGACGACATTCTATAATTGAAACGTCTACCGAAGTAATTTAGAGCCCAATCGTACCTACGCTTGATAGTGCGAGAGTTGAACTTGGCACAGAACCAACAAGAAACGTCGTGGTCAGGGCCTAAGCAAGGTAAACAGTAAGAGTGGAAATCTTTATGAGGTATTTGTTTTCCACACGCTATACAATTATTAACTTTTTCTGACATCGGAGGAACAAGAAAAAGATTCCCCAACGGGGTACTTAGCTTGAGAAGAGAAGTAAGAACTTCGGACCGACAACAAACCAAACACGCTGTTCGAAAATCGCCAACCAACGACTTGCGAGCTGCTTTCCACCGCACGGCAAGAAAGACTGGAGAAGATGGCGTCGGCTGAGGGCTATATACCTGAGCGTCCTGACGTCAGGGTACTAGCTAGTACAGCCGACGCCGGACCAAGACTTTGGGATTCTGGCCGACTTCGGGCTGCCTGCCGGCAGGAGCACCCTACAGTTATGACTGCAACAGTGAAACACGAAGAACATTTGACAGATCTAGGATAGGATGCCAAGAGCCCTCTTTTCTGGGCACCAGGAAAGTACAGTTTTGTACCTACCATAAATGTAGATGTTCGAGTGCTCATACAGCTGCAGTCATAACAGATGGGTTATCCTGCCGTCAGGCGGGTCCCTCAGTCGGCCGAATTCCAAAGTCTAGGTCCGGCGTCAGTTGTCGTCGCTTCTTCCCTGACGTCAGTGCGGCAGGGGTATAAAAGAGGCAGCCGACGCCATCTTCTTCAGTTTTTCTTACCCCAGATGTCAGGTGCCCCTAGAAAGAAGGCAAAACATAAATATATGTAATCATGCAATATAGGATAATCAAAAAACAGTGGTTGCCAGCAAATACACCATAAAAGAATACCCTAAATAGGTTGTATGAGAAGGTGTTTGTGATAAGGTCTGTCCTAAGAGGGGAAGAAGGGGGGGGGCAACCTGGACTGCAGCTGTATGAGCACTCTAACATCTACATTTATGGTAGGTACAAAACTGTACTATGTTCTTCGTGCATACAGCTGCAGTCATAACAGATGGGAAGAATCCCAAAGCTAAGTAGGGGTGGCAGGCACTAGGAGGAGCAAGGATGCCCTGCAAGACTGCTGTGGCAAAGCCCGCTCTAGATTTAGAGTAAAGTGGAAGGTGATAGTGCTTGGAGAAAGTGTGCACAGAACTCCAAGTGGCTGCTTCCAAAATGTCCTTGGTAGGGACCCCCCTGAGGAAAGCTGCAGAGGTAGCTGTGGCCCTGGTGGAGTGGGATCTGATGCTTGTAGGCACAGTTTTTCCATGGAATGAGTAACAAAAGCGTATGCAGTGGGCTATCCATTTTGAGATTGTCTGTTTGGAAATAGCCTTTCCTTGAGCACCTGTTGCATAGGACACAGAGTTGCTCGGATTTCCTGAATGGCTTTGTCCTGTCCAAATAATAACAAAGTTGTCTGTGAATGTCCAAGGAATGCAGTAGTCTTTCCCCTTTGTTTTGTGGATTAGGATAAAAGGTAGGTAAGTGGATAGTCTGATTCAAAGCTACACTGGATACTACCTTTGGCATAAAGGTAGGGTTGGTTCATAAGGAAACTCTGTCCTGATGGAAAATGATGAAAGGTTGCACAGTCATGAGGGCCTGTAGCTCCGAAACCCTGCATGCTGAGGTGATAGCCAGAAGGAAGGCTGTTTTCCATGACAAGTATTGTAGTTCTGATGAAGCAGCTGGCTCAAAGGGGGAGGGGGGAGGGGTCAGCTTTTCCAATATGAAGCTGAGGTCCCAAGCAGGGACTGGTGGTTTCCTTGGGGGTTTTATATTCTTTGCCCCTCTGAGGAACTGTCTTAAGAGAGGATGTGAGAATAAAGGAGGGTCTGTGTTGTATTGTGCAGAAATGGCTGAAGTGTGGATTTTAATGGAGGAGAAGGAAAGTCCACTGTTTAACAACTCAGCTAGGTACTGTAAAATTTGAGGTAAATTTATTACCCAAGGATTCTGGCCCTTTTCTTGATTCCAGGCACAAAATCGTTTCCATTTGGCGGAGTAGGCTTTTCTAGTAGAAGGTCTTCTGGCCTCCAAGATGACATCCTGCACCTCCTTGGAGAGGAGGGTCTGTTGGGAAATCAAGGAATTCTCCATGCAGCTAGATTTAGGGTTTTGAGCTGGCTGTGAAGAGTCTTGTAGTTGTGCTGGGACAACAGAAGAGGGACCAGAGGTCGGATCCATGGTGGAGAATGTGTCAGGCTCTTCAGGAGCGGATACCAATGTTGTCTTGGCCAGTCTGGAGCAATGAGAATCATTTTCGGCCTCTCTGCTCTGGCCTTTAATAGAACTTTGGGCAACAGAGGAAGAGGCGGAAAGGCATAGACTGTCAACGTTGTCCAATTGAAAGAAAGTGCGTCCACTTTCCAGGCCTGTGGATGATAGGTCCTTGAACAAAATTTTTTCAACTGGTAATTTCTGTGGGAAGCAAAGAGATCTATGTCTGGCTGTCCCCATGCCTGAGTTATCTTTGTGAAAACTTGAGGATGCAACTTCCATTCATGTGGATCTGTCATATTTCTGCTTAGGCTGTCTGCCAGTGTGTTTTCCTTCCCTGGCAGGAATTGTGCCTGTAGTTGAATTTTCAATTCCAGTGCTGTGTTCCAAAGGGTCATGGCTTGCCTGCACAGGGGGTATGAATGAGTTCCACCCTGTTTATGTACCACATCACTGTGGTGTTGTCTGTCCTTATCAACAGCTGACCTGGATGCAGTAGTTCTTTGAAGGCCATAATAGCATTTTGCACGGCTAGCATTTCCTTTTGGTTGATGTGTAGGTGCTTCTCTTTTTGGGACCATTTTCCCTGAATGCACTGATCTGTCATGTGTGCCCCCCAGGCATAGTCTGAGGCATCTGTTGTGATGATTTGAGTTGCTATAGGTACACAGAAAGGGAGACCTATGTTTCTTTGGCATGCTTGAGCCCACCACAGGAATTCCTTTTGAAGGCAGGGAATGAGTGGTATAATTGTTTCCAAGCTGTGGCTGTGTTGAGACCATAAGTATTTTAGGTACCATTGAAGTTTCCTCATATGCAGCTTTGCACATGGGATTAGTAGGATGCAAGATGCCATGAACCCCAGAGCCTGCAGGACTTTCCTTGCAGTCAGCCTGGTGAAGGTTGCCATTTTGCCGAAGTATTGAGACAGTTGCCCTTGTTTGTCTGGCGTGAGGTAGGCCATCTGGGTGGTTGTATTCAAGCTGGCACCCAGGAAAATTATTTGCTGAGAGGGTATTAGTTTTGATTTCTTTTTGTTGACTGTGTATCCCAGAAAGTTCAACAGTTTTATTACAAACGCCAGATGTTTCAGAAGTATGTCCTTGCTGTCCGCTTGGATCAGGCAGTCGTCCAGATATGGGTAGATTTGTATCCCTTGTAGTCTGCAGAAGGCGATTACTGATGCCAGGCATTTCGTAAACACTCTGGGCGCAGTAGATAAGCCAAAGGGCAATGCAGAGAATTGATAATGGGTTGAACCTGCAAGAAATCTGAGGTATCTTCTGCAATCTTGTCTTATAGGGACATGCAGGTATGCCTCCTTGAGGTCCAATGTTACCAGCCAAGACTCCTTGCCCAGCATGGGAAGAAGCTGCTGTAATGTGAGCATCTTGAATTTTGGTACCTGTAAATATGTGTTCAGGATGGATAGGTCTAAGATAGGTCTCCAATCTTTGTCCTTCCTTGGTACCAGGAATAGTCTGGAATAAAACTCTTGACCTTGTTCTTTTGCAGGTACCTCTTGAATCGCTTTCAGGTCCATGAGAGCTGAAATTTGCTTTTGTGCCTCTGCCCTTTGATTTTGTGGCAGGTTTGGCATGCCTCTTATTTTTGGAAGGGTGTGAAAGTGAAACTTGTAGCCTCTGTCTATAATGTCCAGGATCCATTTGTCTTTTGTAACAATATGCCAATTTTTTGAGAATAATGCCAGTTTTCCACCCAAAGGTGCTGCCATTAAAGCTTTGCTTGGCAGGTAAAGGGGGAAGTCATTGTGTCGGTTTTCTAAATGACTGTGATCTATCTTCTCCACCTCTAGGGGTTGGTGCTTGCCACTGTCTGGCTCTGAAAGATCCTTGAGGTTGCCCTCTATCCCTTGGGCGTCTGTATCTGCCCCTTTGTGGTCTGTCCGTGGCTGGAAAGGACCAATTTTTTGAAGGCCAGTTTCTGCTGAAACGTGGAGGTTGTACCTGCAGAAAATCTTTCACTGTTGATTTCGCTTTTTCCTCCATTTTCTTCAGTACCTCCTCAGCTTTAACACCAAACAATACATCTTTTTGAAGAGGTGCATCTAATAATTTAGCTTTGACATGATCTGGTAAGGCTTGCTCTTTGAGCCAAGCATGTCTACGTATAACAGACCCCGTAACAGCAGCTCTGCATGAGGCCTCTAAAGCATCAAAACCACATTGCAAGGTATGTTTACCCACTTGCTCTGCACCATGCAACAAATCCTGTAACTCTTTTAAATCTGGTTGTTCTGATTGTGTCATTTTGCTTTTCAACTGAGATAACAAAAACTGTTGATACTTTAACATATGAACTGACAGTTTAAAGCCCTCATGGTTAAAGTGGCCGAGATGTACACCTTTTTCCCCCACCTTTCTAAAGCTCTGGAATCTCTCTCAGAAGGTAATGGGTTTTTAGCAGTAGAGGCCTTAATTCCCTTGGGACCCTGTGAAATAGTTTCTGGGTCAGCAGTATGGCTTTTGTATAGGAACTGGTGTGAATCAGGAACCCGGTAATACCTGTCTGGTTTAACAGGAGCTGGGGGTAAAGAATCTGAATTAAGGCTAGCTTCTGTGTACACATCATCCAATATATCTAAAACAGGAGGGATAGCCAGGGGCCTATGCTGGGGGAGCAAGAGAAAATCCCTGAGCCTTTTCTTGGAATCTGAGTAATTTTGGCCTTCCCAGTGAAAGTGTTCCCTCAATGTATGTAGGGTTTCCCCAAAAGAGTAGTCCTCAGGGGGGGGGAGACCGAGGGAATAGACTCCTCTGCATCAGAGTCTTCAAAAGGAGAATAAGCATAATCCTGGTCCTCAGAATGTTTAGAGGTAATAGAGGCTTGATCTGAGGAAGGGTAGTCTTCCTCTAATCTGGGCCTTTTGTCTGAGGGGGGTTGAGAACCCCTGATAAGAGTAATCAAATCCTCAGCCATTTTGAGCATCTGTTTTTTAGGCATGGGGCCTTGAGAGGGGGTCTGAGGTCCCTGTTTTTTGGATTTCATGGCTGCTTTAGATTTAGTGAAGGCTTTAATAGAGAAGGAGGAAGGCCTGAAGACACCTTGAGAAATGGCAGGCCTATCTAAACTCTGAGTATCCCTGCCAAGAGTGGCATCAGTATCTGTAGTAGGAAGGGGGACCGAGGAGCCTGCGACCTCGGTTACTGAAGACACCGGTATCTCATCGGTACTCAAGGGCTGCGTAGGCGCCTCGCTGAGAACCGAAGAACTGACAGTCGGCCTTAGCGTGGTGTCAGTAGTCGGTGCGGACCTCGAAGGTCGGTCCTTATCTTTGCGTCTTTTACTCAAAACTGTAGTCGGAGTATCCGACAACATAATATAATTAAATTTTTTACCAAAATAGTAAAGGGCGAACTCCGCCCGGCGCTTAATAGTGCGTTTGTTGAATCTAGCACAGAAACGGCAGGCCGAGACGTTGTGGTCTGGGCCTAAGCAAGGTATACAGAAAGAGTGGAAATCCTTATGTGGTATTTGCTTCCCACATGAAATGCAATTATTAACTTTGTCTGACATCGGTCTGAGGCAAGAAAAGTTTCCCCAACGGGGTACTTAGCTTTCAAAAAGACTTTGGCTGAAATATTTTCGTAAATCTCAGGAGCTGGCCGACCGGCACTTGCGAAGTGCTTCTGCTTCGGGCAACGCGCGGCAAGAAAGACTGAAGAAGATGGCGTCGGCTGCCTCTTTTATACCCCTGCCACACTGACGTCAGGGAAGAAGTGACGACAACCGACGCTGGACCTAGACTTTGGAATTCGGCCGACCGAGGACCCGCCTGACGGCAGGATAACCCATCTGTTATGACTGCAGCTGTATGCACGATGAACATCAGTCTGGAGTTGAATAGCCCTGATACGGAGAAGAGAAAGTACTTGCTTTTGAGCCTCTGCCCACTGGTTTGGAGGAAGGTCTGGCAACCCGCTTGGAGTTGGCAGTGAGTGGAAGTAGAATCTGTATCCCTGGGATACAATGTTTAGGACCCATTAGTCCTGGGCAATGGACATCCAGTTTTTTGCATGCAGGGCAAGTTTTCCTCCTAGGGGTGCAAGTACTTGGGCCTTGCAGGGAAGGAAGATAAGACAAGTCACTGTGAAATTTTTCCATAAGGGGGTGGCTTACCACTCCCTGTTTTAGAGGAGGGAGCACTCCATTGTTTAGATCTCTGCATACCATGAGACTGTAGTCTTGGTGGCCTGTTGCCCCTGGGTTTGGACTGAGAATGCCTGGGAGGAACTGGAAAGGACCAGTTTTTAGAATGCCAATGCCTACTGAATCTAGGTGGCTGCACTTCTAAGAAATCTTTAACAGTTTGCACAGATTAAGCTTTTTCCTCTCTTTTTAAGAGCTTCTGCTTTTGTGCCAGACAAACTTTCCTGATTTAATGGAGCATCTAGTAATTTTGCTTGGACATGGTCTGGCAAGATTTGCTCCTTCAGCCAAGCATGCCTTCTCAGTACAGACCCAGTGACAGCAGCCCTGCAAGATGCTTCTAAGGCATCAAAACCACACTGCAAAATATGTTGACTAACTTGGTTTGCAGAATGTATTAACTGTTGTAAATCTTTATTTTCTGTACAATCTGGAAGCAACAGTTTTTGTTTAATTAGTTCCATAATATGCTGCTGGCACTTCAACATGTGAAACTGGCAATTCAAAGCCCTGATGGCAAAAGTTGCAGAGGTATATACCGTCTTACCCAATCTGTCTAAAGCTCTAGAATCCCTGATCGAATGGGTAGGGTTTTTGGCTGTAGTAGACTTAATGCCTTTTGGTTCCTGGGAAATAGTCTCTGGATCCGCAGCGGGATTCTTAGAGAGAAATTTGTGAGAGTCAGGTACTCTGTAGTACCTGTCAGGTTTTCTAGGAGCTGGTGGTAAAGTATCAGGAGTAAGACTGGATTCCATGAAGCCATCATCTACAATGTCCAGGACAGGGCGTATCTAAACATTTTCTGAGTCTCTTTTTGGACTGAGGGTAGTCCTGGGATTCCCAGTGGAAATGCTCTCTTAAAGTATGCAAGGTTTCACCAAAAGAAAAGGCCTCTGGAGGGGAGGCAGAGGGTATGGAATCCTCTGGATCTGAATCCTCATAGGTAGATAAGGGTATGTCCTGGTAATCAGAGGGATCAAAGTCATCGGACTCATGGTCTGTAGAATCAGAAGAAAAATCAATTCTTTGTCTTTTAGAGTGGGGAAGACTGGCTTTCCCTAATTAAAGTTATAAGGTCTTCAGCCATTCTAAGCATTTGTTTCTGTGGCAAGGGAGCTTGAGCATGCGCTTTGGTCATCAGTTTTCTAGACACAGTTTTAGTCAAAAACGAAGCTGTCGGTTTAATGCGAATAGTTTGGATGTTAAACATGGCACAAAACCTACAGCGAGGAACATCGTGGTCTGGTCCTAAACAGATGATGCAGTAAGAATGAAAATCTCTGTGAGGTATTTGCTTTCCACAGGCAAGACAATTGTTAACTTTTTCTGACATCGGTTAGAGCAAGAAAAAAGGATCCCCAACGGGGTACTTAGCTTTAGAAGAGTTCAGGTTTGAAACTCGAAAAACGAAAATTTCAGGTAGCGGCTGACCGGCACTTGCGAACTGCTTCTGCTTCGGGCTCCCATGTGGCAAGAAAAGTTGATGTAATGGCGTCGGCAACATATTTTATACCTGTGATGTCCTGAAATCATGGAAGAGGTGACAGCATCCGATGCAGAAATCCAAAGACTCTGGTATTCAGGCCAACTGAGGGCTACCCGCAGGCAGATAACCCTCAAGTGTGATGCCTGCAACAGTGAAACACTAAGAACATCGTATTGCTGTCGCCCTGCTGTTGTGGACCCCCTGTCGCGAGGCTGGCATCTTCCATTATTGTTTCCCCCTCTGCCCGGGGGAAAAATCTCCACGTGTGTTAGGCGAAGCTCCCTGGGATTTTCAAAACCACATTTTTCCACTCTTCTGACCCTTAGGATAGGGTCTAAATGCAGTGTAAAAATGGACTCCTACGGCAGAGAGAGTCTTGCCATCCTGTTCACACCTGGAGAAAGTCTCTTTTACCTGAGGTCCAAACAAGGACGAGCCATCAAAAGGGATATTGGTAAAGGAGGACATGAAAGGTTCTGCAAACTGACAAAGGTGCATCCCAGGAGTGTCTCCACAAAGAAACCCCGGTACCTACTGCCTACTCGCTCCATCTGCCGCATAAGAAATTAGCCTCATGGAGGAGTTAACCACTGAAGTCAAGGTCGCAAGCTGGGAAGCCGCCCTGTTCAAAACTCCCTCAGCTGTAGGATCCTACAGGGTATCTCCTAACTCCTTTAGGAGATCACGCTGAAGTCATGTGAAGTGTGACAAATAATTCAGTGACCTGAGAGTAAAGGTCACTGAAGAGAACATACGCTTCCCATACCTGTCCATCGTACGGGACTCCTTGTTCGACGGATGGACAGATAAAGAAGTTTCCCCAAGTTCCTTCTTAGTGGCTGCTGCACCACCATAGCATCAACAGGAACCCCTTTGGAAAGGAAGGATTTGTCTTCGGGTACAGTTATAAATTTATTTGGTCTCCAAGGAACTGGTTCCATGGTCTCTGGAGCACTCCACTCCTTCAGATTCACTACAGACAAACCTGGGTCAAAAGGTGGAGACACCCAAGAGGTGGAGGGTTGAGAACCAAATGTGTCCAGGTAGACAAACTCATCCTCAGAAGGGGCTAGGGACTTCCACAGCCACCCCTCTGTCTAAGGATTTCCAAGAAGTCCAAAAAGGAGACATCCTCAGAGGCATACTGTTGGGACCCTTCTGATTCATCCAAGTCTGTCTGAAGTGATGGACTCAGGGGAAGTTTAAATGTTGCCTCTTACATTTTTTCTTCCGAGGGACCTCCTCCGAATGTTCAGGGGAGGTTTCAGAAGAAGTGGGGTTGCCCAATGGGGTGTCCTGGGGCATAGGTTCCCTACTCTTGGAGGAAGGAGGAGCGTCAAAGGCAGGCACAGGCACCGAGGAAGAGGAAGCCAATGGAGCCTAGAATGGAGAAGTCTCCGGAGACAGCACGCTCCTCATCACCTTGAAGGCAACATGGCCACGAGTCGAAGGAATCTCCCGCTCCAAAGAGCCCGCACATCTCCTGCGAACCAAAAGCGATGGCTCCGAGGCTGATGTGGGAGCCGAGCTTACCTGCGCCGAAGCTCCATGAGGGGGAGCAGGGTCCGATGCCACTCCCCCCCCCCCCCCGGAGCCAACTAGAGAGCTTCGGTGCCCAGATCCCTCGATGGACTGAGACATCGAGGAGATAAGAACGGGAGTTGGAACCGATAAAAGAGAAGTAACCCGAGCTGATGGTCGAGCTGATGGTTCCATCACCATGACATCCATGCACTCCGGCTCCGAGCTCAAGAGAGTCGGAGGAGGAACAGATAGAGTACCTGGATGGGCTGAAGGAGCCAATTCCTTACAAGCTTGGCTCGATAGCAATTTGGCAAGTGCCTGTGACTTGAGGAGCCTACTGACCACTCTCGCCACATCATGATCTGAAAGCCTGGAGGACAAAGAAGAGTGAGAAGAGGAAAGGTGACAGCCTGCCCCAGATTGCAACAAAGGAAACTGTGGAGCAGACCGCACCACCTCCAAAAAGGGAGACCTGGTTCTTTTATGGGCCCAGACTGGCTCCGAAGATACTGATGGAGCCGCCAGAGACCTAGCTTTGTCAAAGCAAACACTGGGAACAGACAGAGCCGAAAGTTTGACAGTGGACTTAGGTTGTTCCGAAATCGGAACCGATGAGGATGGCTTAGAGGATTTTTCAGACAATTTAGCTGGCTGAGGACCTTGTGATGAGGGATCTTGAGGGTTCTTCAGAAGGCCATGAAAGATCAGCTTGTTTTTTCTCTCCTGCAGGACTCTGGAACTGAAAGTGTGACAGATAGAGCATGGGTCCCGCAGGTGAACAGTCCCTAAATAGTACACACAACTCATGTACCTGTCCATAAGGGACATTTTTTGGCAATGCGAGTCACATATTTTAAAGCCGGTGGGTTTTGACTCTTTGGATATGTAGGATAACTAGAAAGAGAAAACAGCAGCAAAAAAATAAGGCTGTAACGGCTAGCAACACACAACTACAAACACTACCAAAAAGGCTCACAGCAACCCAAAGACCTTTTTTAAAAAGGGGGTTTTCCAGGGGGGGTTTTTCCCAGAAGAAAGGGGTTTGGCCCCCAATGGGGGGGTTCCTTGGCCCCCCCCAAAAAATTTCCCCCCTTTCCCTTCTTGGAAGGGGAAGGAACCCCCCTCAAAAAGGGGGAAAAGGGGGCCCCCAACCGGGGGGGGGGGGGGGGGGGGGGGGGGGGGGGGGGGGGGGGGACGGGGGGGGGGGGGGGGGGGGGGGGGGGGGGGGGGGGGGGGGGAGGGGGGGGGGGGGGGGGGGGGGGAGACAAAAAAAAAAAAAAAAAAAAAAAAAAAAAAAAAAAAAAAAAAAAAATAAAAAAAAAAAAAAAAAAAAAAAAAAAAAAAAAAAAAAAAAAAAAAAAAAAAAAAAAAAAAAAAAAAAAAAAAAAAAAAAAAAAAAAAAAAAAAAAAAAAAACCCGAAAAGAAGAAATGGAGCAAAAGGGTTTAATCCCAACAAAATTCCTAAAAACCTGGAAAAATGACAGATAAAAAAAACCCCAAAACTTCCGGGCGAAAATGGCCAGCGATGTGGGAGCCGGGGCTTTATAACCCTAAGGGGAGATGTCAACTAGAAGGGTTTAAACCCGATGGATAACCAGAAAAGAAGGGAGGGGGAAAATAAAAGAATAAATGGTCAAGCTTTGTTTTCTGAACACCCAAAAGATCGGAAAAAAAGGGAGTCCAAGGAACATTTAAAACCTAGAAAGGAAATTTTAGCTTCTAAAATTTAATTTTGCCTTGCTGAGGTCACATTCCAAAAATTTTTCCTTGCAAAAATAAAAAATAATTAATTAAAAAAATTTTACAACACCCCAAACTAAAAAAAAAAAATAATATAAATATTTTCAAAAAAACACAACAAAACCAAATTAATATTATTTTATAAATAATTTAAATTCAACAACCAATTTATAATTTATTTAAATAAATATTTTTTTTTTAAAACCTTAATTACAAACACAAACACCTTTAAAAACACAAACCACCATAAATATATATATTAATTATTATATAATAATAAAAAAAAATTTTTTTTCTAATACAAAAATAAAAATTAAAAAATAACTAAAAAAAAATATCTTTTAATAAAAATTTTAAAAAAAAAAAAATTAAAATTAAAAATAATATAACTAATTATAATTTAAAATTTTAAATTAAAATTCAAAAAAAATAAAAAAACCAAAAAAAAACAACAAAAATTAATAAAAAAATCTAAAATAATAACCAAAAAATAAAAAACATAATATATAAAAAATAAATTATAATAATTATATAAAAAAAAATTTATATTTATATTAAAAATATAATTAATATAAAAATTATTAAAAATAATAAAAAAATAATAATAAATAAATATTTTATATAATATATTAATTTTAATTATTTTTTTTAAAAAATAATTAAAAAATAATTATTTATTAAAATTTTACCTAATTAAAATTTATTAATTTATCTTTAAAAAAATTTACATTTCCAAATTTTTTTTCAAACATTATTATTAAACATTTATTTTTTCCCATAATATAAAATAATATATAAAATAATATATAAAATTTTAAAAAAAAAAATAAATATAAAAAAAATAAAAAATAAAATAAAAAATAAAAAAATTTTAAATAAAAAAAAAAAAAAAAAAAAACAACACACACACATAATTTTAAAAATATATATTTTTATAATATAAATAAATAAATAAATATTTTTAATTTAAAAAAAAAAAATTTTATTAATATAAAATAAAAAATATTATTAAAATTTTTAAAATATATATATATATTTTAAAAATATATACAAATATATATATATTATATATATATATATATATATATATATATTATATATATAATATATAATATATATATATAAATATATATATATATATATTTTATAT